>NC_033803.1:65428104-65476340 GCF_001876935.1 Asparagus officinalis | reverse complement strand
TGCACGCAATTCACCATATTTCTGACGATTGTAATTCACAAGGTAATTACTCAAATATTACTCTTTACATAGGCTAAAATAGATGGAAGAGCATGTCATTAATTCCTTAATTTTCACCGTGGGATTCTCTTTGGGATGCAGAGAACGCCTTTGATGTTTGGTCCATTGTTTCAAGTTGGCTTAAATCTTCCACTCGCTGCAAGATGTGAATTGTTATTGTTGAAAGTTAACTGAGAGTAAAAGATAGCCTGCATATTCGGTGAAGTAAAGATTCACTGACTACAGTGCATGCATTGCATATGGTTGCAGTGAAAACTAAAATAAACTGCATTGCATGTAGTTGCATTGAAAGTAATAAGGTGACAGTAGCAGGCAAATTATATATTCTCTTTTGATCAGATCATTAATTGAAAGCATGGGTTGCCATATCATCAATTTAGGATTTTTCATTACTTTCGATGTTTCATCTTGCATACATACTTTAGATCTTTGGATTGAATTCTCGAATGATAAATCCTTATTGACTCTTTTGTTACAGGGTGGGTGTGATTCTTTTGGGTAGTTTTGTTTGCTGCCAAGAAAAGCAAGGTCCTCACCAAGCAATCGCTAAGCATAACAAGTTCTACAATATCAGCATATTCTTCTTCTCGTCGATCCCATCAAGATGCTCCCTTGAAATCTTTACACTTGCTATGTTATGATATTGCCTTGCTTAGAAATATATTAGTGCACAAAATGTAAAAAGTGTCTGATGACACAATTTTTGTGGCCCTTTCTTTCACAGCTATGGTACATTTTGTTGCTTGGCGTTATTTCTAGCCCAAGTGTTTGTTCTGTTATGTCATGATATCCCTAGCTCACTCCTTGTTATATCTAGCTGTCCTCTTGTTAGTTCTATCACATACAGAGTTAGTTCTATTACGTTGCTTAAATATTGTACCCACTTAATCAAGCCTTGTACCTACTTGTAAAAACTTTTATACCCACTTAATCAAGTTTGGTACCCACTTAATCAAGTTTGGTACCCATTTATTCAAGTTTTGTACCCACTTAACCATGTTTTGTACCTCAATATACTGGAATCAAATTTTGTACACACTTATTCAAGTTTTGTACCCATTTATACACGTTTTGTACCCAATTAATCAAGCCTTGTACCTACTTGTAAAAACTTTTGTACACACTTAATCAAGTTTTGTACCCACTTAATCAAGTTTGGTACCCATTTATTCAAGTTTTGTACCCACTTAACCATGTTTTGTACCTCATTATTCTGCTGCAAATTTTGTACCCACTTATTCAAGTTTTGTACCCATTTATACACGTTTTGTACCTACTTAGGCACCCTTTTATACCTCTTTGCTCTGGATTCAAATATTGTACCCACTTAATCAAGCTTTGTACCCACTTAATCAAGCTTTGTACCTAATAATGCCATGATTTTATTTTTGTACCCACTTATTCAAGTTTAGTACCCACTAATTGCTCGTTTTGTACCCACTTAATACTGTTTTGTTCCTCATTGTTCTGGGGGAAAAAATTAATTCAAATTATCATCCATACATGATTAATCCATACAACCACATTATCATCCATACATACATAAATCTTAAGGGAAAAGTGAATAAATCAAATTGTGAACATTCAACCGAAACACATGCTTTGTTTTGGCCCTCCGTAAACTTTGTTTTGGCGATGCCGTTAACTTTCTCGACCTCCACGAGCAACATTTTTGTTCTACAAAAAAAATTGCAACTTTATCATGACAAATGCAAAGACATTGAAAAAATATTAAATCAAGATTAAGTATAATACCTTAGCTAAAGGACAACTCGTTATATAATGTCCTTTTCCCTTACAAAACCCACAAAATCTTTGTTTTTTTATACTCTTTTCTTGTGCTATCTCCACTCCCGACTTAATTCTAGTAGCATGTGCTGGTCGTCCCTTCGTGGCAACAGGCTTATCTGGATCACGAATAGTGATTTGAGTTGCTTCCTCTATAGAGATGGGTATGGATGAAGTAGGCATCTTATTGCTGGCATTGCTCTCATTTCCATTGTCGTTATGTTCCTTCTCAATCTTGGAATTCTCAACTTCTTCAAAAAATGAGTCTAAAAAAGCACTGAACTTATCATAAAGTGTACTTGACGTCAATGTATCTTCTAGTGCCTTGTTACATCTACTCCTAAGGGCCCAATGTTTAATGATAGATAGTTGGTCTTCACTATTTGTAATGCAATTTCTAACAACTCCGCAACCAACATGTCTTGCTTTAATTGTCCATCGTTGCATAATATATCTTAATGGAATTTCTAATACTTGCTTCTTTATTAAAATGTGCAAACTATGTTTGCATAATATACCTTCCATCTCAAATTTCGCACAAGAGCAGTTAATTCTTTTATCTTTGGATGCATCGAAAACAACATGATGCTTTACCGTCTTTTTCCTCTCAGCCTCGCGATCTATATTCCAAACGGCATAAGTAGCACTTGCGCCATCCTTCGACAACCTCTCATGAAGCATGGAGTAACTATCCTTGAGTTCTTTCTGAAAGATATTAAACATATTCTTTGTATAATTCTCCCTAGCTTGTTTTTCAATGGGATGTTCAATTATCAATGTAGGAACTGAGTTTGTGGACTTAAAATCTTGCTCAAGTTCAGCGGCTCGGCGAGTTCAACAGCTTTATCATATTGCTTAACAAAATCATGTAACTCGGTATTTGCATTCACAAAATGATCAAAAAAGGCATTAATTCCCTCACTCCGCTGAGTAGATGTCATTCCTGCAGTAAATGTGTCTTTAAGATACACTGGAGCCCAATGGTCTCGATGATTGTATAAATTTACTAACCAATTCCTTTTATCTGCACCATATTTATCCCGCATTTCTTCCCAACGCTTTACAAATTTTTCTTCTGATTTACTCCAATACCATTTGGTATACTTTATACCCACGTCCTCACCATATTCATTATGCATTGATTGAATATTTTGTAAGGCATTCCTATGAAGGTGCCAAGAACAAAAGCGATGACGAGTTTGAGGAAAAACTTTATGAATTGCACCACACATAGCTTTATCTTGATCAGTGATGATTGTTAATGGTGCTAACACCCGACATACATTTTAACCATTGGCTAAATAACCATATAAACGTCTCCTCTGTTTCATCCGCCAGTAACGCACACCCAAATAGAGAAGATTGTCGATGATGGTTAACGCCCGTAAATGGTGCAAACGACAATTTTAAATTGTTCGTTCTATATGTAACATCAAAGCAAACAACATCTCCAAATTGCAAGTAAGAATTCCTCGACCTACCATCCATCCAAAAAACACTTCTCATCGTCCCATCATTTTCTAAATCAAGTGCGAAGTAAAATTGAGGATCAGATACCTTTTTCTCTTGAAATTGACGAACTATGCTCACGCACTCATGACCGACATTATTTTTTCGTTTAATTCTAAGTTGTGCTTAGCATTCTTGTTGAGTGAGAGAGCCTTGCTCATTTCCATGAGCAACGTCAACAACCTTACAAATAGTAGAAGGCCGTAAACCTTAAATGTCAAGAGTATCTATCAACCTTCTTGTCGATTGAGCTCGATGAAGTGTCCGATGTGAGTAGTGCTTCTTTACCCGATTTGGGGTGGTTAATGGATGACCATTATGATTAATGTTTAAATTTCGGACCACCCATTTTTCAGTGCTTCTATCGAGTCCAATAACCATCCTTGCGTTGCATCCACATCTTGTATCGAACTTTCGAATTACATTCCGACCATCTTCTCTTTTATCTTTTAAAAATTTAAAACCTTCCTTGTCACATACATATATTCTAGATATGATTGCATCTTTCTTTCTCGACCAAGTTGTGTGACCCTTGCGAATACCAAATCCCTTTAGTCTGGCGTATGCATTGTAGAAATTATAAGCTTCCTCATGAGTAGAGAACTCCATTCCAATATATGGATCAACAACATAATTACCTTCTCCATTTTCAACACTGATAGGCTCATCAACATTCTGCTCAAGCTCGGATGCCTATAAAAATAGAGAAACGAAAATTATAAAACTCATTATAAAAGACAACTATTTTGGTATATTTTATTAGATAGTAGTACACAATAAACAATAAGATATTATCACCTGAGAGAAAAAACTTGTCGTAGATAGTAAACCATGGTCCTCGCCTTCAAGGTCAAGGGCTGTATATTTGTTCTCATCTTCAACCATTGTTGTATCACGTGAGAGAATTGTTGGCGTGTCCATACAAGCTATCAAATTATCACATATAAGAAGTTCAAAATCTATAGAAAATCGTCCTCAAGTTCATCTTTCAATTTCACTAAACAATCTCATTACGATAATTTAAACAATTTTTAAAGCTCATATCCAATTTAACATTAAACCTATCCTAAAATTTAAACTAAAATATGATAGTTAAAACCTCCAACAAACAAGTTAATTCATAACCTAAACTTGGATCAAAAAGCAATGTTGCTCGTAAACTACCAAATGCCAACACGTTCCCATTACAATTCCAATCATCTACTCTAAAATTGATACGATCAAATACAAAAACTTAATTCATATTCCAAAATCAACCAGAATTACAAGTTAAAACCTCCAACAAACTAGTTAATTCATAACCTAAACGTTGCTAAAGACACACATAATTCGAGTTCGAATTCGAAACTACATATATGAATATTAGAGTCCGCATTTGATTTCAATAATTTTAAACAAATACAAATGTGTAACAACTTAGTATTCGATTCGATCGTTTACCACCCCTCAATCATTTTGAATATAACTACGGGTTAAAAACATAAGATTATTAACCCATCAATCATTTTGAAAGTGAGATTATAAGAAGGTGGTGAAAATCTAATTCTAAACGCAAATCAGCAAGATAATCAAGAGCATAAACACAGAGTAAAAAAATGTTGTTTAATTTTCCCTTAAACATCGTAACTGTGAAGAAATTATTTCACTTCGAATAATCTTTATCTATAAAAACCTATTAGATGATTCTTTCAAGAGCATAAATCACCAAGATCATCCACAGACAGCCATCCATTTAAAATTACAGTTACGAAGTTTACGGGTGTTCCGGTAACTCTTAAAAGAAGGGGTTTTCTTATTTTTTAAAAGTCATGGAGGTTACTTGATAAATTTTCAAACTTAGGTACGTGATATTAAGTACAAATCATGCAATATCTCTCAGTGAGAGGAAGAGAACTAATCAAGATCGACGAGGCATTGAAGTTTCTGCAGAAGGTTTCCTTTCCCTATAATTTCTTAATAAAAAAAAAATTACATAAAAAAAAACAAAACCTGAATTAAGAGGAGGTGTTGGGGGGCGGATGTGGAGGGGCTCAGGTGAGCTTCGGAGATCGATGGCGAGGGACGGCACTGGTGAGGGACGGCGTCGACGTTCTCCGGAGGTCGACGGCGAGGTCTGGGAGAGGGAACCGAACAGGAGGTCAATGGTGAGGTCTGAAAAGCGGATAGGAGACGGCGGTGATGATGGACGGCGAGGGACGGCGGTGGTGAGGGCCGGCGACGAATAGGAGACGGCGGTGATGATGGACGGCGGCGAAGTCTACGATCGCGAATAGGAGACGGACAGGATGCGTGATTTTTTTCAAACCTGGAACACGATTTTGAAGGGGAGAACGTGGGAATAGGGTTTTTCTTATATGGGAATTTGTTTTTTTTATTTTTAGGATTTGTTATTGGATCAATGGCTTAGATTATTTTGGGGTTTTTGAGATCAATGGCTGAGATTGCGCATCCTTAGGCTACACCTAGGGAGTCACCTTAGATTCACATTTCCCATATATATATATATATATATAATATATAGTATATATATAATATATATATATATGATATATATATATATAGTATATATATATATATATATATATATATATATATAATATATATATGAGGAAAAGTGAATCTAAGGTGACACCTCTAGGCTCCACTAAGATGCGGGGCCTAAAAGCAGCACATTTTTTAAAGTTTTTTTCGTGCGGCCGCTCCGTTGGACTTGATCTACTCGACGTTCTTGAACTCCAAACACAGACCAATTTTGGGTGAACCGTCGTTTTTGACCCTTATCCACTGCGTTATAATTGAAACGGTTTCGAATGAATAGAACGTTTTTAACGAGGCTCAACGAATGGTCAATAACACAACGGGGTTCACCCCAAGATATGGTGTGTTTGGGTTTATAGAACGTGTAGATCAAGTTCAACGGAGCGGATCGTAAAAGTTTTTTTAGGAAATAATATGATTCGCTAGGCCGCAATCCTAGTGTGGGCCTAGGTGTCACTTAGATTAACTTTTTCGCGCAATATATATGATATATATATATATATATATATAATATATATATATATATATATATATATATATATATATATATATATATATAATATATATATATATATATTATTATGTATATATATATTAATATATATATATACACATACTCATATGTTTTCATTTTCCTATGTATTTGTTAAAATATATTTATTCTTAAGGTTTTTGGAACTTAACATAATCATCATACATATTATATATACATATACTATATATACATATATATTATATATAATACATATAGTATACATTATATTATACATATATTATACATATATCATATACATATAATTATACATATATTATACATATATCATAGATACATACTTATATATATATATATATATATATATATATATATATATATATATATATATATATATAATATATATATATATATTATATATACATATATATCATACGATATATTATAATACATATATATATAACATATATTATACATATATCATATACATATATTATACATATATCATATTACATATATTATACATAATTATACATATATCATGATACATATATATACCATATATTATACAGTATATATATACATATATTATAACATATATAAGAGAGAGTATACTTAAATCATTACTAAGAGAGAGAGAGTATATATATATTATATATATATATATATAATATATATAGGGAAAAGTGAATCAAGGGTGAATCACCCCTACTCCCACCTAAAGACGCGGCCTAGAATCACATCATTTCCTAAATTTTTTTTGCGATCCGCTTCGTTGAACTTGATCTACACGTTCTTAAACCCAAACACACCAATTTTGGGGTGAACCCGTTGTGTTTTGACCATTCGTTGAGCCTTACAAAAAGTTCTATTCATTCGAAACCGTTAAAGTTGCAGCGAGTGAATAAAGGGTCAAAACACGACGGGTTCATCTCAAAATTGGTGTGTTTGGGTTTAAGAACGTGTAGATCAAGTTCAACGGAGCGGATCGTAAAAAAAATTAGGAAATGATGTGATTTTAGGCCGCGTCCTTAGGTGGGAGCCTAGGGTGTCACCTTAGATTCACTTTTCCCATATATATAAAAGAACATCTTAGTTCTCATCGATCTGGGAGAAAAAAAGAAGAAGCCGTTAATATCTTCTCTACTTAAAAGTTTGAAAGACTAGTCTTATATTCATACATGCATATCATTTGTTGATTGGAACTTGACCAATTGTCTAGGCCTTCTCTTAATAAAGATTGCTGTGTTTCTTTACAGCCTTGTGGCTTTACATCAAGAGAATAAAAAAAGTTAAACCAACCACTTGCATTTGCAAGCTAAATTTCAGGCGGTCACAAAACAAAACTAGACGATAAAAGAAGAAGATAAACAGACAAAGAAAAAGGAAAAGAAAAATGAAAAAAGAAAAACAGAAGGGGGGAAAAGACAGAGCAGACAACAATGTCACCAGGGTCCCGTAACCTCCGAAGCTCTCAACAGCTCCTCCAGATACTCAGCACCCGAATCCTCCAACTCCGCTACACTCAACTTTCACTTCTCTCTTCTCAATCCCCTTCCCTTTTCTAACTCCCACTGCCTTCCTCTTCATCGAGTACCTCTTCTTAAGCCCAATGACCGGAGACCCGTCATCCTCCATTTTACAGTACCCCAACCCTCTGAGAGACTCCCTCACCTCCTCCAGCGGAAAATTCATCACGGCCGTTGCTCCCCTCGTCGAGAACGCAGCCTGATCATAAGCCAACGCCGCATCCTCCGCGCTGTCGAACGTCCCCAACCAGACCCTTACCCCGTTCCTCGTGGAATCTCTTATCTCCGCCGCATATTTCCCCCACGGTCGTCTTCTCACCCCTCGGTAGCACTTGTCTTTCTTCTTGTTACATACTTTTTCATTCTACTCGTATATGAATTTCGCATTTGCATAATATTTATGGTAGGATAGGCATTTAGAATCCAGGACATCTCCATGCAGCATGACCGGATGATGTTCATGATCATCATCATGACATGTTTTTTCTTCAAATTTCTGCAACTGAATGCACGCCATAGAACTCATTATTGGGCTAAGGCCTTAAATTTATATGAGCCCAGACTCCTGTAGAGAATCTTTTGCATATATGGCATAGTGGCGTTATAAGCAGACGGCTTTTTCGATGGGATTAGCCCTTTAATCCCTTCATATCTTGCTTAGTCCCTCAAATCATTGAGATTGTTATTAGGTCCCCCGATTATTAACTTATTATTTTTAAATTAGGCCCCCCAATTAAGAGTAGAATTAGCAAATTAGAGGGAAACCAGTCTCTCAAATCACCAAAATTTCTATTAGATACCCTAATTCTCATAAGTTGTTTCTAATTAGCCCCTCTAATTGCTAATTCCACTATTGATTTGAGAGACTAATTTCAAAATAACTTAAAAATTAAAGGGTCTGGAAGCAATTTCAAGGATTTGAAGGATGAATTCAAAATATGAAAAATGCCCTTAAGGAAAACATAATCGGATTCTAGGAAGAAGAAAAATATTAGATAAAATCATAAATTAGTGGAATCTTGCTTCTTCTCCATAATTACTGTACAGTATAATAGAGGATTTTTATAATATTTTTATCCGTCTAGTTTATCTTGGAAAATGCTAACTTGTTGTATTACTCTCGTACTACTAAACACAAAAAAGTGGGGTCCATAGAACTCATATTCATATCCATATATATATAATTATTACATTTTCTCATACCCGTTTTGTATCCTCATGTATACCCGCATATATAGCCACATGTATATCAGTATAAATATCTGATTTTAGCGGATATGAATATGAGTTTTCCTTACCAAGACATATATGTATCCATATCGTATTCGTGATTGGCAAGCTGATATTGATATGGTAAGTATTACATCTCAGCCGTCCCAGCCGTATGTAGACCGTTTGCACCCTAATAAGAACTCATAATTTCTCTTTGCAATTTTTTTTAAAAAAAAAATCACTTTTTTTGTGTGTAATAGTACAATAGTAGTATTATTACTTATGTACAGTTATAATCACTCTATATGGAGAACTTTAACTATGTTGCATTTCCCAATTCCAATTCTGACAAATTCCTTCCTACAGAAGTTTTCAACACAAACACTACTTGTATGGATAACATGTTAGCTAAAGAGCCAAGCACAGCAAAAATAGGAGATAAATACTATAAAAAAGTTGATAATCTTTTTGATTTTTCAAGCGTGATCACGATATATAGCAATTATAACAGATGTTCAAGGTTGCTTTAGTATCACAAACATTATAGTCACATCATATACAAAGTATAAAATGATGATGGTTTACTTGACCTCGGAGCAGTTATTTGGACCCACAGGTTCTCTCAAACAATTTGATATTGCCATTACAGCAGCTTCAATGGATACATCTTCTCCCTGTGACAACCAAGGATATATTTATATATCAGTATCATACATGATAAAAGATGGAGCTTTTTTAATGCACCATTGTACAATATTACCGAAATCTAATAGAGAAACAAAAGCTCCCATAAGACTCATTAAAGCTAGAATCAAGTTACTCTTCACAATAATTTGAGCATCTCCAACCATTACAAAGTCAAAAGGTCCAAAGTAAATTTATTCTAATGACGATATTTGGTAACTAAGATCGACTAGGGATTACGAAGGTGATCAATCCACAAAGAGGTGGGATAAGATTTTTTTTTTTTTTACACGAGCCAGTTATGAGTTAGCCTATGTTCTCTGTGAAGTAATTACCGGCCACAAATACAATTGTAACTTATTGCAATATATTAAAATTTGAAAAAAGAGGAACCTTGTAGAAATGCACCTTTTCTTTCCAGTAAAACATATTCCCGTATTTTCCAGCTAGACGACTCCAAAAACTTCGAGGAATGTCTAAATCCACCAATTCACCAACATTGAAATTTAAGATATTACCTGCCAAAAAAGTAAAACCCAAATTCATGAAGAGATATCTAGAAAAACTAGATGTAGAACATTAAGAAGATTATGCACAGCAGAAATATAATCAAATATGTGTTAAAAGTACTGTCATTTTAGCAACATAGGTACTGTGCTTATAAATTCAAACTTTCCGTTCTAATAGCAGATCATAAAATTTGTATCAGGTAATTAATAAGAACCACTCTCACAATGCAACGAGTAATTGATTTTCTTGGGTATAAATGAGTTCTGAACAATTAATGTGCAACTTTTTCAGAACATTACTTACTAGGTCAAGGTATTGCCTAGTCCAACCAAATTATTATATTAATTAGGAATAATAGTAGAGTGAACATTTTGCCTTATGTTCTTACCAAAGGTTGGATCTGCAACGAAAACAATAGTTCGGTCATCCACTTGCCAGAAGTCTTTGATAGCTAACCCTGCAAGAAATGAAAAAAGTTGGTAAAAAATAGAGATAGAAATGATAAATTAGGAATACTTGAAAAAACACATGACAAAACACTGGTAGAGAAAGCAGGTAAACAAATTTTCTCAGATTTCAATTAAATGCCAGGTTGAGGACATGGAGGAAAGAACACCCTAAAGTATCCTGATAAAAAAATGACAGTACATGAAAATATCAGGCTTTTAGTCATACCGGGTGTATCGGGATAATTCTGTGCAAGTAATCTCAATTTAAATCCAGTATCCTTTTCAAGATCATCAATTTCTTGACGAAGTCGGTTTTCCTATAAGAATCAACAATATGTCAGCAATTGGATGTTATATAAGGGGAAATCAACGAGGAGGATATACATTGTTGTTTATTGTGCTGAAGGAAATAGTATTAATGGAAAGCCACAATGCCATATAGTAGTAATATAGAAAGCAAAAAAGGGAGGAAAAAAAGGACATGAAAAAAACTTACAACTACAAGAGTAATTCCTTAAACATTTAATCTTTTTATTTGCTTCACAGTATGACCTTTGTCCTTTTGAGCTCATTCTTGCTCCATGCATTACAGAACAAGTTATGTGAGAGTATCCTAATGATAATTCTCTAATACTGAAGAATGAGTTGGTTATAGAAAAATATCCATCAAATGAGAGTTAGATATTGAGATAGTTGAATTTCAGACCTGAATCTTCCAAACAACTAAAGATGCTAGACTTTTGAAGGACACTATCTGACGCATTAAGAAATAATCTCTAGAATGCTTCACAGTAAACTAAAATTATAAATAAACATTCAAAGGTAGCGTTAAAAATTTAGACAGATGTTATGAAGTTTAAATCTGTATCTTCAGGAACCAACGACAACTTTTTAAGGATACTATTTGATGAATCGAGAATATCTCTAGGAATTGGGAAACTTGGCGATCAGAGTGAAAACCATTAAAGAAAAAGAACATTAAATTCAATAACTCAACATGCATGCTTCTCAAAGAATTGTATGCGCCTCTGGATGGCACAAGATAGAGAGCCACTGATAACACCATACGTTGCTAATCGTTGAAATTAATATCCAACCCTACTATTTTGCTTCTCTCAGTTTTTCAATTTTATTCTAGAATAGATAACTACATCTTTTACTGTTCTTTAGGCGAAATAAGGTTAATGGGCACTTTGCCCTGGTTACTTAAATAAAAATAAAAATAACATAAATAAATAAAAAAATAAATAAAAAGAAAAGTAAAAAATCATAATGATAATAATAATAATCGTATCAATGGTTTGCACTTTGCACTTACTACCCCTGTAATTTTATTGTTGCAGATAACCCGGGTTATTTTTTTGACTCTTTACCTTGGTGAAATTTTGGTAGATATTGTCCCTAGGTGAAATTAGTGAGTCTATCATAGGATAAAAGAGTCAAAAAAACCCAAAGGGTCTATCTGCAACAATGAAAGTATAGGGGTAGTAAGTTCAATCCATGACACTACAGGGGTCTAAAGTGCATTTAGCCCCAGGAGCGAATCTAAAAAATGCTCTGATGAAGTACGTTAACATCGTCATGTAAGTACAAAAATATGTAGAAGTAAAACTAAGAGAACTATTCACACCTGGCCTGCAGAAAGAAACCCAGCTACATCAATTACGGGACTAAATTCTTTAGGAAGCAATTCTGGCTTATTAACCCCAACTTTAGCATCAACTGCTTCAAGTCCTACACATTTACATTAAAAGAACTCTGAGGAACACTCTAAACTCAAACAAGCATGCCAACCATACCTTATATTATGATAATGCGTGTGACAACTATAAAAGGGTTTTATATGGAAACCACCTTTAAAATAGAAGTGTAATACATGAACCACCTTTATTGTTATAATTTATACCGGACCAACATTTAAAGTATATTTCGTTTCAATCGACCACAAAAAAAAATCCATTTCTTGTTGATTTTTTTATCAAAATTACTTTAATACCCCTATTCTCTCTCTCTCTATCTCTTCTCTATCTTATCTCTCTAAGGCCCACAGATCTCGGCGTCAAACTGGGGCCCACAAATCTCGGCGAGCATGCGGTAGCGCGGGTGGGGGTGCTGCATGGTCAACAATAGATCATGTCGGTTCTCCTCTCTCTCTCTCTCTCTCTCTCTTGTTGGATTTAATCTAATAAATCTATTTGTGGGCACATATGATTAATCAATGTGTATTGCTATCTTTCAGGATAACCCACTAAAGTGATCAATTAAGTTGGGTTAATTTGGTATTTAAATAAGTCATGGGGTTATATGTGCAGATACCAGGTTGTAATTGTAATTTATTGAGGGGCTAAATTGCAAAAGTACAACATCTATAAATAAGGGGTTATGGTCCCTAACATAGGGTTACATTCTCTAATTCTCTTCACCCCCATCTAAGAGAGAAATTCGGATTTAGAGGAACCCTAAGGTTAGAAGATCCAAAACCCATCTCAAGGTTCATCCATGGATTCAGGTATAAGCTTCCGCTCTTTTGATTATTGTTAATCTTGATCTCATGGCTCCCATCGTAGCTAGGATGGCAGCAATTGAGGAGCTTGTGGCGAGTCATATCGCACCATCGACACTACCACCACCACCAGCAGCAGATCAGCCACAGGGGATACCAGCAGTTCCTATCAGTGAGAGACCACCAGAGACCGCACCTGCAGTTATCCCACCAGCAGTCCCAGACAGAGCCACAGAGCAGGAGGCTTAGCTCTGTATGGTTGAGAGGTACCAGAAGATGAGAGCATCAGAGTTCTAGGGGTCAGCAGATCCTCTTGCAACCCATAAGTGGAAGGAGGATGTGAGTAATATCCTTGATATACTTAATATGGATTCGGTCCAGAAGCAGAGATTGGCGTCTTACAGTCTGAAAGGAGACGTCGGGAGATGGTATCGACTTCAGTTCACTCCAGAGCATCGGATGACCCTCACATGGGAGGACTTCGTCTACTTCTTTGATGGACAATATATTTCTTCTGCAGCACGGACTGGGAAGGAGCTTGAGTTAACTCGGTTGACTCAGGGGGATATGTCAGTGGTAGATTTTAAGAGCAGATTTATGGAGTTGCTGCACTTCACGGGCATGTGGCAGACAGGAGAGTGACAGGCTCAAATGTTCCTAGCAGGGCTCCGCCCTAATCTCCATCGATACCTCGTCTCGAGGAAGTTCTATTCAGTTCAGGAGGTAGCTGAGGCCACCACTTCTTAGGAGATTGAGACTGCCATGTTTCAGAAAGATAGGGAAGGGAAGACCAAGGCAGGACAGATCGGGGATAAAGGGAAGAACAAGAGACCTTTCTCTGGATCCCAGCAGCAGCAGCAAGGTCCTCATAAGAAGGGACCTCAGCATGATCAGAGAGCGCATCAGCAGCGCAAGTTCCAATCAGTTTGCTATAACTACCGCAAGGTCGGGCATAAGGCATCGGAGTGTCGTAGCGTACCAACAGGAGCTCAGCAGGGCAAGGGCCCAAACCAGCAGCAGCAATGACAACATGGTAGGGTTCAGGGCCAGCAGGCGAGACTTGAGGCACCGCCAGTAGCACGGAGGACTGAGGGCAGATTCGAGCAGTTCAGGAGGTTCCTCAGGGGTAGATAGTTCCGTATTCTCCAACACTAGCAGCAGAGCAGTCTCTAGTCACAGGCAGAGTATATGTGGTAGTACCGCGTAATCATGGAGCTAGCGGAGCAGTAGTGGAGGGTACGTTTCCTGTGAATTCTTTTCCCGCCCGTATTCTCTTCGATTCGGGAGCTTCATATTCCTTAATTTCGTATGATTTTATGTCTAGACTCCAACTCGTAGCTCAGCCATTAGACACCCATTTATCAGTTTCCACCCCTTTAGGTAAGATATCGCTTCTGGAGAGCGTTTGTAGGGGTGTACTATCAGTCTAGATGAGTCGGAATTCGTGGTTGATTTGATAGTGTTGCATATGTCCGAGTTTGATATCATCCTTAGTATGGATTGGTTGTCTTCCTACCATGTTAGTATTGACTGCTTTGTAAAGACAGTCAATTTGCAGGCATCCGATGGGTCCGAGATGATTGTGGCAACCTCTCAGGGTAACCGTTTTGCGGAGTCATTTCTAGCGTACATCGAGGATGTGATGCGACGGGATCAGGGTGTTGATTTATTGGAGACTAGAGTTGTCTCAGAGTATCAGGATGTCTTTCAGGACATACCTGGATTACCTCCTGTGAGAGAGGTTGAGTTCCATATTGAGTTGCAGCCAGGCACAGCCCCGATATCCCGTGCACCCTATCGCATGGCACCAGCTGAGATGAGGGAGCTTCAGACCCAGTTGGACGAGTTGTTAGTGTTCGCGGGGAAAATCGTTTTCTTCATTGATGTCATCGTAATCTCAAAATAACAACTTTTTGTGGTTACAAAAGATCCGGTCTTTTTTTAAGATCCGGTTACAATGAAAATCAAAGAAAATAAAAAAATTACAACTTTCTCCTTGTGAACAAATCGCGAGCTCCTGTTTTGCGGTCACTCGCTTTTGTGGGTTCTTTGCCAACGCCGGGGTTAATCCGTGGACCACCGCGCGATCTAGATCCGGTCGGATCTACACGATTTGACGGGTATTATTCCACGAAGGGAATAATAGCCGGGAGGGATTAGTTCACTAAGGAAATAATCGCTCGGATCTCGGGATCTAAGACCAAGCTTAGATCCGGAGTGTGATCTCGTGTAGATCTCAGATCTGTTCTTCCCCTCTCTCGAACTCCTGCCTTTTGTGACGTGGATGCTCGCCGAGGATCAGATCTGGATGTCCAAGTCTTCAAGTCTTCAAAACTCTAAGCTCGATCTTCAATCCGGCAGAGTTTCGGCTCTCAAAAGTCCAACCTTTGAAAATGAACAAAAGGGGGCCTATTTATAGGCTACCCTCACTGTGCCTTGGGCACAGTGCAGCCGGCCACCTTGAGGTGGCTCGGCTCTGGGCCGGCCACCTCAAGGTGGCTCAGCCACCGAGCCACCTTAGGGTGGCTCGGCCTCGTTGGTTCGTCGGTTTGTGCCGAGCTGTGCTAAGGGACCTATAAGCAATTTTATATGCCTACAGATAGCCCCTCCAAAGTATTTCAGTCTCGTTCTTTTATATAAGAGTCTGGAATACTTTGGATATGATTGTCCCAACCTTCAGTCGGCGTAATGGGACTTTGGAATGACTTCCGTTCTTGATTCCTTCAATCTTCTAGGCTATTCGGTGCTTTGTCGAATGTCTGTAAGGGTTCCGGTGCTGCATTTATTGTCTGACCGTCTGTCGGAATTTTGAATTTGAAGTCGATTCTCGCTTTTCTAACTTTTTAGCTCGAGTTGGTTGTTTCAACATAGAATTGACCATCGGTCGTCGGTGTTGGATCATCATTTACAACGTGTTGTTCGGCGTTGTGTTGTTGAGTTATCCTTAAGAATATTTTTAGAAAAATATTCTCCAGAAACTTCTCAACCAAAATTAGGGAACAGTTTATACTCATATACATTATTGGAGTACTAAGGAGCAGTTTATACTCGTATACTTTTCGGAGTATTGATTCTTTCATTGCAACGCATTGATCGGCGTTGACCTAGGGTTACGCGTTGACTGGCGTTGACCCTAGGGTTTCGAATGTCGTACGTTGACTGTTTGGTCGCAATGCGTTGACTGACGTTGACCTAGGGTTACGCGTTGTCCGGCGTTAACCTTAGGGTTTTGAACATCGTACGTTGACTGTTTGATTGCAACGCGTTGACTGGCGTCGACCTAGGGTTACGCGTTGTCCGGCGTTGACCCTAGGGTTTCGAATGTCGTTGGATGCTCAAGTCACGAGACCAACTAATGAAGCAACGGATTTGACGTGCTCTTACCGACTACCGTTTGAATCGGCTTACATGCGGATTGTTTTAATCCGTTCTGCATGTGACGTTGTGCTAAGAGAGTTAACGCTCTTAGTGCTACGATATTGAATACGTAGACTTCGTCTTTCTTAGGGGAATAGACTACCCGGCGACGCGTGTTAGGCGTTGACTTTGGGGTTTTTGGCTAACCCCCAGCCTTCAACGGATTTGATTAGCCTTTACCGACTACCGTTTGAGTCGGGCTAGTATACGGATTGTTTAAGTCCGCTCCCATGTGACGTTTTAGCTAAAAGAGTTAACCCTTTTAGTGCTACGATATTGAATACGTAGACTTCGTCTTTCTTACGGGAATAGACTACCCGGCGACGCGTGTTAGGCGTTGACTTTGGGGTTTTTGGCTAACCCCCAGCCTTCAACGGATTTGATTAGCCTTTACCGACTACCGTTTGAGTCGGGCTAGCATGCGAGTTACATCAGATGGATGTTAAGACTGCATTTCTCAATGGAGACATTGATGAGATGATTTATATGGTGCAACCAGAAAACTTTGTGTCAGGAGACCCAAAGAATATGGTTTGCAAATTAAGGAAATCCATCTATGGACTCAAGCAAGCTCCTCGTCAATGGTATCATAAGTTTCAACAAATAGTTATCTCGTTCGGTTTTGAGATGAACATTGTTGATGACTGTGTATATCACAAGTTCAGTGGGAGTAAGTATATTTTTCTGGTTCTGTATGTGGATGACATCTTGCTTGCCACTAATGATATAGGCATGTTGCACGAAACCAAGAGATTTCTATCAAAGAATTTTGAGATGAAAGATCTTGGGGACGCCTCTTTTATATTAGGGATCCAGATACATCGAGATCGCTCTCGGGGTATTCTTGGATTATCACAAAAGAGCTATATCGATAAGGTACTTAAAAGGTTTGGCATGCAAGATTGCAGACCAGGTGACACCCCTGTTGCTAAAGGAGACAAGTTTAGTCTCAATCAGTGCCCTAAAGGTAACCTTGAAATTCAGGAAATGCAGAAGATTCCTTATGCTTCGGCTGTAGGAAGTCTAATGTATGCTCAGGTATGTACGCGTCCGGATATTGCGTACATTGTTGGGATGTTAGGCAGATACTTAAGCAACCCTGGTATGGATCATTGGATAGCAGTCAAAAGGGTTATGAGGTATCTTCAGAAAACAAAAGATTACATGCTCACATACAGAAAATCAGAGAAATTAGAGGTCATTGGGTATTCGGACTCTGATTTTGCTGGATGCCAAGATAGCAGGAAGTCTACATCAGGCTACATTTATATGTTAGCAGGAGGAGCTATATCATGGAAAAGTGTCAAACAAACACTAGTAGCTTCCTCCACTATGGCAGCAGAATTTGTAGCTTGCTATGAGGCATCCAATCAGGGAATATGGCTGCGAAATTTTGTCACGGGACTGCGCATTTTGGAAAATGTTGAAAGACCACTAAGGTTATATTGTGACAATAAATCTGCAGTAATGTATTCCAATAACAACAGGAGCTCAACTAAGTCAAAACATATTGACATTAAGTTCCTGGTTGTGAAAGAAAGGGTACAGAGTGGACAGATATCCATAGAGCACATTGGGACAAACTCCATGATAGCTGATCCTCTTACTAAGGGATTACCACCTAAGGTCTTTCATGAGCATACTGCTCATATGGGTGTGGTATTATTTGAGGATATTATGTTTTAGTGGGAGTTTGTATTTGTGGTGCTTTATGTTTGTTTGTATTGTCTGATCAGAATAAAGTTTTCAGTTAAGACACTCTGTTACATTATGTTTGGTTTTGACCTCACTAAGGAGGACCAGTTGAAAATAGACATGTACTGATCACATTGCATGTAATTTTCATGCTGCACATCCATGATTGATCTATGTCGTTTGATTGTATTGGTATATGTGACCATTGATGGGTCGAGTCACGATAAATGTGACGAAGGCCGCTTTGATCCTATATTGATATAGTCAATGGACGAGATTGTTCGGAAATACCATTTCAGTGATAGCAATTTTTGAGCTCATAAGGTTATACACAGTTTAAGGAATCATATGGTGCCCAAGTGGGAGATTGTTGGATTTAATCTAATAAATCTATTTGTGGGCACATATGATTAATCAATGTGTATTGCTATCTTTCAGGATAACCCACTAAAGTGATCAATTAAGTTGGGTTAATTTGGTATTTAAATAAGTCATGGGGTTATATGTGCAGATACCAGGTTGTAATTGTAATTTATTGAGGGGCTAAATTGCAAAAGTACAACATCTATAAATAAGGGGTTATGGTCCCTAACCTAGGGTTACATTCTCTAATTCTCTTCACCCCCATCTAAGAGAGAAATTCGGATTTAGAGGAACCCTAAGGTTAGAAGATCCAAAACCCATCTCAAGGTTCATCCATGGATTCAGGTATAAGCTTCCGCTCTTTTGATTATTGTTAATCTCTTTGAATTAATCATGGCTATATGGTTTTAGATCTCAAGTTTTATGATGTAGATCGAACATCTCTCTCTCTCTCTCTCTCTCTCTCTCTCTCTCTCTCTCTCTCTCTCTGTGTGTGTGTGTGTGTGTGTGTGTGGTGCCACCTCCAATCTCGTCGTGAACCTGCCGGGATCCGTCATGGGCAACTACAGCACCCCGCTTGCGCCACCCGCCGAGATCTATGGGCCCTAGAGAGAGAGGGGGGAGAGAGAAAAGAGAGGAGAGAGAGGGGAGAGTCTGTGTGAAAAGAGGGGTATTATAGGAATTTTGATAAAAAAAGTCAACATGAAATGAGTTTTGGTGGTTGATTGAAACGAAATATACTTTAAATGTTGTTCTTGTATAAACTAAAAAATAAATGTGGTTTCCGTATTACGCCCCTATTTTAAAGGTGGTTTCCATATAAAAACCAACAATAAATGAAACAAAAAATTAACCATGTGCTTACTGTGGGGAATATACTTCACAGCAGATCATGGCTGTCATTAGGAAACTTTGAACAGAGATTATTTAGGCCATCTTACAACAGTTACATTTTGAAAATTATCCTTCCTATCTTAAAACTAATATAATATCATCAGGAAACAATAAACAACCACGAGCCTTCATGTCAAAAATGTCAAGTAAGTTCACAAGTAACTATTTACGAAAAGTCACGGTTTTAGTGTTGATCCATGGTGTAAGCCTATGGTGATAGGAAATAGCACCTGCTATACTTCAATAGCGAAATGGCCGTGTGTTAAATGGTATGAAAGCTAATTGCCATGCGTTACCCAAATGTTTAGCATAAAGATGCCTTGATAGACTACAACGTCTCATCAACGAGATCAAAGCTTCAATACATCTAGGCAGTTGATGTCCTTATATCACAATCCTCCCATTTAACCATCTTGTGGAGATTTGACGAAGTTTTATGGTAATGGATTAGGATACATCTTCCCCTCAGAAAGTTATAAATCACATTTTCTTGGACAGTTACACATATCCTTGCATCTGCTTGTGCTGGAAATGTAAACCGATGGTAGAAATCAAGACTGTCATATCTTGAATGAAACATGGAGAATAGAGCTAGTTGAAACTCTGGATCATCTCATCCCCCCAACGGTGTTAGTTGAAACTCAAGCTATTTCCTATACTCTAATGCAGTTTGAACTCACCCTTTCTCCTCTTGTTGCTCCATGTCAGGACTATAACTATTCTAGTGCCATCATCTTCTATCTATGTTTCTGGAATTGTTAATATATAAAGTGTTAACTTATTCACATTCCCATATGTATAGTTGGTAACGTCATTCGCTATCGGCAACCAGTTTTTTTTTTTTTCCTTTAACCAAAAGCAACAGCATTACATCAGCGTAACATGATTTATCAACTACATACTAAATGTATTATTACTTAAAAAAGCTGTGGTAATGAACTAAACTACGATGAAATTAAATTAAAAATTATTGAGAATGGCAAATGATCGAACACATAGCAGACACTTTTGACTGTCAAAGTAATCAGCTTCTAAGTATGTGACTAAGTAATGTACATTTGATTTTTCCAAGTAATCCAATTTGAAAACAAATTTGTACCCGCAGTACATTTTTTGAATACAAACGCTAAGAAAATCAATACCAATGAAATAATATTACTCAGATTATACCAATAATAATAATAATAATCAATAACATTGCAGGAGAAGTTACCAGAGAGAGCAATTCCGAGAGCCAGTGCGCCCGAGAGCGCAAACTTGAGAGATTTGGACCCAAAATCGACAGCCAAGTTCTTGAAACTGCAATTTATAACATTAATTGGCCTTTTATGGGCTTTTTTGGGTACAGTCCTTTGTAAGGGAACGTACGAAGGCTGTAGAAGAACAAACGCCATCTTCCGATTTCTGTGGCGACTACAATTGTGGATCAAAAGCGTCGGAAACGAATTGTAATATTACAAAGTAAGAGGGGCTTTTATGTGAAGAACACATCTCCAGCAAGCTCATGCTGCATCTTCTCCTCCCGTTCAGTTGATTTCAGAAACTCCCCTGAACTTTGGGGTTTCTCCTAAGACACCCCAAACTTTTAACGTTCTCACCGAACCCCCACATTTAATTGGGGAAGTAACTAAAATATCTTTCAGAGAAAAAGAACCCTGCGGGGAAGGGATTACGTAGCCTCTAGAAGATAAAGTTTGGGGTTTTTATTTCTAGGTCCATAACTTTATCTATAAATCCAATTTCTAAAATACAATAAGTAAAGCACTTGTATTTATACAGAAGCATGGTTAAAACCCCAAAATACCCCTTTCATTAGCCACATATAAACTAGTATCTCTCTCGGACAAATTTTCAAAACCAACCCATTTGATAAACTAATTGTAAAAAACGACCCGTTTCAGATTTATTTAGAGAAACCGACCTGGTTTCAGCACTGTCGCTGAAACCAGGTCGGTTTTTCTAAAAAACTTTACGAAACTTCACGGGAGTTCAACTCCCGTGAAGTTTTTTCTCATAACAAAACTTCACGGGAGTTGAACTCCCGTGAAGTTTCGGAAACTTTTTTTTCAAAAACCGACCTGGTTTCAGCGCTGAGGCTGAAACCAGGTCGGTTTTTACAAATAAAACTGAAATGGGTCTTTTTTTGGGAATAGTTTATCAAATGGGTTGGTTTTGAAAATTTGTCCTATCTCTCTCTCTCTCCCCTCATTTTCCCCTTTTCAACCTAGCTCTAATTTAAAAAAATGAAATTCCCCCTTCTCGTGACCGACGCAGTCGACGTCGTCGTCGCCCGTCTCAACTCTCTTGTTGGGAACTTGGATTTTTGTCTTGTTTTTCAACTCCGTCGCTGTCGCCCGTTACCCGCCGCCGTCACATTCGTCGTTGTTGTCGACCTCGCTATCGTCCGTCGACCGTCTCAACTCTCGTGCTGGTGAGTAAATGGGGATTTTTCATTTTATTTTTTGACTTGGGTATTTTATACCAAGATCTCTTGTATATGATTAGCTGATGTAGTGACTTACCCGCGATTCGATACACCAAGAAGGATGATTACTTCCTTCGATGGACCGGTTATCCAGTTGATGATGCTTATTACTTGTTTAACCATTTGAAGTTTACCATTTTGATTCTTAAATATGAGGAGACCAATGTGTCTAGGGTTATGGGGACTGGGGATGCCGCAAAGGTGATACCCAATATGGAAAAATCAAAATCTGAGTTTGATTTGCCTCCGGGTTATATGGTGGTCGGGTTTGAGGTTGTGCCTTGTCTTCTTAGTAAGTTACATTGTTTAAGGTGAAGAAGGAAGTTCTTTTTGATTGGTGTTATCCAAGTAATATGGAAGTTCTTTTTTATTGTTATTAATTTAAGTCTGACTATTTTTTGTGTTTGCATGCAAATACACTTGTATACCGTTCTAATCGTTTGCAGGCAGCAACAAAGCCAGTTTGTTTTCAGCCTTTGCGGTTTGTTTTAATAAAGAAAAAAATGTATAATATTGATAGACAACTAAAGTTGGCTTATGTTTTACTTTGGTTGCAGAAAATCGTACATATAAATTTAGTGAGAATTCCATCCAACGTTGGCTACTTCCGGGACCTTCTTTAAAATCGTATTTCTGCTACATTGTTGGAGGATCAACAGACAGCCCTTCGAGATACTCCATTCTATGGCTATTTAGATGTTCCAGATGTTTCAATGCAACCACTTCTAGTGGATTGTTTGTTGGAAGTATTTGATGTTGAAAAAAGTAGTTTCAAAATTGGAAAAAAATGGATCTCCTTTGGTGTTGAAGATGTTGGGAGAATTACAGGCCTTCCGATGGGAGAATCTATAGTAGATACGAGGTTTCATAGACGTGATCGCGATACATTCTACAAGCTTATGCTTTCATATAGGACTAAGGCTGAAATTGAAGAGGATATGAAGCGTAGTACTAGAAGAGGAAAGAAGAAAAGTGATAAGGGTAAGAAGAAGATTGTGTGTGCTAGAGGGGATAGGATGAGTAGACTTATTAAGGAGATAGCCGAGCATAGAGATCATCTTTTACTACAGATGCTCGTGGCTTTCATTATAGGCTTTATATTATGCCCTCAATTTAGTATGAGTTGTCCCTTATTTGAATTTAGATATGCTGAGAAATTGGACACTCTTAAGGAGTTTAATTGGGCTGAATTAGTATATAATGTGTTGTGTACTGAGATGAATAAGGCCAAAAAAACCATCACTAAGAGGTTTGAGGGAAATCGATCTAGAGGTGGTTATATGGGGAGTTTTGCCTCGGTTTTGGTGGTAAGTTAACATTATATATATTTATATCATTCTCCATTGTATATATTTATGTCATTTAGTCATGTGTATTGTTGAACTAAAATTTTTATCTTTTTCACAGATTTGATTTTATGAGCTTGTGGGAAAGTTAAGCCTTCGCGTAGGAGCTGAATCCTTACCACCCATTCTAAGCTTCTACAAGTGTCCGAGATCTTTTACAAAGGAATGTAATGCAGGATTTAGTAAGAGACCCGGATAATTTTAGGAAGCATAATAACGACTCGAGGGCCCTAAAATTTGAAAACATGATTACTGAAGCTTCCACTACCACTACATCCACTGCCACTGAATCTGCCCCTACAAAATTCTAGAGAAAGGTATATATATTTTTATTACGTGTTAGTTAATAGCTCCATGATTTTACAAAATGATTCTTATTTAATGTTCATCCCTAAATTGAACTTTACTTGCGTTTTTTACGTGTAGGTAATCGCTGAAGCTAATTTGGATCAGTTCATACATGAAAAGTGGTATTAGACCTTATATTGTAGATGAAGAGGGATATATTTGTAAAAAGCAAGAGGATGTTGATAGTGATGGAGGAGATGCAGATGACGGGAATGATGGGGATGATAGTGATGGCGGTGATGAGGATGAGGGGAATGAGGAGGATGAGGCGGGGGATGATGAGGGGAATGAGGAGGATGAGGAGGGGGATGGTGGAGATATTGATGCGGAGGTTGGTGGAGATGCGGAGGTTGGTGGAGATGTAGAGGATGGGGGTGATGAAGATGTTGATACATTGAATGTAGATAAAGATGATGGTAGAGATATTGCTAATGATGAAGTGGGCATGGATTCAACAGAATTGGATGATGACGCCTTTGTTCTTAGCCCGCGCGATATTGTGTTGATTGAAGGCATGCGTAAAACCCCTTCTATCAAAAGAACAGTTCTATCGAGATCTCAGCTTGCTAAACCATCTATGCATTCGCCCTTCGTCCTACTTGTTAATCGAAAAGGAGTATCAAATTATCCGGGAAGGAAGGAAGTAAGGGATGACGAGAGAGAACTACTCGATAGCTTTTGGAAAGACAAAAATATTGCCACGTAAGTGTATTTTCAATAATCTATTTTTTAACTTTTATATGTTTTCATTAATACATGTACTATGTTTTTTCATATGTAGTGAGACATTAGTGTGGTCATCTAGTGATGCTTTGTTAACACGTAATGATGCATTGGAATTACTTAAAGGAGAGGCAATTAGTTGCGACGTAAGTACCCGTTCTTTTCATGCTTTACACAATGCACGTGCAGTATATAACACTAATGTTTATAATTTTATTATGTACATTTCATGTTATAGCCTCCTATGTTGTGCTTCTAAATATGTTGATGGAGATGTGTCCAAAATATGCAAAGGACATACACATATGTAGTCCATAGGTAACTGTAAGTAAAAATCCAATCCGAGATTATAAGTATTATTCTTATATTATATTAAATACTAAATCTTAACTTTCTTTGTTTTTTTATAGAGGTGCATCAACGAAAATAATCCGTCGAGTGTAGAACGCATGTTTAAGCCAATAATGACTACACGTTTCATTGAACTTGATAAGATTATTTCTCCATTTCTAACTTCATTTTATTGGCATATGTTGGTATTATATGTAAAGGATAGAAGGTTTTATCATTACTCTTCTCACCGCGGGTACAAGTCTGATGCTATTGATTTTAGAGTGAAGCTTATTTCTACCATTCCTGATGCTTGGAATTTGGATATTATATCTTGTCTTGAGATAATAAGTGTTGATGTACCTCAACAACGTGGTTAGTATATTCGACTTATTCATATGTTGTTGTTTTTCGTATGTGCTAACACATAGAAACTATATATTGTGGGCCAAAAGTGTTATATTGATATTGTAAATATTTAAACTTGTAGTAGCTTGGATTGCAGGGTGTTCTTGATGTCATACATGTTCAGCCTCGTTTCCGGTCAACCAATTTCAATTGACCAAAAGGATTGTGCAAGACATAGAGCTCGTATCGTTGCTCTATTTTTATCTAAAAGTATATTTTCTATAAGTGTAATGTTTAGTTGTATGCAGTTTCTTAGAAATGCTGCTAACTTATATATTCAGTCTACTATTCTTTTGATCTACGTATCTTTTAATTTCGTGATATAAACGTGATCCTCAAGCTAAGTTCCCCAGATGTTAGATGCCAACTGTGATATGTAAATTTTTTGTGGTGTATAAATACATGTTTCGAGTTTGTAAGTGCTGTGGAAGTAGATAATCTGAAAGTCTTTATTTTGTAGAATTATCGTCGCCGCATGTTTGTAAGGTAGCTCGACAACTTGTCATTCATGACAAGTGCATGTACGGTCATTCAAATCTACTTCAATAGTGGGGAAATCATACACCTCGTACCTTCCTATAGTAGAAGGAGTTACAGAAAGACAACGTGATTACTCATTGATATGAATAAGGTGCTCTTCCATAGTAGGAACAAATGTTGTGGTCTACTTGTAGGATACCTCCCGCCTTTCAAAACTCATCCTCATCATTTTCTTACGAATATTATCAATTGTTTGGGTAATTGGCAAATAACGAGCTTCTTTGATCCAAGAATTGAATGACTCCGCTAGGTTTGATGTCAACCATCCATATCTACATGCATATCAATAAATAGTAAGTACAGATGTACATATATCTAATTGCTTTGCATTTAAGATTTTGCATAAATTTAAATTTTAACATCTTCCAGGAAAATAGCAATTAGCCTAATTTTCTGAACTCATCCTCAACATTTCGTTATAGGTGGTCTCTGATTTGTTCAGTAGCTCATTGCATTCATTATTATAGGAACGAAAAGTGTATGCATAAGCAGCCCTCTTCATAATTTGCACACATTCATCTCTGTAGGCATTCAAAAATGCCAAAATTCAAAATGTGAAAAGGATGGTTAGGAGAACGAACCCCTTCTCAATCAGAGACAAGGTTCGTTGTTTAGTAAAGATCAACCTCGAGAACGAGAGTCGCCATGCAGCAGAGCTCAACATCAAAAGATAGAGTTCATTATTGAATGAAACTGATCTACGAGACTCGGAGCTCGTCATTGGATACGAGGTTCGAGGTTCACTAGTGGATACGAGGTTCGAAGCTCATCATTGGATACGAGGTTCGAAGCTCATTACTAGACGTAAAACTCATTAGTAAAGATGAGGCTCGTGAAAAGGAAACTTACAAGACTTGCTACGTAGTTGGACTCAGCTGTCAAAGATGAAGTTTGTTAGTGAAAACGAGGTTCATCAGACGAAGTCAGTGAAGACAAAATTCGTCGGAAGAGAGGTTTGCTTGATAAGACGAACCTCGAGGCTCGTCTTACTTGACGAACTTCGTTTTAATTAAAGACGAGGTTCGTCATCCACGTGGGATTTATCTGTAACGGCTCCGAAGACTTAGTTAGCCACACGGGCTAATCTTCAGGAGCACGTTATGGCGTGTGCTGATTCGAAGGATGTAGTTACGCCTCTCTACCCACGATTATAGAACGTCAGTTATGTGCTTAAAACCCTATAAATAGCCATCGATGGCTATAGAGAAAAGGGTTGGTTGTTGATTAATTGGAGATTTCAAACTTGGACTTCAAAAAGCATTAGAGATCAAAGTTTCTTCGTACGGATCCGGAGTTCGAACCTCGATTCTAACCGGCCAACGAACGTGAGAAGCTTTAGTGATCTTGGTCTGATCGTCAACGGGAGGCAAGCTCGACTCAAGCATCGGGGGAAGTATCCTTTCGCCACCAAGAACCCACATTAAACAAAAGAGAAGTTGAATTAATCTTCTCTTCCTCTGTAATTGAGAGATTGTGAGTGATTGTAACGGTTTTGTACCAAGTGATCATACCTAATTTTTTTAAAATAAGAGAATCAATCAATCCTTAAATTTTTCAACCCTACAGATGATAGCGACCACAGTGGGAGCAGCTATTCTTTCTGACGAGATGGTGGTGGCGCAATCAGACAAGATTGATGTGGGAACGAACGATGAGACCTTGGTCATCGAATTTGACCAGTCCAAATACGAGGAGTTCATCTCCTCTGGTAAGTCTAGCCCCACGAAAGCACGTAAGTGTCGTCGAGTCTCGTATAAGACTTCAGTCCAAGTGGCTTCTGATGATTCAACTCGAGTTAGTCTTGAGAAAAAGTCTAAGCCCCTCAAAGAGGGGGCTCCAATAACTAGCTGTCAGGCTAAGAAATGGGTTGTCAAGCAACCTAGCCGAACTTCGGCTTCTACCAGCCAAACTATGGCTTTTGATAACGAACCTCGCCCTGCTCTGGCTGAAGCAAAGGTTCCTACTAGTTCGCTGTCGAGACGTGCTCGATAACATCAACGCCAGAACCAAGCTCATCGCAGGGCTCGAACTTTGGTCTCGCTTGACGGTTTCCACTATCGTCTGAGGGTTGATCAACCTAAGGTCAATAAGTCTGACGAGGGTCAGGTGAATGAGGAACGTCCGAATGACGGACCTCACCCTCGTACCCGAGTAGGATCCGACAAAGCAGTTTCAACAAGCGGTTCATACCGACGTTCGTAAAGAAAACGAACCTCAGGATAAGAGCCAACTAAGAAGGCACAAGCATCGAGCTCGTTTTACCAACGAATGTCATCACATGAATGATGGAGTTCGTCAGTCTACCTAAGTTCGTCAATCTCTATCATTCAGAGGGTCTCACTTGGGTAAAGCTAAGATGACAGAGTCGATTGTGGGTTGTCCAGCTAGTGACCTTTGGGATTATCTCACACGCAAGCATAGCATGAGCCAAATGCAATCTTATTGCTGATGTGAGAAACTCATTTCTGCAGTACTTTCCCAATGTCCATGTGGGGAGTTAACTCATAAGCCTTCAGTCTTCGAATGGTTAAATGAACCGCCGATGGTCTCATCATCAAGAAGAAGACGCTTTTTGTAGGCTGTCTAAAAATCACAATGGATAGCTAAACCCTATTAAGCCCCGACAATGGAAGTTACAATCAGACGACTTTCTGATCACTGCATCCGCGACTCTACAATCGCTACAAACACGACCTCATCTCTGAGATGATTGATCTTGATGGCTGCGACAACAACATGACTAATATTATATTAGCAACTATTAGAGATGTTGATGAACAGTGTAATGATTTTAGAAATAAAAGTTTAGACTTAGTTGGTGAGTTGCTTGGTAGAGAGCTGTGGGCAAATATTCATCTAAAAATCACAATGGATGATTGATTCCCATCAAGTTCCAACAATGGAAGCTACAGTCAAATAGCTTTCGTGCCGACAAACGAAGGTTGCAAATAGAGGACTTTTCACACAGATCGAGAAGAGTTACAATTCAACGACGCTTCCGACAGCCGATGAAAACTTTATTCAGTGGCATTCACAATCAACAGTAAGAGTTACAATCTGACGACTTTCACATCCTATAACAGGCAAAGATCAATAAGCAGTAGCCTTTGCAATGTTATAATGGACGAGGTTACAAGTCAACAACCTCTCTTAAAAACGCATAATTCACTTCTGTGTTTCTCAAATCCAAAACGCACACCTCCTGTGCGTTCTCCAGCAGACATCTAACTCTGCAACGCAAAGTTAAAGCACAAAACGCACACATAACGTGCGTTCTTCAACAGACTCAACCAAGCGTCCCAAACTCTTGACGCAGAGTTGAATTTCAACGCACAAGCGACCTGTGTGTCTCCAATTACAGAACGCATGCGGCCTGTGTGTTTCAAACCTTTGACAAAGGTTTAACTCTGCGTCTCAGGCCTTAGACGCAGAGTTAAGGCCCAAAACGCCAAATGAGGCGTTTGACTTGTTCAAACACAAGCCGAATAGCCTCAAAACCGTTATCCCACGTCCTGAGGCATTTTCGCCCACTTAGGAGAGGATTTAGGGGTTAGTTATGCCCCTAATCCCCCTATAAATAACCGACTTACTCAACTGAGTAAGGGGTTGACGTGTGCTGGCATTAAAACCACTTAAGGTTCACAGATCTCGGCAGCTTAACCGCACGGAGGAGGAGATTTCTCTGAAGATCAACAAACTACTTAGTAGTTAGTACATCAAATCAAAGGGGATCCCTTCATCAGCGGCAAATCAACTTGGCTATTAATCGAATCTTCGGTTCCAACAACTCTGTTACAGAGTTTCAACTCGCTCTGAGTTCTGAAACTCATTTAAGAGTTCGTAATTAAGCTTGCAATGCAAGTTAATTACACCAAACCAGTTATTCGGTTCTCAACAACTCTTTTCAGAGTTTTCAACTCGTTCTGAGTTTCTTAAACTTGTTAAGAGTTCTAAACCGAATTCATCAAACAAGTCAATCATTCTCGTGAGATAGTACGGTCGGATCGTCAACGGAGAGCAAGTTCGACACAAGCAATCGAAGGAGGCACTCCACCGCTACCAAGAAGAACCCAGTTTTAAACAAAGGGGAGAATCAAATTCATTCTCTTCTCTTTTGTAATCGGAATCTAAATTATAATCGATTTTGAGAGAATACAAGTCAATTTTTCTTTCATTGTCTTTTTACTGCAAATTTCCAACAAACACTTTCACCGTAAGAAACAAGCACCTAAGAATCGACACATTAAAGTGACGATCAACATGGCCAGCAAGGGTAAAAGCAAAGTCTCAGCGGAAACTTCTGAGTCTTCTGATTTTGAAAGATCCACCGGATTACGAGAGGCACTCATTAAAAGCTAGGGTGGTTACCAACATACTCGTTCTTGTACTGGAGCAATGATCTCGCTAGATTATCGCAAACTAGCGGGTATATCATATGGTGTCGATGAAGAACCTAAAAACTCAGCCATTGCTACTTTTCAGTCGACCAATACAGACCAAAGTGAACAAGCAAGTGCTCACATGATAGGAAATGAATGAGGAAGAGCTATCGCGGCAGCTAGAGGAGCAAAAATCGACCATTCATCAGCAACAGGAGTCCATCAGACGCCTGGAAGCAATGGTGGAGAGACTCCAGGAGAAGAAGGAAAAGAAGAAGAAGAAGGCTCATTCCTAAGCCTTAGGATCTAGGCGTAGAAGACCTTCACCTGTTGACGAAGATGGCAATGATGAAGACGATGAGGAAAGAGTTGTGAAGATTCATTCGGAATCGTCTGAAGCTTAATCTAATCCTCGTACGAAAGAACAGGATCAGAAGTGGGAGGATTTCCAGAAGCAGCTTGACGCACTGAAGCTTCAAGGAAACTTCAAAGAGTTGGGGGTGTCAATACCTTATCCAAGTGAATGAGATGCAATCACGTATCCTCCGAAATTCAAACCGCTCAACTTAGTACAATTTGACGGTAATGGTTCTTCTACCCAACACATTTATTACTTCCAAGCGCAGACCGGTCATATAGTGGGTAATGACCCTATTATGACTCCCTACCCAACACATTTATTACTTCCAAGCGCAGACCGGTCATATAGTGGGTAATGACCCTATTATGACTCGATTATTCATTAGCACATTACTTCCAAGCGCAGACCGGTCATATAGTGGGTAATGACCCTATTATGACTCGATTATTCATTAGCACTCTGAAGGGGGTAGCTTTTGAGTGGTTTTGCAGACTTGAGCCAGGGTCAATCCTGAGCTAGAGAGATTTGAAGAGGCTTTTCTTAGCCCAATTCTTCGATGATGACACTGAAGTGTCTATGACCACACTATTGTCTGAAAAGCAGAAGAATACGGAGTCGGTCAGTGACTTCGTCAAGAGATTCAGAAATTGATCGTTGTATTCACGCGATCAAGTTTCTGAAGCTACTCTCGTGGAGATGTACCGCAACAATCTTTCTATCAATATCTTGTCCAAGATGGGCGCTGTTGAAGCCCGTTCATGGAAAGATTTGGTTTTGGCAAGGAGAGCAGGTGGAAAACATACTCAAGAGGATAAATGCTGAAGAACCTCAAGAATCCCAACCTAAAAAGAGAGGTGGTAAAGGCAATTATAATTCCCAGAAATAATCGAAAGGGAAAGACATCTTAGCTGTTAAGACAGCTCCATCCCCGAAATCCTCTACCAAACAGAAGGGAAATACTTCCGACAATCATTTTCAAAAGAAATACGATTTCAAGGATGAACATGTGGTTTTCATTCTTACTTCTTTGATCAAGATGAATAAGATCAAGCTGCTAGAGGTAAAACGGAACACATAAGTATCAAGGACCGATGATCCTAATTTTTGCATGTACCACAGGATGGTGCATCATCCAACCAAAGCTTGTTACATCCTGAAAGACAAGATTCAAGTTTTGTTAGACGCATGTGTGATGACCCTTTAAGCTAAGCAAAAGAAGGTATCTGCGAATATGGTCTCACTTTAATTTGGAGATTTCGCCAAAGTGCAGGTACAAGACAACGTGAAACCGATTCCTCAAGCAGAGGCGAGAGTGGTGAACTTCGACCCACATCAGAAGAAAGAGAAAGGAATGATCCCTTACACTACCCCTAAAGGTGAATTGATGTGGGTTCATCCTGACTTACTAATGGACGAACAGTGGACATCGGCAAACTCAAAGAAGCCTAGAGCCACGTGAAGATCCTGTAACATTGTTTCAGCCGTCCTAAATGAGGGGGTTGAAACTGCGTCACTTAGTAGTTCTGAAAATGAGCAGCCAGCCTTCGCTGCACAACCTGCACAGATATCAAGAACATGTGGGGAAAAACAGTATTTGAAGAAATATTCTGAAACAGCAGCTGCACCAAGAAAAGTAGTAGCGGAACAAGCTCAAGCTAAGAAACTTCGCTACAACAAAGCACTTAGGAGAGAAGCGCCGGAGAGTTCGAAAGATTCTTTTCGGTTTGATGTGTTGGCTCAGTTAGCCAATATCCCAGCAAGGATTACCTTGTTTGAACTTCTACGTTTATCTCAATCAACGAGAGAAGCTCTTCGTGAAGCATTGGCAGATAATGAGGCTTTCCTCACCCACTTTCCGCCAAATCCAGCCGGAGCAACGTTAGAAGAAGCTTGTCCTTAATGTTGTCAAGTTTTTCGAAGAAGAATGTCGTGCATCACCTTTTCTCAAGAAGACATGCAAGTGAGAAACCAAAACATGATAGGTCGTTGTACTTCATAGGGTACATCGGCTCTATTCGGGTAGACAGAATTCAGGTCGATCCTAGTTCTGCTTTGAGCATCATACCACTGAGACTCATTCATCACCTTGGAGTTCCTCTGCATCATTTATCAACGACGAGAACCACCATATATGGATTTAATGCCTCTAATACTCGTCCCCTTGGCAAAATCAAACTCAAATGTCAGATGGGTGACTTGAGGACGGATGTTACTTTCTATGTTATCGATGCAGAGACATCGTACAATTTGTTATTGGGTCGACCATGGATCCATAACAATCTGATTGTTCCATCAACTCTACACCAATGCATGAAATATGTAGGTGAGAGTGGTGAAGTCAAAACAGTGATCGCAGAGAAGCAACCATTTAAGGGGGTGGAGAATTATTTCACTGATTTTATCCATTACCTTGATGGTGAGCCATTTGAAGTACCACTGATTGAAAAACCAGATAGCGGTAATAAAGCCGATATTGAGTCTGAGCACGAATAGGATCTTGTTTTTAATGATATAGAACCCGTCGTAATCAGTATTGAAAATCTGGATGTAGATGATCCTATCTATGAGGACAGCAGAGTTATTTTTAATAATAATGATGATTTAGCTTACTTATCACGTGATAAATTGAATCCTAACATACCAGGTACAAGCACCAGTGTGGTGACAGATCCGCTATCCAAGTTATATGCTAAATCAAATTTATACATGTCATTTCAGTCATCTTTTGTGACAAATCGACAACAAATTGAATCTTCGCAAGCAGTCTTTATAGTACCGGCTAAGGTTAATGGCCAAAAAGACATCATCTTTGCCCGGTGCAAACTCTTTTAGAGGAATCCGAGAAAGAGGAAAGAGATCCGCAATTCTCGTACTTTACTCCAACAACCCGAAAGCTTATGAAGAACATGGGATATGATTTCATCCATAAAGAAGGCTTAAATTTCGGTAGAGGGATTCGGACACCAATACGATCTGCTTATGTCCCGAATGGAAGGTCTGAGGGTTATTATCACAAAACTCATAGTGGGTTGAGTTATGAATCTCCACCATTTATACTGTGTTTTGAAACCAAAGGAGAGTCAGATGACGATTCTTTCACCTCATATTCTAAATCTAGCTGTTGGGAGTCTGATGTCAGTATAGGAACTGTGTTCAGAGCATTCATGGCCAACATGACTTCAGCATATCCCATGGAAAATCAAGAAGATAACCAATTACTTTTGTTTGATGATCCGCTAAACCGATAGCTCAGTATACAGTGGGAACATCATTTTGAACAACACGAACCCCCTACTGATGACAATGTGATTCAAGTGAACATGGGAGACGAGATTAATCCAAAACTCATATTCATAAGCGATAGCTTGTCGCCAGAAGAGAAGACCTTGTTACTCTAATAATACGAGAGTATATTGATGTCTTCGCTTGGAACTACGAGGATATGCCTGGGCTTGATCCCCAAGTGGCTATGCATCAATTAAACATCAAACCAGATATCAAGCCTGTTAAACAACAACAAAGGTGATTTTGGCCCCAAACCATGGAAGCAATTGAAGCTGAAGTCAAAAAGCTCATTGAGTCGGGATTTATCCGCGAAGAGCAACATCCTGATTGGGTGGCCAATATTGTCCCTGTTCTGAAGAAAAATGGGAAGATTCGAGTGTGCATCGACTTCCAAAACTTGAATTCGGCTTGTCCTAAAGATGATTTTCCTTTACCTATCACGGACGTCATTATTGACAATATGTGCGGGTTTGAAAGGATATCTTTTATGGATGAATTTTCAGGGTACAACCAAATCAAAATGTATCCTGATGATAAAAAGCACACATCCTTTCGAACACCTTCAGCGATATACTGCTATACAGTAATGATCTTTGGATTGAAAAATACAGGTGCTACCTATCAACATGCTATGACCTCTATCTTTCAAAAACATCTACGGAAGACCATAGAATGTTACGTTGATGACTTGGTGGTTAAAAGTCGTGACAATGGAAAACATTTGCACGACTTGAAAATAATGTTTGATCTTATGCTAGCACACCAGCTGAAGATGAATCCAACTAAGTTATTCTTAGGAATGGCTAGTGTTAAATTTCTCGGATTCGTGGTCATGGCTAACGGAATTCGTCTAGACCCAGAAAAAATCAAAGCCATCCAAGAACTACCACCTCCTAGAAATCTTAAGGAGCTTCGACGCTTACAATGACGATTGGCGTATATTCGCAGGTTCATTTCTAACCTATCAGGGAAATATCAACCATTCTCAAAACTAATGAAGAAAGGAGTGTCCTTCAGGTGGGATGAGGCTTGCCAAAAAGCGTTCGAGGAGATTAAACAATATCTCTCCAATCCACCGATATTGGTTGCACCGAAGTCAGGTAAACCTTTCTTGATATACATCCGGGCTACAGATCATGCATTGGCAGGACTCTTAGCACAAGATGATGAAAACGGCCATGAACAAGCTATCTACTATCTCAGTAGGACTCTATCGGGTGTTGAACCTCATTATCCTATTATTGAGAAGGAATGTTTGGCGCTGGTCTTCATAGTTCAGAAGGTGCGGCATTATTTGGTTGGACAAATCATACATGTCATTTCCCAGATCAATCCTATTCGGGTACTCATGACACAGCCCAGTGCATTGAATTGGCGACTCGCTAGATGGGCTTTGTTGCTTTCCCAATATGACATTCACTTCAAACCTCAAAAAGCAGTGAAATATCAGGCTATTTGTGACCTTATGGCCAATCATCCACTAAAAGAAAAGGCTAAGTTGTACCAAGACATCCAGATGAGACGTATGAAGCAAACGTCGTCTCTAGAGAACAAGTATGGCACGATGGTGCAGCAAGAACAAGTTCTACCGGACGGGTTATAGCTGGAGTGGGGGTCATCTTTATCTCTCCCCAGAATCACATACTCCAACGCACCGTTTCTTTAACAGAGCCGTGTTCTAATAATGTGGCTGAATACAATGCTTTGTTGGTTAGCCTAAATATAGCTAAACAACTGGGGGTGAAACATTTAGAAGTATATAGCGATTCTCAACTCATTGTTAATCAAATGAAGGGAGAATATGAAGTTAGAAATAAAGACCTCATTCCTTACCATACTGCAGCAATCGCATTGGCCGATTCCTATGAGGGCTTCTACATCGACCATATACCCCGTCTCAAGAATACCTATGCTGATGCATTGGCGTCACTTACGGCTACCTTACCTCTACCTGAAAGAACTACCCAGCAAGTCACAGTGACAAGCAGACAATTATTCAAGTCAAAATATACATTGCAGATCAACGCAATTGAAGGTGAGCCCGCAACGCTCGAACCTAAGGATTGGCGATTTTCGATCATTGATTATGTCTTATACGACTTATTGCCTGAAGATATCAAGGAAAGAGAATCTAGTCGTAGACAAGCACCTAGATTCTACTATGATTCTCAATCCCAGACTTTGTATCGAAAGTCGTACGATGGGCTTTTGCTTCGCTGTTTGTCAAATAGAGAAGCATAAGAAGCTCTTAAAGAAGCTCATGATGGCATCTGTGGAGCTCATCAGTCTGGTCCTAAATTATGGGACCGACTACACAAACAGGGTTATTACTGGCCTAACATGGTACAAGACATTGTCACTTATACTAAACGATGTCATGCCTGCCAGATACATGCTAATTACATGCATCGTCTGAGCATCTTTATCCGTCAACCACTTCATGGCCTTTTGAAATATGGGGAATGGACATTGTTGGCCCAATGACACCACCCCTCTTCCAAAGGACATCGCTTCATTTTAGCAATAACTGATTACTTTTCTAAATGGGCAGAAGCAATCCCGTTGAGAGAAGTCAAAACGAGTGATGTTGTTAAATTCTTAAAATATCACATCGTATACAGGTACGACGTTCCGAGGCGTATCATTCATGACAATGGGCCTCAATTCGTTAGCCAAGCCTTTACCCGATTCTGTGATAAATTCAGGATCAAGAATTTGGCTTCAACGGTTTATAATCCTGCTGCTAACGGGTAAGCAGAAGCATTTAACAAGACCATCGTCAGAATTCTCACTAAGGTGGTTTCGATGAATAAAAGATATTGGAACGAGAAGTTGGGTCAAAGTTTATGGGCTTATCGCACAACAGTTCGCACGCCGACAGGAGCAACACCATATTCCTTGGTATACGGATGTGAAGCCGTATTACCATTGGAAATCCAAATTCCATCTCTGCGAATAACACTCATAATTGGTATGATGACGGAAGAGAGTCATTACCGACGTCTTGAAGAATTAAAAGCGCTTGATGAAAAGAGACTATTGGCTCAGCAACACATTGAGCTTTACCAAGCTCGGATTTCCAGAGCATTCGATAAGAAGGTTAGATATCGTACGTTCAAAGAAGGTGACTTGGTTCTTGCCGTTCGGCGCCCAATGATTTTAAACTCTAAGAAGAAAGGGAAGTTTGAACCAAAATGGGAAGGACCATTTGTAGTAGAAACTATCTACTCAAATGGAGCTTATCGTCTTATTACTCAAAATGGTGACAAACTTATGATGCCTATCAATGGTAAATTTCTGAAGAAATATTACCCATAAGCTTCACAGTTAGATATGCCTTACAACAGGAGAAGAAGCAAATAAAGGTAATATTTTCTTTACTTCGTCTCCTCCAAATTGCCCTCACTAATCCTCTTCAATAAGATTGTGGGTGGGACTATTATTATGTCAGTTCTACCTCTGACAGCTGATGGTTTTTGCTCAAAACGATATCTTTCCAATAATAACCTACTATGTGATGTGTTACTTTATTGTTTGATTCTCCTAACGTCGTCATTTCCCCAAATGACGTTCGTTCTTCAAACTTAGGCCTACCAAGTGATGTGTCTTTGTTTCTATCATCATCGTCATACTTCTAAAGTCACTGAATGATGTAATTTTCCAAACATCGTCATTTCCCCAAATGACGTTCGTTCTCCAAACTTAGGCCTACCAAGTGATGTGCATTTGTTTCTATCATCATCGTTATACTTCTAAAGTCACTGAACGATGTAATTTTCCTAACGTCGTCATTTTCCCAATTAACGTTCGTTCTCCAAACTTAGGCCTACCAAGTGATTTGCCTTTGTTTCTATCATCATCATCATACTTCTAAAGTCACTGAACGATGTAATTTTCCTAACGTCGTCATTTCCCCAAATGACGTTCGTTCTCCAAACTTAGGCCTACCAAGTGATGTGTCTTTATTTCTATCATCATTGTCATACTTCTAAAGTCACTGAATAATGTAATTTTCCTAACGTCGTCATTTCCCCAAATAACGTTCGTTCTCTAAACTTAGACCTACCAAGTGACGTGCCTTCGTTTTTGTCATCATCATCATACTTCTAAAGTCACTGAACAATGTAGTCTCCCTAACGTCGCCATTTACCCCTAATGACGTGCGTTTTCCAACATTGGTTTGCCAAGTGAGGAGCATTTGTTTTCTTTATCATTGTTATCTTAAGTCATTGAATGACTTGATTTTCCTAATGTCGTTATTTTCACAAAAGACATTCGTTTTCCTAACGAGTCTGCCATGTGTTGAACTTCGCTCTTAATACTTAGTTATACTTTGAACCTCATTATCATACATTTGATCTGAAGTCTAAAAGAGACTAAGAATAGAAGAGAAATCTTAGCATTGAAGTCTAAAAGAAACTCTTTGACAACTCATCATACTGAGGGGAAAAGTATGGCTAGTCCAACTCAAACGGCAATTAGTAAAGATGACTCAAGTCCGTTGACAACTGAGGGTTTGCTAAAAATCCTAAGTTAGAATGCTTCAGTTATGCAAGAGAATAATATATGGATAAAATATAAATTTTATTCATATATAATTGAAAGTACAGAAACTCGAAGGACATAGATTGAACTTAGAAGACTCGAGCTACAATACGAGGTTCAGTTACAAGTTCTTTCAGTTACAATACGAGCTTCAGTTACAACCAATACGGTAATATTGCAAGGTCGGAGGTCAAATTCTTCATCAAGTCCAAGAAAGGTACCAACACTTCTTTAACTCCCGCAAAGTCTCCTCCATGATCTAAGACCTGAGCAGAAGATTCTCTCAGAATGCTGAGAAAGTTCTCTGATATTTTCGATACGGTGAAATTTCTTACTAAAAGGGTAGGAGAAGTGTGTGCGCTACTAGAGGACACCGTTTCATGTGGAGCGGCAGAATAAACTTTAGCTGATGTGAAAACTAACGGTGCATTGCATACGATGGGAGTGTTAATAGTTGCAGGAACTATTGCAGTAGTGATAGGAGCAGCAGTGACTGCAGTGCTTGGTAAGACACAAGTCTCAGTTGTCACAATGGAGCTGGTAGACACAACACTTGTGTTCATAGTGGCTTCAGTTTCAGCCGTGGTAGTTGGTGTAAATTCATCTCCCTCGGTTTCCTCAGGATCAGCAGTAGGATTATCAACTGTGCCCGATTCTATAGTTGAACTTGGAGGCATTCTACTTTCAGTAGGGTGACCAGGCCTCGGTACCCACACCAGTGAAGGCAGCGGAGTCTGTGGGAATAACTAAACACAGCAGACAAAGTTGTTAATACCTTAAAAATCTAGGAGGGTAAACGACTATATGTATATCATACCAGGATCAATAGGAGCGTCTGCGACGTTAGTACTCGGTGTCGAATGCAATCTGATACGGAGTCGAGCTAAAGGAATCTCATCCTCAAGTTCCGAATCCGTTTCAACCCTGAGTGACTCTATCAAAGGAGTCATAGGCAGATAAATATTACGCCTTGGTCTTTTGGCGACGCGTTTAGACTTGCGCATCCGCCCGAGTTATTTAGAGTTCTCCCCTACTTGTCTCGGGGCCTCAACTTCTGCAGTTTGTTCTGAATAAGAAGTATCAGAGAAAAACAAGACAAAATTAAAACAAGTCAAAGTTGACATACCAGTGGTCCCTTTGTCGGGATGTGGTTCTTCAAGAACCTGAGATTGTTGATAAGAGCCTTCAGCAGTAAATTCATGTGGAAGAGGCTCACAAGGTTCGTCCATGGGGGCGAAATCCTTAGATCCACCAAGATTTGCTCCATCTCTGAGAGCATCTCCTATATCGGAAGCAGCATGCATGTGGCTCCCATATTCATCAACATGAGGAGATCTATGAGGCATATTCTCATTCAGAGCCACATCTATCTCCTCCCGAGTTTCATGAGGGCTAGGAGGGCTGGTTTCATCTACCTCGGCACTCTCTTCAACATATAAGAACTCTTTGAGTCCTGGTATACGACTCCGTCTAGAAGCATTTCCTGATCTATATTAACGCCGGATGTATCGCAGTCTTGAAGAATTCACATTGAAGTTGGGGATCGTTGCGTTCGCCATACAATGCTACTTGCAATAAGCAAGCATGGTCCGAAGCTGCAGATTCTGTTGCGAAAGCAAGAAACGAGCATCCGTACCTCCGGCAATAGTCCAATACCAAGCTCTAACCCCAATAATCAAGCTACAACCCTCAGATATCAGTTGAGTGTTTGGATTACCAACGTACAACTGAGTGTAGCCGCAATAGAGAGAGAAGCGACAAGGCAAGTAAGGCTCCAACATGCACACTTAGCCGAAACGATAAATATGATACGCGTGGCCAATGGTCATAAGCCACATGAAGCAGCCAAGTGATAGAGAAGAATAACCCCGATCATTTGAAGCATCTACGAGGGTCTGTCCATTGCTGGTTCCGGAAAAATAAGGAAAACATCGATTGAATTCTCATCTCTTATGGTCGCGGAGAATGCGCCTTATCAAGGCCAAGTAATGGTGCTCCTAATCTTAACTTTCCAATCTTTGAATCAAAGAAATAATTTGACCCTCCATACGAGTGGAAGGTGTACTCATAAGGGTTGGACAGTGCAGAACAACCCATGCCATGAAATAAGTGTATGGAAAGCCAACCTTTGGATTCTCGTTGCCATGACAGAATTGGTAACATAAACTCCATAATCCATAGTGGATGAGAGCAATCATGGCAAGAAGAAGGGTATAAGAACAGTCGTGCGCTAAACATACGGCTGGGAACACCACTTCCATTGGCAGTAAGTCAAAGTTTCCAAAAATAATAATAACCTGATGAAGCCATAACATGAGATATCCCGCCAGCAAAGCCTTGGAAGAGATAGGCTCCCCACCTTGAAAGAAATAACTCTCGAATGTGGTACCTACAGGGTAACCTTGTTCATCCAATTTTGATATGTGACGCATGGGTGGAAGAGCGAGTACCCACCATGACAATTCGCTCGCGTCACAAGGACCCAATGGCACCACGGGGTCATTCTTATGCTCCAGATTCTTAAAGAGATATCGGGCCCAGATGTTATGGCTAAGGAGTTTCTCACCCCTCTTATTGAGTTGTCCTTCCACATTCATACAAATGTGATAATGACACATTACCTCCCAAAAGGTTTCTACTACTTGGGGGTGTTCTTTCTCGAGAGCAACTAACTCTTGTTGACCCAGGATGTATTCCTCATACGGATAATTCCCATTTGGCAGCCCGGAGACTTCTTCCATCTCACGAAGAGAAATCCCTATCTTTCCATCAGGAGTAAAGAAAGTACGGGTTGTAGAGTAATACAACTCCAAAATACCAAAGAACTGATGGGAGTTATTGATTAATCCGAATTGTGTCGTCCTGATGGGCGCATAAAGGCCAAACTTTTGCAGGTCTTCCTGGTTCTCCTGTAAGATGTACTCGGTGACACGAGGCCACCATTGTGTAGGGTTCCAATGAGACCAGCCTGGAGTTCTAAAGTCTTTAGCAGGAAATTAGCCTTTTCACCTAAAGAATGCATGACCAAAAGTGTTAGCCTCCTCAGTAGTCTCACCAATAGGGAGTTCTTTTTAAAAAAGCCCCGGGTGCAATCCGGTGATGTAATATCCACCACTATCTATCTAGGCGCCACTCCGGGAAAAGTGACCACATACAACCCCATTTTGTATGGGGATTAAATCCCAGTCCATTCTCCTTGGAGCCGAGACGACCTTTAAAGCAGTAAGAGAAACACCATGCTCCATCCGAGGCAAGAACAAGTTTCGCCCATTTACAGTTCTAAGCCATTCGTAAGTCCCGATATCCAACAAGTCGGGATCCTCTGAAGAGTCTCCAAATAAGAGAATAGGCTTCACAATAGGTTCACGATTAATAAACTCTAACGGAGCATCAGTGATCATACGCCTAAATGTGGAAATTGAAGGTTCAGAGAGAAGATTAACTTCTTTTGGGCCTCGTTCTCCGAACAAAAGAATACTCTCAAGGACGGAGCAATGAAGATGAGTTGTAGCAGCCTGAATACCATCCGCTCCGAGATCACCACGTTGGGGAAGTGGAACAGATGGATATACAACTGCACGAAAGGACGAAACAAAGTCAGTCTCGAGCAGTAGACACGACCAAATGACACGAAGGTCATTCCAGCAACGAACTTCGAAATTCATTCAAATGATGAACCTCGTATTACAACAAAATGTAAAACATCGTTGGGCGAGTAAACTTCATTCAACCTCGACAGGGAAAACGAGGTTCATCAGTTCAGCAAGGTTCGTTGGAGAAAACGAAGTTCATCATCTGAAGACAAAGCTCGCCAATCCAACGAACATAGTCAATGAAAAGACGAAGTTCATCATATAAACGAATTTCGTTTAACAAATCTAGAAGACGACCCTTGTTAGGATAGCCAACTATGTTGGACATGTGAGATTCGACTTGCAGATAAAACTCATCAAAAGATAAAACATGTCATGGAGACGAGCATCATCGATGACGAGCCTCATCAAGCCAAAAAGACACCATCTTTATGATGAGTCTGGAAGAAACTATTCATCTTCCTCAAGAAACCCAAGTCTAAAATAGATAGGGTTGATATCTTTCAGAACGCAAATTATGCGTTTAAGATCTATTACCTGAGAAAATGGGTAGAGCGGCGGGTTCGTGCAAAGAGCCAGCAACCTTCTTGTCCTTACTCTTGCTTCGGTCTACAGCGGTCTTAGGGGCCATTGATTTCACTTAAAGGGCTTGTGAAGAAAGAAAGATTGAAACTTTGAGAGAGAAGGAGTTCAGATAGTCCAAGCGACCAAGAGAAGAAAGGACTTCTCATCTGATGATGGCCTATATATAAGGGCGGGAAAAGGTCGAATCAAGGGTTGTGATCTTTGGTTGAGGTCGTTTGATAAGATCTCTCCGCAACAAGATCTGTGGACGGGATTCACGGAGATTTCTAAACACTAGCTGGCAACCATTCATTAAGTCTTGGAAAAGCGCATAGCAGTATTGCTGAGTGAAGCCGCAAGATGTCGTTTGTCAGATGACTGTTATTCTGACAAGGTTCGTATAAATGGACGAACTCCAGGATGAACCGCTAGGTAATGTTCATGTTGAATTTCGTAGCAAACACGAAGTTCATAACGAAACTAGGTCCGTGAGATAAACTCCGCAAGTTCGAGATGCCTATTCAAAGTGTTTCAGACTACATACAACCCAATTCAAGTCTGAAAACTTTGAAGGGGGTTTTATAGGCATTCAAAAATGCCAAAATTCGAAATGTGAAAATGAGGGTTAGGAGAATGAACCCCTTCTCAATCAGAGACAAGGTTCGTTGTTTAGTAAAGATTAACCTCGAGAACGAGAGTCGCCACGCAGCAGAGCTCAACATCAAAAGACAAAGTTCATTATTGAATAAAACTGATCTACGAGACTCGGAGCTCATCATTGGATACGAGGTTCGAGGTTCACTAGTGGATACGGGGTTCGAAGCTTGTCATTGGACACGAGGTTCGAAGCTCATTACTAGACGTAAAACTCATTAGTGAAGATGAGGCTCGTGAAAAGAAAACTTACAAGACTTGCTACGTAGTTGGACTCAGCTGTCGAAGATGAAGTTCGTTAGTGAAAACGAGGTTCGTCAGACGAAGTCAAGTGAAGACAAAATTCGTCGGAAGATACCAGTCTACTGCAATGTTTTCTTGATAAGACGAACATCAAGGCTCGTCTTACTTGACGAACTCTGTTTCAATTAAAGACGAGGTTCTTCATCCACGTGGGATTTATCTGTAATGGCTCTGAAGACTTAGTCAGCCACATGGGCTAATCTTCAGGAGCACGTTATGGCGTGCGCTGATTCGAAGGAGGCAGTTACGCCCCTCTACCCATGATTATAGCACGTCAGTTACATGCTTAAAACCCTATAAATAGCCATCGATGGCTACAGAGAAAAAGGTTGGTTGTTGATTAATTGGAGATTTCAAACTTGGACTTCAAGAAGCATTAGAGATCAAAGTTTCTTCGTACGGATCCGGAGTTCGAACCTCGATTCTAACCGGTCAACGAACGTGAGAAGCTTTAGTGATCTTGGTCTGATCGTCAACGGGAGGCAAGCTCGACTCAAGCATCAGGAGAAGCATCCTTTCACCACCAAGAACCCACCTTAAACAAAAGAGAAGTTGAATTAATCTTCTCTTCCTCTGTAATTGAGAGATTGTGAGTGATTGTAAGGGTTTCGTACCAAGTGATCGTACCCAATTTTTTTAAAACAAGAGAATCAATCAATCCTTAAAATTTTTGACCCTACAATCTCGTAAAGATGGTATAATATCTTTTTTTTCAATAAGTTATTCTTAAAATTAGCTAAAAGATGACGAATAAAATAAGAGTGATGTGATCATGGAAAGCATTTCTTCATGGAATTTTGAAGTCCTTTGTCCCTATCAGAGATTAACACCAGCTCATCATCTAGAGTATATGGATCTTCATCATTGAAGAGAATGTCTCGAATGCATTCCAAAAACCATTCTCAATTACTCTCATTCTCCGTACCGCATATGCAAATTGCTACGGGAAACATTCCCCCATCTCCATTTAGAGCAGTTACGACAAGTAAGGTTTCTTTATACCTATAAAAGAGAAGAACAATCATGAAACAAATTATAATATTTTACTATGAAGAATGTTACATTAATGCAAGTTTTGATTAGATTGACCTCTACCATACCTATCAAAAAGATATGTACCATCCAAGAATAACATTTGCCTACATCCCTCCATAAACCCCTTCCAACAAACATAATAAGACACAAATACTCTTGTAAATCTTCCATCTTCATGCTCTAACTGAATAATTGATCCCGGATTAGTTTCCATGACTTTATCCTTATACCAGTAGAGTTGGTCATATGAATATTTAGTATCACCATACAATTCACGTTGAGCTAGCTCTTTCCCCCACCAAATTCTATGATAAGGAATGTCCAAACTAAATTCCATTTTAAGCTTCTTCTGAAAATCAATTGGGCGATAAGTAGGTTGTTCCTTCAAGATGGATTTGAGATGATTAGCATTCCACTTAAGAGATGCCCGTCTATATCCTTCCTTTCCTATGCCACCTCCCAAACAACTATGAGAACTATAATTTTTTACATAGAATCGATCACTATCTCAACGACGGGTACAATGAACCATCTATTCGCAGTTTGCGGCCTTGCATTTTGATGTCACTCTTTTGCGTTCATTTTTTACAAAATCAAAGTTAAGTCCTTGTGCAATAGAGTAATTACTTAAACTCCACCGACAATGCTCAACATCATTAAATTATTGACCAACACTTCTACTAGCATTGTGCCATGCAAGAGAAATCATACTAGAGCTCCCAACTTCCCGATACATACTTTGTGAAGACGAAGGATTTTGTGAATAAGAAACATGTTCGTCACTAGAGGGGATGTACGGATTACTGCATAGAAAATTGTACAAGAGTTAAAGAAAGTGAGAACTTTAGAATTGATAGTAAAAGTTGAAAGTATATCAAAAATATAAATTACCTTATATGGACAGTATTAGCTTGTTGCCCAAATAATATCTCTTGACTCATCTCAGCGTTCATGACAACAATATTCTCCTTGCAACTTCGATGTATATTAAACGTTATCGAGACATCATCATCATCACATACACGCACATAAATTTCCTGTCTGTGAGGTACTTTATAAGTCAACTGTATTGTGCTTGCACTACAAGCAATTAGACTTTGCACTGCAATCGTCAAATCTTTGCAACTCCCATTGACACTTAATTTTAAAAAGTGATTATTTCCTCTAAATTCCGTCAAGCACAATAAAATTCTTCATTCATCTATGTTTGTCACAAAAAATAAGCAAATTTAAGGGAAATTTCATCAAAGATTGACAACTAAAATCAGGACAATTAAAATAATGCTACAGGATATCATGTTATACTTATAGTGTATCATGCTACACTTACAGGATATCATGCAATACTTACAGCGTATCATGCTATACTTACAGTATATCTTGCTATACTTACAGGATATCATGTTATACTTACAGTGTATCATGTCATACTTACAGTGCATCATGCTATATTTACAGGATACCATGCTATACTTGCAAGTCTTGTATTTCATGATATACTTAGAGGTTATCATTCTATACTAAAATCAAATTTAACTAAAATGTCATCAAATATAACAAATTTAACTAACTTTTATGAATTCATGGACAATAATGAGAAATTAATGTGAAATAATCATGTGAAATAATAATGTGAAATTAATAAATGGTTGACTAAAACCTTATTTAACTAATATTTTATCAAATGTAACAAATTTTATTAATTTTTATGAATTCATGAATAACAATGTCAAATAATTGTCATGAATAAAATAAAAAATTAATGCTATAAACTTGGTAGTTGAGTAAATTACAAAATTATACCTTCAATTGCTAAGAAAGTGATGAATATTCATCAAAATTGCACTCTACACATTAATGATGGATTGATAAGTGGGTGAGGATTAATTGATGGGTTTATAAGAGAGAGCGTAAGAATATATTAACGGTGTGTTTGGGAGTTTACTTAGGGAAGGGAAGGAAGGGGAATTTTTCCCCTTCCTTCCCTTCCCCTCCATTACACCCCAATTTGGGGTGTAAGAATTTGGGCCAAATTTCCCCTCCATTCCCCTCCTCTACCCTCCAAAATGAAACTCCCAAACAAGGTTAAAATGAAATTTCCCTTCCCTTCCCCCTCTCTACCCTCCATCCACAAACAAGGTTAAAATGAAATTTCCCTTCCCTTCCCCCTCTCTACCCTCCATCCAAACAGGCCATAAAGGAGTGAGAGAGGGTAGTCAATTGAGAAATGGAGTGAGAGAAAGAGAGGGGGAGGGGGGTCCTCCTGTTTCTCTCCTCTCCTGCACGTGGGAGAGGAAACATCCGTTTTCTCTCTCTCTCTCTCTCTCTCTCTCTCTCTTCATTTTCTTTTATTTTTTAATTTTTTTAAAGAGGCCCACTTACATGAGATAAAATCTGAAAGGTTATAATTAAAATTTAAGAAAATACTTAGGAGGCCCACATATAAAAGTATTGTAATAAAATTGAGTTTAAAAATAAATACAAAAGGAAAATTGGGTTTTAAAATACAAGTAATAATAATTGGGTTTATAAATAAAGTTAAGTAAATAAATGGGCCTAGAAAAAAAAAAAAAACTCAACCCTTCAATTTGGAGGGTTCTGTGAGATTAATCCGTGGCTTTAGTTTCAGATATTTTCCCAGTATGAACGATTTGAATCCCAGGAAACTGGAAAGAGAATATAAGAAATCTTATTTTAAGATGATTATGGATGTTCATTCAGAGAAGAGATAAAGCATAATGGTCATATTTTATTCCAAGAGACTATGCATTTCCAAAATTGATTTGGTCGTTGCCTAGTCTTATGTGATTCTTTTCGAGTTTCCGCCTCGTCTCTCTGCAGAAAGTGCAATAACGATGATAAGAAAAGAAAGGGACAGAAAGTAGTCTTCATTTAGTCTTGATTCTGTTTTGCTAGGTTCCAGCATTAATACAATGCTCAAGTACCATGGAAATGCAAGATACAAGTACATTTTAGGCAAAACTTCCGCATCAACTGCTTCTTATACTTCAATTTCTCGCAACTATTGATCATTCAAACATTTACATATACAAGAGATCGTAGAGAGAATTTTCTATGAAACACCAATTACATGACGATATAAATTAACAAAGGGTAGGCTTACAGAGACTAAACCGACGAATGACAGCCTACATATACACTCTCATCAACAACTTAAGTTCTCCCATGGCTTCATATGGAAACGAAAAAATAAATTTAAAAAAAGGGAATCATACCACAACAAAAAGGTGAAGTTATATGATTTGACACTACCAAAGAGAGTTCATCTCGTGTCCAAGCTGTCAATCAAATTAAGGAAGAACAAGATCGTGAACTCTATTTGCAGAATGACCTGGAATTTTAGTCAGCAACGCCATAAACGAATTGTGGAACTCCTCTCCACAAGAGGGAACTAAAGAACCATCTGCAAAAGTTCCTAGGATGTCAATATTTGCTAATGAAAATGTTCAATTAAATAAATCTTTACATTAAAAGAAGAATTCAAAATCTAAATAGCAAGCTACTTAGTTTTATGGTCTAGAACAATTCAAACCCAACAAAAAGTTCCTAGGATGTCAATATTTGCTAATGAAAATGTTCAATTAAATAAATCTTTACATTAAAAGAAGAATTCAAAATCTAAATAGCAAGCTACTTAGTTTTATGGTCTAGAACAATTCAAACCCAACAAAA
>NC_033803.1:65415527-65426689 GCF_001876935.1 Asparagus officinalis | reverse complement strand
AAATATGTATGTCTGATATATTTTCTATCACCCATTTTTGCCTAGTTAATGCATCTTCAAGCAAAACACAGACAATTTTTTTTTAAAATTTTTAATTTTTTTGGGATACTTAAATGGTTTAGATCAACCATCCTAGAACAAAGCTTCCATTTTGAATGGCCTGATATCAGATTTGAATCAAAAGAATTGAACTCCAAATCCCTCTGAAGTATCTAACTTTAACTATTCTATATACATAGTCCATATAGATAAACATGGCCATATCATGCCTATTTATTTCATATAAATAGAATGAGCAGCTAATGACACATTATAAACGCGACAAATATTTTCATCACATAATCTATATATTATATATACGTATAACAATACAGGATACATGATATATAATATGCATGTATGTACACTTTAATTTTTTGGTTTCACATGAGTTCAATAGTTCAAGAATGGTTCTGGTTCAGATTTTATCTAAGTTCATGTTCAGTGGATCTTCGCAAAAATGGATTCAGGTTAAAGATACAAGTCAGTTTGGATGCAGGTCACTCCGCTGACACCAGCCCCAACTCGGACAATTGAAATGCAGCATCACGTGCATCATCTTAGCAAGCAATAACCCAACTACCCCTAAGGGTGCATTCGGTCAGGATACGGCTCAAATATGATACTTATCATATATATATCTGCTTGCTCATCTTGGATACGTATATACCTCGGTAATGAAATTTTTTATCCATATCCGCTAAAATCAGAAACGGGTACAAATATACATCTGCATATATAAGCGAAAATGCATGCAGATACAAAACGGATATGAGAAAACTAGATAGTATTAAAAAATATATAGTTCATGTGATAAAAAAGAGTTCATTAATATGTTCATTATATCTAAAAAGCTCAGATTAGTCATCTTGATCATCAAAATTAACCTCAAATCCATAATCTAAGGATTAAAATTATTGTAACAGTATGACTAATATTTATTCGGATATTTCAGATACATATCCAGATATTTCACTACAAAACCATATCTGTAATCATATCCTATCAGTTATAGATTTGAGTAACCAATATCCATATCCTAATGGATACGGTTACGGATATTTCCTTGGATACAGATATGGTTTAGCACCCCTACCTACCCCCATTCACCCCAACCCACCCAAAAAATAAACAAACAAACAAATAAATAATAATTATAATAAAATTGTACAATTTGGCATAATATGGAAGTAGGCTTTGACCCGCGGCAATTCATAATCAACACAGGATTAGCTCAAAGAAATATAGTTGATTACTTATTCTACCACGTAGCATGGCATTTGACGTGCCTTCAATTGTCATTTCCCAAAGGTGTAATGCATTCCGTTTGGATACCATCTATTTGCAAGTGCATGCAAACAAGAGGCGTGACACCCTCATTTGGATAGAATCTCAATGTGCTTGTGAACTCACATATTTCATGCTGGAATCTTTTCTTTCTATGATTGCACACACGCACACCATTCAGACCACCCATGACAAACATTAATTCTTCAAAGTATTGATCAATTATGTAATCCATCAAAATCAAAATAAATATATAAATGAATTTAAAAAAAAGGTAAGCTAGCATATTAAAACATACTACAAAACTAGTAAATTATTGAAACACGACAAAAGATTAAAAAAATTACCTGAGCACAATTGTATAACGTAAACATAGACATCCAAAAGTGGATGTTCCCTCACAAAATTCGGTTAGCTTCTATCAAGTTTCATTGTCCTTGAGCTTCTTCAGGTCCAAATCTTTCTGCCAGAAACTCATCAAGTAAACCATAGTTTGGAACACCGTCTTTACTGGAGTTATCAGAAGGCAACTTTCTAATGCATCCAAGAATATGTTGAACATCATACCGTAGCCTAGAGTGGACATGTATGGATTCAAATCAGCGGATGCAAATTTTGTGGCAACTATCTTAAGCTGAAATGGACAGGACACCATATAAGTAAATTACCTGTTCCGGGCTTGGGGAGAGTTCACATCCAATTTTGAAAATGCTTCAGAAATATGTGAATGGAAAATTTGAACCACTTGCCTGCATAAGAAATATGGAATGTGGTTCAGTGCATAAAACTATCAGCAATCCTGAACCTAAATGGCCGGACCTAAGTTCTTGGTCAAGTAAACTATCAACAATCTATAAGAAAGCCTGCCTGATTGAGTGTGCAGCTTAAGCTTATGCAACTTAGCAACCCACCAAAGTTCTCCTACACTAAGAGTAGAAAGAGTACAATTCCCCATAAGAATTACACTCAAAGCTGTTTGTTAGAATCAAGGACAGATAATCATTGAATGGACGGCCAAATCCGAGAGCCTAGTTTCGATTGAAATTCTTCATTCAAATCCTAAAGTAAGCTCCTAAAACCTGCCGAAGCTTCTGTACTATGAGCTCCTGACAATTTATCCAAAGCATTTATTACTGGCTCCATAAAATATATTATTCCACTTCAAAATCTTCTCTAAATAATATCTCGCATCCAATATCTCACAGGAATTGAATGGTTGTGTTCGTTCCAGTAGGACAAAACTTTGATACAAACACCTCAAGGTTCAGAACAGTGACCGATCATGAGCTAATATGAACACTTACCACTATGAGCCAGAAAACTTGTGGTAGCTTCTATGTCCATGTGTACTTGTTCATCCAATTTAAGTGTTTTGGACGTAGATACTTGAGAGTCCAATCCAACAAAATAGAGATATGTTCCATAGGAATCTCTTGCAAATTAAATACAAGAGATTTTCATCCAAAGCATCAATCATGTAACTGTGTTCTTAAACAGGTGGTGTTTGATACGTTGTAGCGGGATTATTGAAGGGGAGTAAATGAATTTGATTTTCAGAAGGGAAACAAACATGCACCTACTTCCAATATGTGGTTACATCTTTCAGTTGAAATTTTGAAGTTCATCGTTAGATCCTGATGGTTGGGATCCTAAAGCTCTTCAATTTGTGCATCATCTTTGATAAAAGTTTGTACCATAAATTAGTGGATTCAATTAAACAGTTTTCTTCATACTCTCCAGATTCATCTTCCATCAGAGACCGAGGGGAAAAAAGATAGGCTACAAACTATAAGCAGGCATGTCACTTCTCGAGCATAATATCACCGTGAAAATAGCTCAACATGTCAACATAAAGCATCACTCTCAAGAAATGATACTGCATTTACGTTTTCATAAAACTGACTTCACTTAGATCCGGTTAATTGCGGTAACTATAAATTTTATTTTCAGGGACTAATGATTATTCTTCTGGTTCTCTTTCCTAGTGTCAATCAAAAGTAGTATATTGCAACAATTGCTGACAATGGGCAATGAAATATTTTAACATAGAACTGCTAAATTTTAACCAAGGAACAATATAATGTTGCATCCTATTGATGACTTAACTAAGGCTTATATTCTCAACAGCAGCAAAATAGGAATGTTCTACTGAAAAGAAAGGATGCACCAAAACCTAGTTAAGGCCAATTACGAGGCACGAGAAGTGCATGAAATATTATTTAGTTTGAATAGTGTCTTTCTAGACTGAGGTGTGGGTGTGGCTCAGTGGTGAAGTAGAGGATTGGGTAATGAGAGATTTTTCTAGCAACAAACATCACCTGAAAATCAAGGGATTTTTCTAGACTTTGTTGAAAGGAAAAAAGGAGGGAATTTTCTAGCTAACAAGTAAAATTATTCCAAAAGCTCACCTGAAAATTGCTTGAACATCAACCTCTAGAAGAATCTGAGATAAAATTCGATGAAGATATGCAACTTCCTGTGAAGAAAGTGAAAAGTCAAAAAAAAAAAAAATCCAATTAGATATAGATCAGGATGAAGGAAAGACCACAGTGATGTTAGATAACTGCGAGGAAGTGGAAATCTTGAAGCATTTATTTGGCTTAACAGGCTCAGAGACAAATTAAATATAAAAGCCAGAAGTCCCAAGACACATAGCAGACAACTAGCAAAACAGTGCAAAATTTCATAAATAAACAATATGGGAGAACTCTTTGCATTAAAAAAATCACTCAACTGAAAGTGTGTGTCAAACCTGACACAAGAGAAACTGAAAACCAAAAATTTTATATGGGCGATAAACATCTTGCTTAGTGGAGATACTAGGCAAACAGATTTAGAAGTTAAAGACAAACATAAAAAAATTCAAACATTACAACGGCTATCTGGTATGCAAATATCAGCAGCACTTTTTTCACTTTAAAATAATGTGGACAACATAAAGAACATGTACCTTATATCCACCATCTATGAATAAAACTAAAGGACATAAAATTGCAGCAGCCAGTAAAACTCATTGTATACATGAACAAAACTGGTCAGATGATTCCAGCAATCAAATTATATTCGCAAATAGGTCAAGAAAAGTTCCAAGGGACAACTTCAACGAATTTTCTTAGTTCTACTGTAAATATATTAGCAGTGATGGTCATAGCAAGTGCTAATTTCGCTTTTGATTCAAATCAGATGAATAAACATTAAACACATCAGATATCTTCAGAAACTTTACCAAGTGGCTCGATCAACTTGACATTAAATATGCAACAGGTTCAACGACAGTATACTTCACTGTTATATGAAATTTTATCATAAAATGATAACACTTCTAAAAAAAGAGCAGTAATGAACAACAAACCTTCGTTACATGCTTAGCAAACTGACTGGGTTGTAAATCATTGTCTTCCGGTACATTCCATGTTTCAACAATTTGAGGCAGTTTGCGAAGATTCGCCAACAGTCTTTCCCTCATTATTTGAACAAGCTTGGTATGAATTTCATCTCGATGGACTTTATAATCCTGTCTTACAAAACGGGTGTCAACCAGCAATACATGCATAAGCTTAAAATACAATTAACAACTCATAGTCTTATTTTGTTGAGTGCAAAAATATGAACATGGGATGTACTTGGGCAATACGACAAAATTGACCATCACTTATCATGTATCTCATTAGTCCATCGGATTGATCTCACTACCCTTTATTCTTGGTAGCTCATTCAGCAATATAAGTAGCCACCTCATAAACACCATAACCCCACACAAACACACAAAATGCTAACTTACAATACACGAGACACTTAATGATTTTCTATGGTTAGCAAACTTTCTTTTGTGGACTTGAAACATGACCACTGTTGTGAATCGTGATGCAACATGTTGTCCTATGCAACCATTCATTATATATGAAAAGGAAGTTAGGAACATATGTCAAACTACAAAGTTAAGAAAGAACAATACTGTGTAATATGTAATGATGAGGTGGATGCAATAAAGGAAAATTTTAACAATATTTTATAAAATAAATGTCAAAGATGTAAATACCTGAGCGACTCTTTCCATCTCAGACAGCAATAATACTTTCCGAGCCTCAGGTATCTTCAGAAAAAGAACTCCCCGAATTTCTAAATTTTAATTCACAGATAAATAATGTCAGGAGTACGTAGAGATTTGTCACAACAACAACCAAGCATGCAGACTAGGGAGAGATTTCTAATAACAGTTTGCAGTTTTATGGAGCAGTAACATAAAGAAACAGATACAACTGTTATTTTATTCATGAGTAGATCTGTAAGAAAAAAGTATCAACATTCTGCAATAAGGAAATCAGTACTGCAGTTTCCATTATGTAATGGGCTAGATTTCATTGCAACGAATTCATGACTAGATTTCATTGCAATGAATTCATAAATTAAATAGGTTTCTTTTTCCCCCTTTTTTGTTTTTTCGCATATATACGCCACAAATTATCCCTATTTGAAAATTTATCCTTTAAATCTCGATATATGCTATTTAACCCTTCAATCCTTCACATTGGAAAAAATACCTCTCGGATGGAATATTTCCAGAAAGTATTCTAGCAACTAAAGCAAAAGCACATAATAAGCATGGAAATTGAAAATAGAATAAACACAGTAAGTAAATCAACAAAATAAAAAGGTGGGCCAAACCCAAAGACAACTATGTTCAGAGCAATATAACAGAATAAACAATGAAGTTGAAAAAAGCACATAAAAGATGGCCACACACAGGACTATGTCTTCAGTACTATAATAGGAAGAACAAAGTTTACCTGGTATGATAGCATATATAAAACTGATAATTTGACTCGCCAAAGCTAAGTGCTTTGAAGTTATGGACTTCAAACCTGATACCTGAAATTACAAATTCGCACGAACATAAAAAACTCCATATTATATATTTGTAAGTAGCATTATGAATTAATCTTATTTCTTATTTCCTTGTTCAGTTACATACAACATTTGCATCTAATTAGGTGAAAGAAGCTGAAAATAATGATATGAGCTAATGGAGAAGGCAGTAAGTTACATTACGTGGTAACAAACATTATAAGTTTTTGAACTTTCTAATTTCTAGATGCTTCAAGATAAGTAAGTCTCTCTGCATACAGATAAATCCCATTTGCTAGATAATTGACTTAACTATTAGATATAGAGAAAAGGAATCAAGTAGAAAGAACTGTGAGATAAAGTGAATTCTCAATTTGCAGGTTTTTTGTAAGGTGATATGGGAGATCAAATGAACCAAAGTCCTTCCAGTAGGGAACCTGGATACCAATTCTCAAATCTCTCAACAAAGACTATTGCATATTATTGCATGATGTTCTCTCACAGTCTAACTAGAATACAGTCCAAGCAATTAATCAGATTCTTATATATTAGTTAGTTGTGGGGAATAGAAGGTAGCCTAATGCATAGTGAATAAAAGATAGATCACAAACTCTATGCCTATGGTACAAAGAATTTACATATAAAAAAAATCTAATGTACACTGATCCAGGCAAACTTAGTGTGTTCTAAAAAGTTCCATGTGCTCTAGTCACAGTAAATAAAAGTCAATGGAAATTCAAGATATGACTTCATATATTTAACTTTCAGACCAATTAATGATGCTTCAAATTGAGTGCAGTACCTGCATGGCACCAGCGCCAAGAACAAGCTGACAAGTTCGTGTGTTGAAAAGCTTCAGGATTTCTGCGACACGGTGGACTACTTCAGATGACAATGCTGGCAAACACTTGCTAATGTCAACGTATTCAGCTAACATTTTCAGCAATATTAATCCACTGCAAATATAATATTTCAAATACATGTCAGCTGCATAATCAGTGCTTTGAACATAAAAAAATTAGTAGCATTGATGGTATGAATTTTGGCAGAAAAAGTGATCCAGAGTAGAATCATATAGAGGAACAGAAAAATAGAGCATAAACTTCTACAAACAAGAAGACAGAAATGGGGTTTCATGGAAAAAGAATTAAAATACACCATATAGATTGGAAATTTTGTTACTTTCTACTAAGCCTAAAAGGCCTCAAAGTTTAGAATATGTGGGATAAGCATCACAGAAGCAGTTAAAAGTTTTTCCCCCCTTCGCAGAGGCAACTAACCAGTTTACCATGTGATAACCAACACCTCCATACACAATAGTTTTAGAAGTAGATCGTGCATGCTCATTCAAATTTCCATCGGCATTATGGACAGCTGGACCAACTTCGTTTTCTTGATTTGATCCAGCCTCTGGCATAAAAGATACTTCTTTCGCATGACCTACAGTTTTAGACGCCATTTCACTCATACTTACAAACTGTCCAACAAAAACATCACGAACAATAATCTGTGAAATCAGACTGCCCGTGACAAACTCACCACTATCTGTTGGCACTCCACTAGAGGAGAGTGAAGAGAGAATGGCCTGAAATTCGTCTGGGACATCAACTGAAACCCAAGTTTCTTGATCAAGAACAGCTTTAATTTTTGCCATCTACGAAGAAAATTGATACAGTGGTAAGAATACCAGTAAGAAAGCAGGATATCATAGGAAGAATCAAAACATGCAGAACGTTAAAACTTCATTTAAAATATATAGAATCCTTGAAATTGATTCAAATTGGCTTTTTTAGCTTATTTTAGGACTTACAAGTGAATATCTTCCCCTACTATGAAACTTATCATCTTACATATTTGTGTAGGTTCCTCCAAGTCTAGAGGAAATTTAGAATTTCTGATCAGTGCTGCAATAGCCTGCTTAACCTTGTGTGAAATAGTAGGTCTGTGTATTTGCTAAGTAGCCATCAAGGTTTCACAGCATGCACTCTCTTGCTCATATTTTAAAAGGCCAGTAATTTGGCACTTACTTATAAAGCTTTGATAGCAAATTGGAAATGACAATGAAATATTAAATATCTTATGTGGGACTTTCTTATATTTGGCATTTTCCCAGCCAAACCCAGAAAATATTTAGATGATGACGGCTTTTTCATAGAAATACATAAGTATAATAATAAAAAGGGGGGGAAAAGATGCACTAGCACACATCTGACTGACTCGAGATTCATGCTGAAAATCAACGAACGCCTTAGATTGCGACTGTAATGTCCCTCGGATGCTATAGCCCAGCCTCCCACCAATCTGTTTAAGAGAACTTTGTCAGGCATCTAGGTTCATATTAAAAAAAGAAGCACAAGGAATAATAGACTGACCTTCTCCGTAGTCGCAATAAAATCTTGAGTTATGTTATAGATACTTAGAAACTCTTGGAGCCTTAATTTTGGATGAAGCAAAGCACGAACACCTAGGAGCTTAGCCCATCTTCCATGAGCAGCATCACATGCAGAAAACACAGCTTCTGTGTTTTCCCGTAATACATCAGCACTGTAATGACATTAGCCAGTAGAATACTTGAGAACTGGCGCGCCCAGAAATATAACTAAGTATTGATTAAAGATAATGCATATTTCTTTATAGATATTTCTTGAATAAAAGCATAGATATGAAGGAAGTTCTGCAAATAGAAAAATAAAGCTCAAAGAGCCAGATTTCTACCAGATGAAAAGTGAAAATTATGGCAGCAAAACTAATGTCAGGCGACATGGCATTAGACATCTTCAACGAGAAAGCAAGGTACTGCTTTAGAAGAATTTGGTTCAAGGGAAAAAGAAACTGCTAATCTATTAAAAATTTATAAGCCGAAATTATTAGGATGTAAGAATTTAAGTATGCACATAAGTTGTAAAATAAACAATAAACGTTTTTTACGATTTTACAGCAACTTTAAGTTAAAACAGACAAGCTTAGGCCAGGATCATCAGTGTAGTCAAAAGAATTTCAAGGTATATACATGTTAGCATAGTAAAGCGCAACATTACAAAAGGCGCTAGGTGGACTAGGCGTTTAGGCCAGCGCGTAGACGCCTAGGTGTTTGGCTATTTTTAAAATTATTTAATTATAATAATTGATAAAAATATGTATTAAATTCATATAAATTTGTCAAAAAAATAGATAGCAATCTTAGATCCACAATAAACCATACATACTTAAATATCAAATAGCCACTAACAAGGTTATAGCAAGCGTTAGGAGGCCTAGGTGTTGGACCAGACGCCTAGAGCCTAGGAGATTTTCTTTTTCCATTTTTAAATTACAATGATTAATAGTAAATGTCAATGTTATAGAAAGCTTAGGTGCAGGACTGGTGTCTAGGCGGATTTCTTTCTTCATTTAAGTGGTGGTCACGGAGGTTTTGCTGAAGATCGGAGGAGGTAGTAGAGGTGTTCATATTTGGAGGTTAAAGAAGTTTGAAGGAGATTGGAGAACGTGGAACCTGCAACATAGAAAATAACATTCAAGGCCTAAAGTGTGTAGTCCACGTAAGCAAACAAGGTTCCCCTAAACACTACCAAGAACTAGGTGGGCAGCCTAGGTATCACCTAGACGCTAGGCACTAGTTAGGCAACCTAAGTACCGCCTAGGCCTAGGCATACGCCTAGGCGGAGGCTCTTTGAAACAGTGGTAAAGCGAACAACAATCACATCATAAAGGTTATTCTGTTAACAAAAGAGTATACCATGTCAAAAGAACAATGTCCACAATTTCTATCGCTTGTCAAAATGCATGTGAAAATTAACAGATATGAGAACCAAATGATTTTTGGAAGGGAGATAAGACAATAAAATAAGTGATAAGGGCTCACAGGAAATTCTTTGATGTGCTAGGACTGGAAGACTCATTTATCCTTCCTTGAAACAATGAAACTTTGGAAGCGCTTCTTGGAAGAGAATATGGGCCATGTGAAATAACTTGACTTTCACTCTCTTCAGCCACTGCAGCTGTTGTTGAACCTTGTCCTCCAACAGCAACAGTATCAGCAGCATAACAGCCATCAACGTTTCCCATAATCCATTCAATGACTCTTTTAACTTCTGCAGCTCGCAGTAAATGTGCCTGTATTCACTAAAACATGATAAATTATATTACAGCATATTATGTAGGCAAAGATGTGAATTACTGATACTTTAATATACATAAGCATATGTGTGCATGTGCGCATGTGCATATGTAAGGATATATTTTCAGACTGAGAAGGATTTCAACTCAAGTCCTACCCTTAAACTCAACAGTGAGATGGTTAAGTTGCAATTGCTTCTTCACATCTCAATCCAGAAATATATAGAATGTCTAAAGATGAAAAATCAGATGTCCAGAAACATTTTTCTTCCATCCATTCAGAGTTCCGAAAAAGGAACAGTTTGATAAGGTTCTTGGCTTGAGAGCATAGAAACAAGTGCTTTAACAAGCAGTCGCAACGGCAACTTTGTTTATATGTTTTTTGAGGCATGAACAATAATAAAAATGGTAGTATCCTATGAGCTACACATGAACAATTCATCGCTATTTTGGCACAGTAATTAAAATGTGGGAGGATCCTTCACAAAGCATACAAGTCAAATGTCTACATTTATTATGTATAGATGCGAATGGTGAACCATCCACATATCTTTTTGATTCCCTTCAATTTCACCATATGCTTGGCCTTGCCCAAGGTTGATGGTGTTGAATATAAAGGGATTCAGAAAATCAGTTAGGAACCATAGGCTTCATGAAACCGTTTGCTATCAACCTCATTCCCCTTGGTCTACTGTTTCAAATAGAAAATTGGGTGTCACCATTTAAATTTCATTTCCCCCCATGTTTACCACCCATCAAGTATCAAAGGCACATAAAACTTGATTTCTGCACACCCGGATCCATATGAAATGGCAGCACCTCAGTTATGCTGGCATAAATAGAATCTCTTTGTCTTTTTCATCAAAAGAAAAAAG
>NC_033803.1:65402466-65415517 GCF_001876935.1 Asparagus officinalis | reverse complement strand
TTGCTACGTAAAATTTAGCCCTTTATTTTAAAATGTTTTATTGAATTTAGAGAATTTTTAGAGGTCTCCCTTGCACCATGTTGCAACTCCGCATGGACCTAGTGTTACTAATTGAAAAGAGGGTGGCACTTTTGACGATATCATCCATAATAACAAATATTAAGTTGCTACGTAAAATTTAGCCCTTTATTTTTAAATGTTTTATCGACTTAAGAGAATTTTTAGAGGTCTCCCTTGCACCATGTTGCAACTCCCCATGGAACTAGTGTTACTAATGGAAAAGGAAATTCATTAAATTGAACATCAATCATATGAAACAATTCTTATTCAATTAGTTTTACTAAAGCATTTTACTCAGTAATATCTGACCAACTAACTTCATAAGTGAATAAAATTCTTTCTCCGAAAAGTACAAATAAATCAAGAGTTAATAACTAAATCATATTGGGTTGAGATTTCCATCACTATTATATATAAACAATTGACAACGGAAGCTGAAGTGCGATGACCAGAAGGCAATTAATCAAAGTGACATATCTCTGATGCCTTGACTCTTCTACCAATGAGTTGTATCCGAAATGAATTAATACTTGATATTTATGCTCGCAATATTTTTATTGGATTTATGTAACATGAAAGGAGAATAAAATGGTTTATATACATGGGATGCATTCATCTTGTCTGTGCTTGAAAGCAGATCGGATATAAGATTGAGGACAACTTTTTTTACGAGAAAATATTGGATCCGTTCACAATCCACAATTTGAAACATGTTCTGAATTGTGGAATACTAGCAATTTATCATGATGATAACATCCTAAATCTTCAACAAAACATTGGGTACCTCTTGCAAAGATTCTTTTTAAAAGAGAATAAGGATAAGAGACAAAAGACAAGATAGTCTCTTTGGGAGGAGGCTATGTTATCTCCAATAGAACATTATAATTTAATGAGAAAAGGAAGGTGGTAAACTGTTTTAACAAGGAGAACATATATTGGTAAGTTTTTTATAATTACATATGTATATGACAAGTTTATAACCATATATTAACTCCTCAAATGTCCAATAAAATTTATCACATTCTCTACATTAAATATTTTGCTCCAAACAGTGGCCTCTCTAGCCTACCCCCCAATGTATTGCGTTGTTGGGACATAATATATTATATTCTATATAGACACTTTTTGATCCGAAAACCAAGGTGATGTGTTCCAGTACCGTAATTTGCAGATTAGTTATGTATTAAGTTGTGAAATTTACTCATAAATATATGATGGATATCATGATCAGTTTATGGTAGAATTTTTTTTAACACTACATCCAATATTATTTGATTGTCATATCCATGATTTTTGAGAGCTTGCATATTCACATATCTTTATTTATTGCATGTACACAATACTCAAAATCATACATGAACCTAGCACCATATAATCAAGTTCAACCTAGCTTAACACCAATTAATTATCTCTAATAAATCCATCCGTATCGCATTCTCAAGAACGTTTCATGATCATAAAAAATTGAATTTGTCCTCATTTTAAACTAAGATGTTGGTCAAGATCAAAAGAGGTCAGAAGGGGCAAGTCAGAGGCCTTTGAAGCTTGCAGAAGATGAGCTAAGAAAATTGGAGACAAAAGGAACAAACTATATGAGATTGACGGATTGTGGGCTACTCATTTATGGAAAATCCTAAATCAATTAGGTTTCTCACTTACATCCACATAGCTGAAGCAAATAGTGGACCCAAGATCCCCAAAAAAGAACACGTCCAACTCAAAGGCCAAAATTAGCTTCGTTCATGATATGAGATATTTGTGTTGTATCATCTATCATATAAAACAGTGCGAGGGACGAATCACACAATGTCAGAACTGGTGGATGGAGCTAAGAGAATTAGAAACAAAGGTACAAAATTATATTAATTGATGGATTCTTGCTACTATTTACTAACTGATGGAAAATTTTAGATCTATTGGGTTTCTATTATATTCACATAACTGAAGCAACAATAACCCCAAAAAGAACAGAAAATTCAACTCAAAGGCCAAAATTAGCTTCGAATAGTATGCGACATGTGTTGTATTGTATCATGTATCATATAATATAATAAAAGGGGGCAAATCATACAAATCTCATCATTGTGAATATATGATATTACAATATAAATTATAGCTTGGTACATGATATGTGATCTTTGCGTTGAATCATGTATCATATAATACAGTAAAAGGGACGAATCACACGATATTGAAACTGGTGGATGGAGGCAAGAGAATCAGAAACAAAGGAACAAAAATATATGAGATTGAAGAACTTCGGGATACTAATTTATGGGAAATCCTAGATCAACTAGGTTCCTCACTTATATCAACATAACTGAAGCAAATATTGGACCCAAGATCCCCAAGAAGAATCCAAAATCCAAATCAAGGGAAAATATTATCTTTGTCCATAGCATGTGATATGTGTTGTATTGTATCATGTATAATACACGATATTACAATAGGTCTCATACCTTTTCTGCTTGTATCAAATCATTTAATATGGACCGTGTATCATATGATGTAATCAGCTAACGGTACTATTCAGAACGAAATAGCATACCTTTGATTTTAACAGCATATATAAGGATGCAATAAAAGGTTGGCATAAATGTCAACCAGTCAGCCACAGATTACACTCTTTGCAAGATGTGGAGAGGATCAATGAATTGTTCATGACGATTGAATTTTAGAAGAATCATTGATACAGTTGGTAAGGGGAAAAAACAGAATTGACGGCTTGTTTACCTGTACAACTTTAAAGATGGCAATCAAAAGCTGCACAAAGCTTTCGGATGAAAGGTTCCTCAACTTGCTTGCTAGAGATAAACCACTACCTAAGACATTATGCATCATATAAACTAATCAAAAATTAGGCATGAACTGAAATTTCCAACTATGTAAGTAAGCACAATAAGAAATGATCATACCATCTGAATCTACAGTCCTTTCTCCACTCAGGACATCAGATTCTATTGGCCGAGCTAGTAAAACAGGCAGCAACTCAGCAACTGTACTTTTGATTGCAGCTTTCATTTCAGTAATAAGTGTATCACGGTAAATCCTCAGGACGGCAGGAAGTTTTACCTGAACAATTATAGTTAAATGATAAGAAAACACTTCGGAGATAGAAACCCTCACACAAGACACACCCGAAATAATCTTCATGGCACATGCGACAGTCAACGTAAGAAAGAAATTGCAAATTCAGTATAACAAAAAATCATCATGATCACATACCAGTAAAGCCCACCAGCATATTTCACAAAGTAAAGTCCAAACAAACTTTGCAAGAGTCAAGGTGTAAAACTCACTCGACATCACTTTTATTTTTAACAGAGTGCAAAAAAGAGTCGGGGTTAGTTTGCATTCTAGAATCTAGACACGTTTTGGTTAAAACACAAGCTTATGTAAGTTACAACAGTCAAACAGAAATGGTTACAATCCTATAAGCTCGTAGCTTGGAAAAATAAATATAAAGATATCAATCAAATGGAAATACCACTATTATCATAAATGAGAACAAAGCAAAATTCACAATATGCACAGTTCAGAAATGAGTGACACAAATGTCAACTATCTGGCATGGATAGATCTCATAGACAACTGACCTTCTTCATTGAATATATCTTCGACTATAAAATCCCATCAAGGAAACCCCATTAGGCATATACTGTTCACAACATATGCATGATATGTTGAACCAAAATGGAACAGAAACTAGGAAAAAAGATTTGAATCTGAAATCTAGATATCATTTTGGTTCTAGTTCGCATATCACGCTATCGGTATTAGAAATCCTGACAACTTTTGCAGTTTCAGATTGGAATTATTGGCACATGGAACACTCGGTTGAATAACTAGGTTGCTAGTCTTGTTGTATTTCCCCCCAATATATCACTGTCAAATACGTTTGGTACTTCAACTCTCAGATCTCGTCCTGTTTGAGTAACAATCATTATTTCGATATGTATTAATTGTTGTTAGGAATTACGGGCAGATTAGGTGGTGCCAAATGGATCAAATCGGCCTACTTAAATTATGAAACATTATAGTGAATACGTACTAGTCTTGACCGTACTTCAAAACATGGAAGTTTGATTTTGGTTCCAAATTTGGATATCAATTTGGTTCTAGTTCGCATATTATGGTATCTGTATAAGAAATTTCGACAATTTTTCCAGTTTCAGATTGGAATGATTGGCACATGGAATAGTCAGTTTAATAACAAGGTTGCAATTGCTGATGTCTTTGTTTTATCTCGCATGCTTAAAATATGATACATTATGGTGAATACATAGTTGTATCGATCATACTTCAACCCATGGAACAACCTAATTTACACCGCTAATTGCTTCATACTTTATATGGGGGAAAAACCTATAGGAACTATGAGAGGATTCATGAATCCAAACCTCTATATTGCAAAAGTATGAGATCAATGAACCTCAGGTATTTAAAAGGTAGCTTGCCAGTAAACTTTAAGTGGCTTACAGAAAAACCGATTAAGAATGCGGGGGTAATTAGTTCAGTGTTTGGATGGGACCTCTATTCACCAACATATCCATGATTAGGTCCATTTTCTCATCGGAAAGAATAAAGAAATAATAACACAACGGCATGAACAAAAAAGAAAAAAACAAATGTTTCAATAAGACAATACAAAATATTAATTTGATAGCTTATAACCGCATAAAAATAAAATAAAATTAATGCAGCTAAAGTAGGACTGACTGTTCTCAGCAAGCCAACAATGAGTGGAAGCAGGCGGTCTTGTAAAATAGAGCTTTCATCATCATTCAACTCTGCCTGCATAAAAGCGAACTGCACTCATTAATATAATACGTGACAGTGTGACATTGTACAACCGCTACTTGGAAATGACTTAGATAATAAGCAGAGACCATGCAACAACATAACCATGAACGACAAAGTGCTGGGATTTAAATCACTTTAAAAGCAAGACAATTTTCAAGTATGAGGGGTAAATAAAATTATGAAAAAGATACAAGAAGGCTGTTCAAGCAAGAAACTGTATATGCACATAGGTGAGCATAACTTGGGGAAAACAACAACAAAGAGAGAGCCCCCTCTTTGAAGCTAAAAGAAAGAAAAAGATCCCATATTCAATAACGGGACACATTTTCCATCCATTGATTGAACGCGCATGACCAGCTTATAAAATCATTTCCCTTCGCAAACATAACTGGGAGTTTAAGATTTTATACCTGATTTAAATAACAAAAAAACAAAAATGAAATTAAGTTGGCTGCAGGACTCTTTTTCACTCAGACGTAAGGATGACACATCTGCTATGAGTCTTGAACCCTACGATAATGAAGGGATCAGCACCATTTGCCAGCAATAACCATAGCTTATAAAAACTATTTTAACTTAACTACAAAACTCAGAAATCTATAATGAGTATAAGTAAACATCATGATGAACTATTACAGTGATGATAAACAAACCAGCATATTGTATATGATGTTGATAACTATGACGCTACAAGTTTAGGAAGGTCAGTACGAAATCCTAAGAAGCTTGGATTGTTTAGTTTCACTAGTTGTTTAACCATTTATGAAAACCAAAGGAAAATTCAATTATTCAATCAGTCATTCAAAAAAAGACCAATCAGTAATAATAATAAGAAATAATGGATATGAAGTGGCGGCCCATTTTGCTAAATGAACTACCAAGAGATAAACATGTGGTCAGAACCACACTACTAGTCACATCAGATGGGTGGATGTCACCATCCTTTATCTCTTGCTAGCTCATTTAGCAAATGAGCTGTCACCTCATGACCATCAAACACTAATAATAATATGACAAATAAAAAGAAGCAGAAGCTCACACACCATTAGAGACTCAATAATAAACATGATGTGGGTGCAGAAGGTCTACGCACCATTAGTGACTCAATAATAAACATGATACGGGTTTTTACTCTTAGAAAAGGCCGTTCCGACATTGCTTTTTAAAAGTCAAATAAATCACATGCCCTGTGCATGTAACATATGGGATCACCGGTTTAGGATCCAGTGGGAACTCAGATCCTCCAAGTTTTTCTTGCCAAGCACAGGAGGATGAGATGAAATGCAACTAGTTTCTACTAGATATCCATTAAGTTTCCACTAGCCAAACACAACATAAAAGAAACAAAATAAGCATACCATATTCACATAATTTCATAGGTTCTATTACGTTTCTGCAATGAATAAAGAATAGCATTGTCTATGATGTTACTTCTGTTTACAAGAAACCATGGGGGGTTTGGGTTAAAAAAAATCAAGGTTATCAATAACGGATAGCGTTAGCGTAGAGATGAGGCATCGCTAAGGCTATTTGGGACTATTGCGGTAAAATAGCGGTAAAAAGTGCAAAATCAAATAGCGGTCTAATTTACATATGTATAAATACTAAAAAAAGAAAGATTAAAGAAAAATCTAAAAAATCTAAAAGTATATATTTGATGATTTAAAGAGATCCTAAACATGAAATAGATATGTAACAATTACGTAATACCGAAGATGACTGGAGGAGTCAAAGAGTCGTCATCTTCGAGAAGAAGAGCTGAGCGGTGAGAGGACTGCCTTAAGAGGAGCTCACAGTGAAGGAGGTGAGAGGAAGTACTGAGGTAGGTGCCAAAGGCTATGAGAGGTGGCGGGAGTATGCCGAAAATCACAAGAGACGGTGGAATGCAATGGTCAAGGGTCGGGTTTAATTTTAAAAAATAATCCTCAAACCGCTTTTAAATAGCAGTCAAAAAGTGGATTTTACATGCAATCGCCCATTATTTAACATAATGACACACTATTTGCCGCTTTTGCGAACGGAAAGCGCATATTCCGCAATATGTCACCACTATTGGGCAATAGCGTAGCGGGAAGGGACCGCTAACGCTATTAGCGCCGCTATTGCGGAGTTATTTACCGCTATTTTTAACAGTGAAAAAAATCAACAATTTCTATTGACTAATAAACTGGCAGATAGATACATATATCAAATAAAGAATGCTCGGTGGACACAAGTGTTTCTTATAGACAAAGGTTGTCAGTATTAAGTCTCCACCAGAGCAATTAAAATAAGAAACATGCAATCATCTACCTGGTCTTTGTCATCTCACTTATGTGGCTGTTAGAGAATTTATGAGCAATATAAGAAGGATTAGCTGAACATATAACTTCGTATGAGCAAAGTATCAGTTAGTATTAAGGTTGAAATCATCTTTGAAAAAAAAAGATAGAAGTGGTCTGTTGGCTCCTGGCTTCACCTACAGCACAGACTTGAATATAATTCCATATAGAAACTAAAACATCTTTCCTCACATTATATATAACTTTGTATGAGCTAACGTGTCAGGATAAATTGGAATATGCCTCAGCTGTATGATGTCAAGCCCTTCTTCTCCATAGTTTCCTTAAGCGACAATTTGTCACTCAGTAAGATGGCATGCCATATTGACAGCCAACAGGAGAATTGCTCAAGATTTATGGCCTTGAGCTCCATAGATGATTGTGATCTATTTGGGAAAAGGCTGAGTTGATGATGTAAATGATTATCTTTCTTTTCGGGAAACATCGGACCAAAATTGATCAAAATGTATATAGCCAATTTAAATAGCAGGTTCTTTGCCTGTTTTTATTCACTTAACAGGTCAATGCCACACCACAGTGTTGACACATGCAGATGAATATGGATTTACCTTTCTACTGTTGTCAAAATCAAAGAAAAATATAATGTTCAAAGAATAGCTCATTCAGACGTGCAATATCTTTGGAATTGCAGACCAAAAGGAACAAAGTATAAGACATAACATTAAGTTAAAATGAAAATTACAGGCCTTCCAACGGAGCAAAAATGGTTAAAGCATAAAAAACGAAAACGAAGATGCTGTAGAATAAAGAACATACTTCCTCTAAGCCATTGATGCTGTTAGAAGAGCTTGCTTTTATTTTTGAGACAATCATGGAATCCACAGCCCTAGCGTCATGTATGGCAGCACGTACAAATTCTGCCGAAAGAATGCTACAAGAATGAATTTTAACAAGATACATGTTAGACATCATAAATTAAAACACACATCTTATACATAAGCCAAGGCATATTAGCTTGTAGAAAAGAAAAAAAATTCACGTCCTTGTGACATATAACTGATATAAGTTTAAAAAATAGTTGGAGAACAAGGTTGCAAGGGTTATCCTAATTTGCATGTAAATCATCTGAAATAAAAAGGAGACTGAACAGAGACAAGCTTGACTATAGAAAATAAATAAATAGTTCAAAAAATTTGCAAAAAATTCCAAAAGACATGCAAATAACCTATCGGATGTAAGACATCATCTTTAAGAAAATGATGGCATGAGATCAGGAATAAGGTCATTTAAAAAAACCAAGGTTCAAACAATAAGTACGGAGCAAAATATTTAATTTATTAAATAAGTAAGAGATAAACATTAAAAAAAACATCTCCACCTGCTCAAATACAAGCAAGCATCCAGTCCATTTTCAAGCTGACCTTCAGGTTGCACTCCAAAGAAAAGATACATAAAAAAAAGTAAAACTAATATAACAGGCACTTCACTATCCTTTTCTTCAATAATCTCAGAATGATATGACCTCATTAATCTTTAGTACTAAGGAGATAGGAATCAGGGAATGTCAATCATGGGAGTCAGATTCCATAAGGATGGTCTTCATACCACTCTTGTGGCCCATAACAGCCTATGTTGGTCCAGGTCTATTGTGTTACTCGCTAACAGTCTCGCCAAAAAGGGTTAGATCATTGACATGGAAAACTTACTATAATTCTCCAAGTTCAAAGGTGTTCTCTTTCTTTCTTTCTTTGTTTCGTTTTCTCCTTGTTGCCATTTTGCATCCACGCTATCAGATCAGAATAGATGAAGTTCCCATCCCGTTATAGTTTCTCTTCATTAAATCCTAAAATCTTCTTTTCCCCCAAATATTTCTCCTATTTTCATAATTGCTGCAACTTACATCTTCTTCTGTCTATTACTCTCATGGGCATTAAGTTTCTTTTGAGTAATTTAGGTTCGTGTTTCTAGAAGATCTATATTGAAAGTCAAATACTTAGCATTACTTTGCAGCATGGTAAAACAACGGTGGTCGAGCTTTGAAGATGGCTGGTCAAGGTGAAATTAAGGAATGATGAGAGAAGACGGTTTATTATAATTTACCCCTAAATTTGGTAAAGTACAGGGAATGGACACAGGAAAATGGATCAACAGGATAATAGATGAAGCAATATCTGGAAAACAGAGGCAATATTTAGTAAGACGGATGCATAAAGAGTGCAACTTTACCGGTATAGATTCATGCCAAGATAACAAACAAGACTGTTACAGCAAGAGCAAAAAAAGTGAAAATGGTAATATTTGAACCTTTTTCTTTTTTGAACTTCACCTGTTTATTGAATCTAATGATGTTGCCAATTGATTGCGGAGGTGACGAAAACAATGGAGACCAGCAAGCTCATCAGAATCCTGTTACAATGAAAATAAAAGGTATAAAGAGTGCACTGTGATGAAAGCTAGCTCTGAAGTAAACAAATTTGTGTAAAGCAATGACATGTTACTAACATGCATTATTTAGTTACTTGCAGTTTCAGGTTATCAGAAATTTCATGGTTATGATAGTCAAGGATGGCCAACATACATACTGGCCATCTTTAAATTGTATCAATTCCAAAATTGACAACCAATTCAGCCACTGATTGCCAACATACATATTGGCTTGAAAGCAAAAGGAGAGACATACACATGCGAAAACGGACATAGAGCTAAGAACTGAGGTGAGGGGCATAGAGAGAGGGGCAGGGGGGGGGGGGGGGGGATAGGGGAGTCTTTATCATAACCCTCTTCCTATATACCACCACAATGGTATTATCACTTCTTATTATAGAGCTTGCACATGCAACAATGTACCATGAACTAATAGGCTCAAAAATGTTGGACAGGGCTTAGGATGATATATGCATGTTCAATCTAGTTGCAGAATATAGATATGGAGACATAAATTCAATATTCTGATTATTTGTCAATTATCATAATAATAAGATCAATACCCTCTGAAGTGGTAGCAATCTACAACTGCCTACACGGCCACTTAGGTTTAAGTGGTTCCTATGCCGCCTGTCTAAGTCTTGGGAGCTACTAGGGGAGAACAAGCACTTTATACGGGACTATACGGTAATAGAAAGAGATATATTGCTCGCTCAGGCATAATAATGGTCAAAGAGAGTTAGCGAGGTTAAAATTTATCAGAGATGAAAACTCTATGTTCAAGTCTATCTCAAGTAAAATGGTGAGGATATGATTTGAATCTCCGGAAACGATCATTCCTCTCTTGATGTTAAAAACATCTTTGTACCGCTTACGCGTCCACCTAGACACCTAAGCGCTAGGCGCTAGGTTTGGCAGCTAGAAACACCTAGCACTTTCTAAAACATTGGTTGTTGTCAACTGCAGGTAGTGAATCTAACATAAGTTCTCTATCTTTACCAGTGGAATTAGAAGGTTAAGGTTTGGTGTTCAATCCTGATACCTCTTCTTGATTTTTGCAACCTTCAGTTAATGACTTGTCATAACCTTTTATTACCTCGTTCATACATGCCCATACGCAAGATAAAAATTAAAAATTTGAACCCTCATACTTCTTTTTATCATGTGCTTTAGTAATTAGGTCTTAGGAGTGAGATAAAACAAGGTTATTGTCCCAATAAACTTAGATGACTCGTCTTGGTTTCCTCAACCTTGAATTAAAATAGAAAATCGGGTAGTGCCCCTGATTTTTCCTCTGTACAATTTAACAGCTGAAATGATCCAAGGTGTCATGACTTATTTTACATGGTGTCGTATTTTTTATGTATTATGTCCGGCCAAGCCTACAAAGGAAGGCATATATCAATATGAATGATGATCATAATAGACACATACATATAGATATACATAGATACATGAACATATACAGAGAGAAGCTTGACTTCATGAAGGATTTCCCATAAATATTGGCAACTTCGACAGGGATAAAATTAAATGAGAAGCCTTTCAAATAAAAAATGTCAATGAACTTGAGATATCAAAGCTTTCTTCAGATAGAAAATTGGTATGACAATTACGAATTTTATAATTCACCATACTTGACCAATATAATGTTATCATACATTTTTTTCCTTTTACTACAAATCTACAATATTGTTTATCACCATGGATAACTAATACTTCCCAGTCTTATTCCCCTGCATAAGACTTCTTTGGCTCTTCATTTTCTTTCATATTTATATTCCTTTAACAATCCTAATACATCTCCAACGAGACAAATTCACGGAACTAAATGGTGCTCAGTGATTTAGTGATTCAGACTTAGTTGTAATACAGTTTTACGCAAGCTATGAAGCGATGTAAGTATCTGCAGGTTTGATTTTATTGCATTTAGCTTTTAGAAATATTTCAGTTATTGCTGGTTGGTTATTTAGATATATGCATACCTTACACATACGATGCATAGTCTATGCATAACACACAAACACAGATGTACATGTACATGTATATGGATATATACGTATACCCAAATACATAGGCATCCATGAAAATACATATAACCTACATTGTGTTTCTACAGGTACGGATACAGGTACTGATACGGGGCATGGCAAATTTGCAAAGTGTAGGGTACAGGGTCACGACTATATAAATATTTACATACACATATGTTATATATTGAAATTAATAGTTTACATGAGATCAACTTTTTATTAATTCACGTGTTATGAAAATTAAAATTCTTATAAACATTTTTATGTTTCTTTTATGATGCGGATTATAAACTGTAAAAACACTCATTTTTTGAACTAGACACCCAATCAAACGACCATTAAAATCATGGTTTGAAATTCAATGAGTTTAAAGAAGTGGATGTGAAGTGTAGGATTTACATCCAGTAAACGTTTGAAAAGTGTTCTAAATTACAACATGTATTGTTTACTTGAGTACATGCCCGAATAAATGTATGCATATATGCAAAATGTATGCATATATGCAAGGAGTGTCCAAGGAGTTTGAGTACAAGTAATGCTACGTGTCGGGTATGGGTACGGCTTGAAGATAGAAGTACCTAGGTAACATAGCATATCACATATAACTGCACATTTGCATGTAAATATAATTATACTCATGTATATTATATCGAATATATAATCGTGTAAGCAGTTCTAATTATGCAGTTCTATTTATGCAGGTTTGAAGAAATAATTGTGCATGTACTAGAATAGAGCACCCCATACCGTACCCATATCTACGTAAGAGAGTTGATTATTGATTCAAATGTGCCGGGAAGCTTTCCACAAATCAGTAGTTCAGAAAATGCGTTGGAAAAGACTAAAGCAAATGAAAATATAAAATGCTCAATGGCTTATCATATACCCCATGATACAAAAAAATTTCATGAAGCTTAAATCATCTTAGAGAAATAATGCTATTGAAGAAAACACTAAAGCATACTTTCATCCATCATAAAAGAAGAAATTACCAGCAAATGTTGCAAGTCATCAATAACATCCAGAGCACCAGCACAATCTGCTGCTGCAACAAGCTACAAGGACAAAATAAATTCATTATGCAACATGTTTGTGTGAATATATGAATAATGATAATAATTTCATTTCAAATTAAATGTTCCATAAGTTAAGAACCATCATTGAAATTGGTATAACACAGATTCATTATGTCAAAAGTAACAAATATAAACATGTAACACTGAAAAGCAAATGAAAACATAATAAGAAACACTTGTAGTGTAGCATGACTATAAAATAGCAAAGATTTACAGATTATGCTAGGCTTTTTTTGCATGCCTTTTAGGTCATAAAAACCCTTTTTTCAACCTATGTAACATATTTTAAAAAGAAGAAGCAATTAATGATACCTTATTAGTTTTACTGTCTTTTTGTAGTGACCAAATAATGAAGGTTTAATATTGTTTCTTT
>NC_033803.1:65386149-65401466 GCF_001876935.1 Asparagus officinalis | reverse complement strand
GACCACGATCTGCAACAACGGCCCGAATCGGGCGCGAGGGACGAAGAGGCCCACTACTTCGCATTTAATGCGAAACGGCTAGCCCACGTCTCCTTAACTGGCGCACACGTGGATTGACACGTGGCCCACTGAAAGCGGAACCCAGTCAGGACCAGATTCGCCGTCAAGACATCTGCAAATCCGCCTGCGGACAAAATTCGCCTGCAGATGAGATAATCTTGCAGCAGAAACTCGCTGACAAGAGTTCCTCTGCAGTTGAGGTTCTCCTACGGCCAAATTCTGACTAATGCAGGATTACAAGATGGAGCACACACGCAAGTGACAATAGACCAAAAACAAAAGGATAATTTCATTCATAGAAAGAGATCCTAGTACAACTGGCAATCGGACAGGACGAAAAGAGGCAAAATTACAAGGCTTTCAATCGAAGTTCCGCCTCACGGATTTCTTCAGCATGGCGAAGCTCAAGCCTCCTTAGGACCTCTCGACGAAGATCTTCCTCTGTGCACGAGATCAAGTCTTGAATGGTCTCCCTGACATCCTTGAGAGCTCGATCCTTCTCCTCAACAGAGTCAGTGGTCAATCGCCGGCGAGACCTAATGCCCTCCAACTCTTTTGCCACCTGATCACGAGCCTTCTCTTGAACAACCAGGGAAGCCTGTGCGTCAGCTACAACCTGTTTCAGCCTCTCTATTTCGAAGGAGAGTCGGGAGAACTGGCTATCGACCGTTTCTTCCTCGCGGGCCACTTGTGCATCCTCGGCTTTGACCTGCTCCGACTCCGCTGACAGCTTTAACTCTAGCGTCATGTTCTCATTCAGGCGGCGATCGCGATCTGCCATAGCTACTCGAACTTCGCGGGAGGCGAGATCAACAAGAGCGGAGCTTTCCGCACGAAGAGTGAGCAGCTGTCGAATAGCCCCCTCGATTTCGTTCAAACGCTGAAAGTAGGGCCTCGCCGCGGTAGCGCCGAGCCTCTTACGCAAGAAGGACGCATCGTGTTCTAGAACTTCCTTAAATTCTTCGAAGGGGCAATTCTCCTCCAAGACCAGCCGGGTGCAGTGGGCCAAAGTATCTTCGAAATTGGCCAGAGCTCGCTCCACCTGCCAGCGTTCCAAGGGAGAGAGGGCGGCCTCCTCCGCCGTGGATGAAATCACGGTCGAGGTACCTATAGCCATAACCGTAGGAGTGGTAATTGGCACCACCGAAGCCGGGGTGACCAATGACGCCCTCGGAACAGCAGTCACGGCATCAACGGCCACCGTCGACAGGGAAGTGGTCACTTGCAGAGTAGAAGCCTCCCGTTGAAGCGGGGACTCTCGCGCCGATGAACGATCCCCAGCTGACGCTTCCGCGGGAACAGGAGATCCCCCCATTTGGCCAGGCACATCCTCATGAGTCAAATCCTCTTCCTCACTTGACAGCGCCTCATGAATCGAGACGTTGTCATCCTCCTCAGATTCGTCCATCTCCCCAGATGAGCGATTCACCCAAGAGTGAGGATCCTCTTTGCCAGCGACTTCACGGGTAGGATCAGCTACAAATACACGAAAAAGGGTTAACAGAGACCCCTCGAAAGGGACCCTACTAACGGTCGAGTACGGGAGGAGGAGTAATGCTAAAACACACGCTTACCTGAGCCGGTGGGCCCCTCCTCATCTCCAGCCTCCTCTTCTTCGTCAGAAGGAATGGAGATCACCTTCTCAATCGCACCTACATAGATCCAATGCCAATGTCAAAAGGTATGAGATCAACATTGCGATCAAAGACACTGTTGCAAAGATTACCTCCTGATGCGGACGCAGAAGCCGCTGGGACTCCCGTCTGTGGCCTCACGCCAGTCTGCGAAGGAGCGTCCTCCGAAGTCGCCAGAGCCGCCCCCAATGCAGCAGAAGAGGCAGGCAGTGCAGCTCCAGATCCAGACGTCGCTGCTCCAGGAATGCTTACCTGGGGAGCATTATCCCGACCTTCCGCCGCTCGGATGGTCTCTGCTGTCTCATCACCACGGGCCTTCTTGGTCGTCCTGCCTCCCGCTGACGCTTCGAGAGAAGCAAGCTACTCGGAGACAGAAGGGGCGCCCCCATCTGTCCAATTGTCGGACTCTGGACCTGTCTTGGGCGCTCGGACTCCCGTGGTCCACCAGAGATACCCAACGAAGGACCAGGAGAAGGAACTCGAACCACGGGTGCCTCGGGCTCATCTAAACTAGCGTCAAAGCTCTCGGGGTCCTCCACTGGGTCCTCTAAGAACAGCTCCCTAGCAGTTTGCTGGCCTCTTCGCCTTGAAGAACGGAGAGACCCTCTAGCAGGACGATCGCGTTCCGGCAGACATGCGTTTTGGAACCAGAAACCAGCGGGATTAGCACTGGCGCCCCGATACCATCGGCAGTATAGGAGCGTATGGTGTAAGTCGCGATCCTTCGCGGGTAGCTCAAAACGAGCCTGGGTACCACCAGCGTGGGTCCAAAACCATCCCCGAGCTCCATCCACCAGTCCCCCTTCGAAGTGTAGGCGGGGATTGGCGTTGCCCACGTACAATTGGTCGTACCCGAACTGGTGAGCAAACCTGCAAGGAATATACGGCTCGAGGTAACACACAGAGCCTGTGCATAGAATGTGATACCCCGGCCGAATATTCACCAACCATCGAAAAGCGCCACGCGAGAGAGCTGTGGAGCGATCCGCCGTCGGCACGTCCCTGAGAGACTCGCCGTATCTTCCTCCGCTAAAGTAAGGGAAGAAACGACAAAAATTGTAGTGCACAAAATGGGAGAGCGTCTTCCGTGCATCGGGAATGTCTTTGCACTTCCAGGAGCACCTCTCCAAATGCTCAAGGAATGGAACGAACCTGTTTCCTTGAAGGGTCGCAGGGACGCTCATCAAGCACTCACAGTGGTAAACAAACCACGCCATCAAGTAGGTGTACGGCAGTCCCACTCTGGGATTGGGAGTCCTGACAACGCCCCCTTCCCCTTCATCAACAGTCGACACACGGCAGAACTGGGCTGTCAACGTACGGAGTCCTCGATGGATACAGGCTATCGTCGCCGATACCAAAGAATAGGACTTCCCGTGAGCTAAACAAGCCGATACCAAAGAATAGGACTTCCCGTGAGCTAAACAAACCGCGGGATACACCACCTCCACCGGGATCTCCTCGAAGGAATGAGTGGGGACCATGCACCTCTTCAGCCACAGCATGAGGTACCCCGCGAACAGAGCCTTCCCAGAGATAGGGGACATAGCCTGATGATGAAATGAATGGAAGGTTGTTCCAGATTTGAACCCGCCCTCGTCATGATCGAGAGCTATAGTAGCTTCCCCTTCAGCCATCCTCCTCTCCACTTCGGCCTGGTCGCACCCGCCTAGAGGAATAGCAGGCTTCCCTTTGACGTCGTTCCTCGGGAACAGATAGTCAGCCCAATTCTTATGACTGATCCCCGGAGTCCTCTTTTTCTTCCCCTTGTGATCCCTAGCCCCTAAGGTGCTGAGGCAGATGTGATAATGGGAGAGCAACTCCCACAGAGTTTCCACTGCCAAGGGAGAACAGTCGGAAAGCTGGTCGATCTCTTCTTGGTCAGGGACGTACTCCTCGTAAGGGAAATCCCCCAGAAGCAGCCCCGACACGTCATACATCTCGTGAGGGGAAATACCAAGCTTACCGTTGGGGGTGAAGAAGGTGCCGCTTTCCGCACAATACAGTTCCAGGATGCTGTGGAACTGAGAGGCATTAATCCTCAAACCATGTCGAGTGGCTTGGATGGCCACATACAGCTCCGAATTCTTGAGGTCAGAATTCTCGGCCAGGATGCAGTCGGTGATCTTGGACCACCAAGTATCTGGACCACCAAGTATCACTGCCTGGCGCAGAATATACCCACCCCGGAGCTCTGAAGTCCTTTGGGGGAAAACTCCCACCTACTCGAAAGAAGCGATGACGGAAGGTCTCCGCTACCACTGTCGACTACCCTACAGGCGGCTCATTGGACATTAAGCCGGGGCGCAGACCCGTCACACGCTTACATGAGCCATCCACCCCATATCCCGCCGTGGAGCCTGTAAAGACGCCACAGGTGACCCCGTCCTGAGTGGGAGTCAAGTCCCAATTCATCACTCGGGGGACTGCGAAAGACCGTAGCTCGACGATGGAGAACCCCCTCGGCATAACGGGAAGATAATAGTGAGTCCCCTCCACTGTACGCAACCATCTGCTCTCCTTGAGCAGTAAAGCGGAGGGATCGGTGATGGAATCGCCAAACAAAAACTGAGGCTTCGGCAGCTCCGCCCTGTCCTCGTCAGTCAGCACCGCGTCAGTCGTCTGTCAACACCGCGTCGGTGGTCAACTCACGCAGCGTCAGGTGATGCCCATCGGCGACTCTCCTCGCCGAACCAACCGGCTTATCGGTGGAGAAGACAGGCACCGGACCCAGGGAAGGAAATCGGAGGGGCACCGGATTACCTTCACCTTCGGCGAAGCTAGTGGTCACGCCCTTTGGGAGGGCTCGGTCGGAAGAGGTCACTACAAAACAGAGTCAAGAAAAATCAGGAGGCAAATACAGATCCGCCTGTCAAGAAGCGAAATTCGCCAGACATGACGAGACCCGCTTGCATAGGCCATGTTCTCCTTTATTAGACGAAAATCGAACTCGCCTGTCAAAAGACGAGTTCACTCTCGCCTAATAGAGACCAATCTCGCCTATAAAGGCTGGAATCGCCCAACGCGGATGAAGGTAAAATCCGCCTGAAAAGGGGGAGTTTTACCAAGATCCCAGGGATTGCCTAACCCACCAAGGCAAGATGAGCAGCACTCATCTTCCTGGCACGACATCGGTGACCAACACAAGAACGTTAAAGTAAAATTTCTCAACTTACCTGAGCGCGACTCCGGCATATCGGCAGTCGCACCGGCGGACAGGCGGTCGGAGTAGCGTCCGGGACCCTTTCCCCTCACTTTACACCTCTTGGATTTCGACGCCATTGAAACGAAGCGGGAATTCTTTCTCTTTTGGGAGGTTTTCACACACAGTAACTTTCAAAAAAGAGAAGGGGGACGAAACCTATTTAAAGGCGAAAAAGACTTGCGTGACCCCGATGGCACTTGCAAAGCAAGACGCTCGCGTTCAAGAGATGTGGCCACGATCGAAATCGATGGCCCAGATTGTCTTTCACAACTCGTTCTACAGTTGCGGAAGAGCCATCGAAAAAGGGGAACAGGCCGGCCAAAGCCCGAGACCCGAACCAAAACCCGCGACGTGATCTAACGGCCTAATTTGAAAACCACGGCCACGATGCATCGTGGGGCGAAACGCACGAAGCTGACATCATGTTATCAAGTCGCGATCACCACAATCCGATGGGACCATGCCGCTTTAGCTGGGAAGCACGAAGCCCTATCGACGGACACGTGGCTCATCTCCCATCAGATCGGGTTCCGCCCCAAAAAGGAGAGGTCTCGCCTACGAGTACTTGGCCTGACCCCACAAGTCGCATGAAATTTGGCTCCTAGAGACTAATTTCGCCTTGACGATTCATTCGTCCTTAAAGGTAAAATTACGAATGAAGCCAATAGAATGACCTCGCCTAAACGGTTAAGCCCACGCCTCAGAGATCGGTTAGGATAGCGGAAGTTCGCCTCTTACGCGACTCGCCTGCCCGAGTCCAAAGACGAATCCGCCTGCAGACCTCAAGGCCACTAGTACAGCTGGGTATCCGCTACCCCACGTGCTGGGATGGGCCATCCCATCTCTCTCGACCCGAAGGGAGAGGGCACAGTACCCTCAGACCGTCAAGCGGCCGCTCACAGTACGAAGGCCTGGACAGGTGTCGAGTCAACCTGAGCATTCATAAATGCGACTCACCTCAGCTGTCTGGGTCAAGAGCTGGATCCGCCGGCACTCGGCAAGTTGGCTAGACCCACTCGAGCACTGTGCACCTACTTCGCCGCCTCTCCTGACCGGAAAGGAGAAAGCACCGTGCTCAAAGCACGCCGGACGGTCACGCACAGTACGAGTGATCGGACAGATGCCTCATCAATCTGCGAACTTATAAATGCGGTTCATTAATGCTGGTCAAGTCCACTCGGATAGCAGACGGCCGTTGCCTCATATACAAGGATGGGTCTTCCCATCGTAGGTGACAGGACATAAAGCACAATCCCTCGAATGACCATTCATGGTATCGAGGAGCAGCTAGACGTCTCTGAAGAAGATATGGTCACATCCCATAATTCAAGGATGAGTCAAGCTGTCCTTCTTCCATTTAAAAGCCCCTTCCAGCACACTGGAGGAGAGGTCGCAAAAACTTGAAGAAAAGTAACTGAGACCGAGCTCTCTGCATAATCTTTGCATTGCAGCACCACTGTCTAGTTCCGAGCTCCGATCGCCGGCGAACTAAGCAGACCCGAACTCCATCGATTCGAGCTTCTACTGCGAACTGAAGCTCTCCAGCAACCTCGATCGAACGGTCCAAGGGAAGCAGACTCGACCCGAGCATCGAGCGAAGCGTCCTATAGCCACCTAAAGTCCCACACAAAACAAAGAGGGCATTCCCTCTGCTTCTGTTGTAACCATTTGATTATTAGTTTGTAATAAGCTTTCTTATTAATACAAACGAACACTCCCTGTTTTCGGGAAATCAAATTTACACCATACAGCGTACCACAGGAGGATCCTTCATCCTACCAAGGATTGCTTTGCTATCAAAAATAGCATCCAAACCTTGGTTGAAGCCGGCGTCATAATGCTAGGATAAGCCAAAGGGGAATGATAACACTCTGAAGAGTATACGAGTATAAACTGCTTCTCAATACTCCAATAGGTATATGAGTCTAAACTGTTTCCTACCTTTGACGAAAAGTTCCTGGTGAATTTTTTATACGTAATATTCTTAAGGATAACCCGGTCATGTAAATGAGTATAATATCAGACCCAGTTCCGCAAAGGAAGCTGGGGGTGGATGATTCATATAACGGGAAGTTTCCGGAAGAATGCTACATATAATTTTCTTAGGGATAACCCGATTATTACGAACAAAGTGATAAACACTAAACCCCCACTGTGATTTCTGAACACTCTTTTGCTGAGACGAGATTCGATCACTTCGTTGGATCAATCTTCCCTTACAAAACTCCCATTGGTGTTTGACGACTCACAGTCTTTCACCACAAAATCCCCCACCGATCAGACTAATTGATGGTGGGACCACCAAAATTCCTTTCGGTTGAATACATTCAAACTTCTATGCGTTTGTGCACTCAACATTCCCATTATTAAATTCCGGACATAGTACTTGGAATTTTAACATCTTGATCATTGACGGCTGTCAAACCCCTCCGTGTTAAGTACTTATCACTTAACACTACGAATCCCCTTTGAGCGATTTGTACGAATCAATACTCCCACTATGATTTGTACTCCCACTCTCATTGTTCACTTGGTCAAACCTTCCTACAGTTAGGACCACAATCAAAATTACCTCTCAATTCCTTCAATGAACTAGAGGTCCACAAATCGAGTGATCAAACCTATAAAAGTTAGGGTCATCTCACACTCCCACTTTCATTCGGTCAAACCTTTCTACAGTTAGGACCACAACCAAAATCTCCTCTCGATTCCTTCCATGAATGAGAGGTCCACTTTCAAATCGAGTGATCAAACCTTCTTACAGTTAGGATCACCTCAAACTCCAGCTTGGTCAAACCTTCCTACAGTAAAGATCAAAACCACAATTCACTCTCGATAAACGAGAAATTCATCTTTAGTTCGGTAATCAAACCTTCCGACAGTTAGGGTTATCCGAGTCTTTTTGATTCTCGGAGTAGAGATCCCACTTTTAGTTTCACCTTCCCAGATTCTTAAAGTGGAGATCCCACTTTGAGTTTCCCTTTGCAACTAGAGATAGAATATAAAATTCTTCCTCTTCAGCTTTGGGAGATAGAATATAAAATTCTTCTTCTTCCGCATCGGGTTCTTCTTTGCCCCAAAAGAAGACACCATTTTTTTCAACTCCCAAAATCTGTGCCTCATACGCACGGGGAATTTTATCCCGAAGCCTAAGTAGGGATAAGTCAACGCCTAACACGCGTTACCGGTTTAGTCTTTCACTGATGGAAAAAGATACCAGAATACTAATCCAGGGCATTTTATCCCGAAGCCTAAGTAGGGATAAGTCAGCACTTAACCCGCGTTGCTGGGTGGTTCATTTCTGTAAAAACGATCGAGTCTACGTATTCAGTATCGTAGCAACAAAAATCCATGCCTTTTATGCATGAGGAATTTTATTCCGAATCCTGAGCAGGGATAAGTCAATGCCTAATACGCGTTGTCGGTTAGTTCTTAACCGTAAAAAGAACAAAAAGCCCACATATTCGATATTATGGCAGGTTGTTATTCATAACGTTAAAATCCATGCTTCACACGCACGGAGAATTTTATATCGAATCCTAAGAAGGGATAAGTCAACGTCTAACACGCGTTGCAGGTTTAGTCTTTCACTGATTGAAAAAGACACCAGAATTCTAGTCTGGGGAATTTTGTGATACGAGTTGCCGTGCGAGCACCCTTTGGTCGTGGAATTACCAAAAGGTGGGTTGAGAAGAGGACGACCAAAACACAAGAACAATTCAGTTTGGCGAAAAAAATACCTTCTCTAGATTATGAAGAACAAAAGATTACAATCTCTCCCTCACAATCTCACTCTAGAATTAAAGAACAAGCTCTCCAAATCTCAATCTAGAATCTAATCTCTCTTGATTAAACTCTATGATCTCAAAAGATGTTTAGAAACCCTAAAACAATCCCTTATATAGGTGTACAAATGTGGATGGGAGTTTGGTAAATAACCAGACCCAAAACCAATAGGAAAACGCGTGAACAGAATCCCAAACGAACCAGGAAACCATCGATGAGTCGACTCATGACTGTGATGAGTCGACTCCACAGAAACTGGACAAATCTTAACAACCAGAGATGAGTCGACTCATGACAGTCATGAGTCACTCAACCTGATGAGTCGACTCATGACTGTAATGAGTCGACTCACAAGCTGAAAACTGGGTACTTCGATTCTTCTGCTCGTCGTCTAGTTCCACTCTTTCTCCTGTGTTCTCTTATACTGTTTGACACCTCTATTCTCATGCGATCATGAGAATTATCTATCCTCAAGCTCCCATGAGGATCGCTAAGTTCCGAAGAGAAGATACACCTGTATCATGTGTCCCCTCTTTAAGAACTTGAAGTCCCATTCAAGTTAGAACCTTTGTTGAGGAAAACTCTCGAGCTCCTCCATCTTTTCTGCACCACCTGACCTTGCTAGGAATCCGGTCTTGACGTCCGATCGGAAACAACTCATTCGTCCCGTGTCTCGTCATGGTCACCGTTCGCTCTAAGTTGCAATCCTTTGTCGATGGCTTTTCTGGAAGTCTAATGCACAGCGAGACAAACTTCTTGCTTGCATTCATTAGTCTCTTCGCTCGCTTCACCGTTCCCAAGCTTATCTCCTTTGGAAGAGATGCCGAACGAAATATGAACTTTACACCATCTTTAGTGAAGGTGTACTTCTGAGCCCGCCTCTCGTAGATCGCATATCTATCCCATAAGTACGGATTGCCCAGTATAATCTGACAAACATCCAATGGAACGACATCGCATGTGACATCGTCAATATACGACTCGTGGAGTGCAAATCTGACAGTGCATTGATCAACTACACTCAGTTTCTCCTCCTTCTGAATCCACCCCAATGGATAGGGCTTCGGATGCTTGACCGTCTTCAGACCTAGCTTCTGCACCAATGCCTCGGATATCAAATTCTTCTCGCTGTCCGAATCAACAATGGCATCAACCAAACTGGTCTTCACTTGTAACTTAAGAACAAAGAGTTGCTCTCTCGGGTCGTCGTCCTCTTTCGTGGCCTGCTTTCTCATCATAAGATTGAGACTGCTGTTGGGCTCTGTCATCCCCGGGACTTCCTTCGGACCTTGAACTATCATGTATGCCTTTTTCACCTCCTTCCTCTTCAACCCTCTTGGTTTCAGATGAGGATACTTCTCCCAGCACCTATTAGCTTCGTGCCCTGTCTTCTCGCAGTGACTACAAATCAGTCCTGCTTTCCCTGGATCACCCTTTTTCTTCTCCTCCTTAGATTGAGAACCACTAGACTCGCCTCCCGTCTGTTTGGAGTCTCCCTTAGCCTCGTTGCCCTTCTTTTGCTTGCCCTCTTCCCAAGTAGCTCCTTGAACTTGTTCCACGACACCGCCTTCTTCTCCTGCTTGCAGTAGGATTTCCACCACGTCAACGCGTGCCCTGAAAGCTTCAAAGTCGCGAACACAATCTTCTCTTTCGACGAATAGCTATAAAGAGTAAAATACGTCTCCATCCACTCGATCCAGTCATCAAGCCTCTCGACGACAACACTCTCATCATAAACAGGAATCTCCACCTTAAAGTCAATCTTCAGGTTCTGATAAGAATTCTTACCACCTTGATGCAATACAGTCTTAATGGTCTCCTCCTCCTCGTCGGAATCTGAATCTACCCTTTCCACATAGGACTCAACAATTTTTTTCGAAGAAGATTCACCTTGTTTGCCACCTCCATGGATAAGACTGACGAGTTATGTGAGAGTCGAACCTATCGTCTCGATCTGCTTCTCCAATGCATCAATCCTCGCTGAATTGTCTCCTTCAGCCATCTTCTCCTTCCTTAAAACTCGGACTCCTTCCAATGAAATAAGGATCTCGCCAAGCTCCTTGTATTGCGAACGAGTCAGGACCATGCACAGGATGCCCCCTTCGTAGGATCTGTTCGCTCTGATACCAACTTGATACGAGTTGCCGTGCGAGCACCTTTGATCGCGGAATTATCAAAGGTGGGTTGAGGAGAAACTAAAACAATCCCTTATATAGGTGTACAAACGTGGATGGCAGTTTGGTAAATAACCAGACCCAAAACCAACAGGAAAACGCGTGAACAGAATCCCAAACGAACCAGGAAACCATCGATGAGTCGACTCATGACTGTGATGAGTCGACTCGACAGAAACTGGACAAATCTTAACAACCAGCGATGAGTCGACTCATGACAGTCATGAGTCGACTCAACCTGATGAGTCGACTCATAACAGTCATGAGTCGACTCACAGGCTGAAAACTGGGTACTTCGATTCTTCTGCTCGTCGTCTCGTTCCACGCTTTCTCCTGTGTTCCCTTATACTGTTTGACACCTCTATTCTCATGCGATCATGAGAATCATTTATCCTCAAGCTCCCATGAGGATCGCTAAGTTCCGAAGAGAAGATACACCCGTATCATTTTGTCCCGAAGCCTAAGTAGGGATAAGTCAGCACCTAACACGCGTTATCGGGTAGTATATTCCCGTAAGAAAGACGAAGTCTACGTATTCAATATCGTAGTACTACGAAAGTTAACTCTCTTAGCACAACGTCACATGCGGAACGGACTTAAATAATCCGCATGCAAGTCCGATTCAAACGGTAATCGGTAAAGGCGTGTCAAATCCGTTAAAGGCTGAGGATTTGTCAAAAATCCTAAGTCTACGTCTGATACACGTCGCTGTTTAGTCTTTTCACAGGAGAAAGATAAAGTCTATGTATTCAATATCGTAGCACTAAAAAAGTTAACTTTTTTAGCACAATGTTATGTGCAGAACGGATTTAAACAATCTGCATGCTAGCCCGACTCAAACGGTAGTCGGTAAATGCTAATCAAACCCGTTGATGGCTGAGAATTTACCAAAAATTCTATAAATACGGGTCATTGACGCATCTGCTTCATTAGTTGGTCTCATGACTTGAGCATCCAACAACTTCAGGATAAGATCCACACATGCAGATGAATCAACTTTAATAGTAGGTCCTACAGCCCAACATTTGAGACCGCTATGATCCAATGCCTTAAGAGCTTAAACTGTGTAGACTCCAGCAAACGTATGAGTATAAATTGTGTTAATACCGATCAACGTGTTGTAACAAAGGTTGATACCGGTCAACGCATCAGCAATTTTATCAAAATAAGGCAAATGATGATTCCAAGGAGTTTAATCGCATTCAGATATAAATTTCTGACGAAGATGATCAGTTCAAAGTCAACTCAATGACACGAGCTAAATTCAGAAACTTATGCATCAACTTCAGTTCAAGATTTCGATAATGGTCAGACAATAAACGCAGCGCCGGAAAAACTTCTTCTATTCAACAAAACACTGAATAGACTGAATGCTGAAGAAGTCAAGAATCGAAGCAGTTCACAGGTCCCTCTACGAGATTGAGGAAAAGTCCTATCTTATCCAAAGCCTTCCGACTCTTCTATAAAAGAATGAGTCTGAAATACTTTGGAGGGGGTATCTGTAGGTGTCTAAAAATACATATGGGTTTCCGCACATAGCTTGAGACGGAGAGAAGATGACGAACGTCGTTGTTCGAGTCTAAGAAGATTATCTGATGCCGACAAGCGCATGAACCGAAACGGCGAACAAAGTGCCCGACGTGCCCGTCAGGCAGATCCAAAGTGCCATAAAGAACCTAACGAGCATGTGAAACAAGTTAACAAAGTATGCAAGTCAACGGAATGACGAAATACGCAATACAAGTCCCGAAATAGTCAGAAAACACCAAACAGTTCAGCAAAAGAGCCGAACTACCCGCACCCGCGCAAGTCGAACCGCGCCGACCCACGGTCGCGCGGTCGAACCGCGTCGACCCGCGCCCACGCGGGTCAGACCGCGCCGACCCGCGCCCCCCGCGGGTCAGCAGCGCCCGTAACGCAGGTTTGACCCAAAATGCATTTTTTGGCGGTTTCGACGGGTTTTCACGAGATCTTTTCAGTTCTAGAGGTTCCTAACTACCTAAATCCTATCTCTAAACATGGTTAATCAGTTATTAAGTGAAGATAAGGATGAATCCATCATTCTTATCCACATACCCGCATCCGGAGCCCTATAAATACAAGCCTAGGGCCTTCTTTCAGCGGGGGGTGATTTATTATCAAGACGAGGAGGTGCTGTCGAACTCCAGAGCCAAGAGTCACGAATTTCAGTGAGGGTTAGCGAGATCCCAGCGAACTCCAGCATAAAGAAGGAGCTATTCGAAGGATCTGAAGCCCGATCCCACCGTTCCTTGAGATTGGGCTTGGTCTTAATCTCGAGAAGAGTACTGATTTTGCTTGGTCGATCTCAGTACTTCAAATCAAATACTCCCTCGGTGAAGGCGAAGCTATGCCTAATTTTCCATCAACCGGATCCAGATCTAAGGCGGTCCACGGATATCAAAATTCCCGACACAGGCAAAGATCCCGTACAATCAGAAGACCGATAAATGATCTCCCTACGTTGGTTTTGACGAGAGTTGTAATTTTTATTTTCATTGTGTAAGAGTCTTATAAAAAGACTATCTTTTTTGTTTTCATTGTAACGACTGAATTTGTAATGAATACCGCAATGAATACATCAACTTTCGACGCAAACAACTATGATCAAAGACTTTAAAATAAGCTTAGATGTATCAATTCACTATAACAATAAGCTATGAGATTCAAAAAAAAAGGAAGCCAGCTAGCAAGCAAGAAGCAGTACTATTAATATATAATATTAAAAGAGATTTAGTAACATCTAAGAACAATAGGATCACAGATAGATATTATAATAGAATCAAAATATGTGACAATACGACATATAATGTCATGTCATACTGCAAGAAGTACCCTAAATAGCTAAAAAATATCATAAAAAATAAAAAGATGGAATCAGAACCTAAATACAATTAAATATGAAACCTTCTCTTAAAAATAAACCTTATCTTAAAGATGAAAATGTAGTCTGTATGGTGTAAATTTGATTTCCCGAAAACAGGGAGTGTTCGTTTGTATTAATAAGAAAGCTTATTACAAACTAATAATCAAATGGTTACAACAGAAGCAGAGGGAATGCCCTCTTTGTTTTGTGTGGGGACTTTAGGTGGCTATAGGACGCTTCGCTCGATGCTCGTGTCGAGTCTGCTTCCCTTGGACCGTTCGATCGAGGTTGCTGGAGAGCTTCAGTTCGCAGTAGAAGCTCGAATCGATGGAGTTCGGGTCTGCTTAGTTCGCCGGCGATCGGAGCTCGGAACTAGACAGTGGTGCCGCAATGCAAAGATTATGCAGAGAGCTTGGTCTCAACTACTTTTCTTCAAGTTTTGCGACCTCTCCTCTAGTGTGCTGGAAGGGGCTTTTAAATGGAAGAATGACAGCTTGACTCATCCTTGAATTATGGGATGTGACCATATCTTCTTCAGAGACGTCTAGCTGCTCCTCGATACCATGAATGGTTATTCGAGGGATTGTGCTTTATGTCCTGTCACCTAAAATGGGAAGGCCCATCCTTGTATATGAGGCAACGGCCGTCTGCTATCCGAGTGGACTTGACCAGCATTAATAAACCGCATTTATGAGTTCGCAGATTGATGAGGCGTCTGTCCGATCACTCGTACTGTGCGTGACCGTCCGGCGTGCTTTGAGCATGGTGCTTTCTCCTTTCCGATCAGGAGAGGCGGCGAAGTAGGTGCACAGTACTCGAGTGGGTCTAGCCAACTTGCCGAGTGCCGGCGGATCCAGCTCTTGACTCAGACAGCCGAGGTGAGTCGCATTTATGAATGCTCAGGTCGACTCGACACCTGTCCAGGCCTTCGTACTGTGAGCGGTCGCTTGACGGTCTGGGGGTACTGTGCCCTCTTCCTTCATGTCGAGAGAGAAGGGATGGCCTATCCCAGCACGTGGGGTAGCGGATACCCAGCTGTACTAGTGGCCTTGAGGTTTGCAGGCGGATTCGTCTTTGGACTCGGGCAGGCGAGTTGCGTGAAAGGCGAACTTCTGCTATTCCAACTGATCTCAACTCGTGCAAGCGAGTTGATTATTCAGGCGAATCTGGAACCGAGCACATTTGACGGCCATGCGGCTTAGGCAGGCGACTTCTTGTGGGCGAATTTCCTGTAGGCTCATCAGAGGTATTTTTTTACCGTCTACAAGACCCCCTTCAAAGTTTTCAGACCCAAACTGGCTTGCGTGGGGTCTGGAATACTTTGAATGAAGAAAACTTCAGCGGAGCAAGTGCCTTTGGGTTTCTTTTAGGATTTTTAGCAAACCCTCATCTATCAACGGGTTTGATGTGCCTTTACCGATCACCGTTTGAATCGGGCTAGCCATACTATTTCCCTCAGTATGATGAGTTGTTGAACAGTTTCTCTTAGGCTTAATGCTAAGATTTCCGCTCTAACCCTTAGCCGTCTGAGGCGTGGGTTTTAACCGTTTAAGCAAGGTCATTCTATTGGCTTC
>NC_033803.1:65384483-65384996 GCF_001876935.1 Asparagus officinalis | reverse complement strand
TTACAGGCTCCACGGCGGGATATGGGGTGGAGGGCTCATGTAAGCGCGTGACGGGTCTGCGCCCTGGCTTACTGTCCAACGAGCCGCCTGCAGGGGAGTCGACGGCGGTAGCAGAGACTTTCCGTCACCGCTTCTTCCGAGTAGGCGAGAGTTTTCCCCCAAAGGACTTCAGAGCCCCGGGGTGGGTATATTCCGCGCTAGGCAGCGATACTTGGTGGTCCAAGATCACCGACTGTATCCTAGCCGAGAATTCTGACCTCAAGAATTCGGAGCTGTATGTGGCCATCCAAGCCACTCGACATGGTTTGAGGATTAATGCCTCTCAGTTCCACAGCATCCTGGAACTGTATTGTGCGGAAAGTGGCACCTTCTTCACCCCCAACGGTGAGCTTGGTATTTTCCCTCACGAGATGTATGACGTGTCGGGGCTGCCTCTGGGGGATCTTCCTTATGAGGAGTACGTCCCAGACCAAGATGAGATCGACCAGCTTTCCGACTGTTCTCCCTTGGCAG
>NC_033803.1:65378665-65384406 GCF_001876935.1 Asparagus officinalis | reverse complement strand
CAACGGTGAGCTTGGTATTTCCCCTCACGAGATGTATGACGTGTCGGGGCTGCCTCTGGGGGATCTCCCTTACGAGGAGTACGTCCCTGATCAAGAAGAGATCGATCAGCTTTCCGACTGTTCTCCCTTGGTAGTGGAAACTCTGTGGGAGCTGCTCTGCCATTATCACATCTGCCTCAGCACCTTAGGGGCTAGGGATCATAAGGGGAAGAAGAAGAGGACTCCGGGGATCAGTCATAAGAATTGGGCGGACTATCTGTTCCCGGGAAACGACATCAAAGGGAAGCCTGCTATTCCTCTAGGCGGGTGCGACCAGGCCGAAGTGGAGAGGAGGATGGCTGAAGGGGAAGCCACTATAGCTCTCGATCATGACGAGGGCGGGTTCAAATCTGGAACAATCTTCCATTCATTTCATCATCAGGCTATGTCCCCTATCTCTGGGATGGCTCTGTTCACGGGGTACCTCATGCTGTGGCTGAAGAGGTGCGTGGTCCCCACTCATTCCTTCGAGGCGATCCCGGTGGAGGTGGTGTATCCTGTGGTTTGTTTAGCTCACGGGAAGTCCTATTCTTTGGTATCGGCGACGATAGCCTGTATCCATCGAGGACTCCGCACGTTGACGGCCCAGTTCTGCCGTGTGTCGACTGTTGATGAAGGGGAAGGGGGAGTTGTCAGGACCCCCAATCCCAGAGTGGGACTGCCGTACACCTACTTGATGGCGTGGTTTGTTTACCACTGTGAGTGTTTGATGAGCGTCCCTGCGACCCTTCAAGGAGATAGGTTCGTTCCATTCCTTGAACGTTTGGAGAGGTGCTCTTGGAAGTGTAAAGACATTCCCGATGCGCGGAAGACACTTTCCCATTTTGTCCATTACAATTTTCGTCGCTTCTTCCCTTACTTCAGCGGGGGAAGATACGGCGAGTCTCTTAGGGATGTGCCGATGGCGGATTGCCCCACAGCTCTCTCACGCGGCGCTTTTCGATGGTTGGTGAATATTCGACCGGGGTATCACATTCTACGCACAGGCTCTGTGTGCTATCTCGAGCCGTATATCCCTACAGGTTCGCTCGTCAGTTCGGGTACGACCAATTGTACGTGGGCAACACCAATCCCCGCCTACACTTCGAAGGAGGACTGGTGGATGGAGCTCGGGGTGGTTCTGGACCCATGCTAGTGGTACCCAGGCTCGTTTTGAGCTACCGGCGAAGGATCGTGACTTACACCATACGCTCCTATACTGCCGATGGTATCGGGGCGCCAGTGCTAATCCCGCTGGTTTCTGGTTCCAAAACGCATGTCTGCCGGAACGCGATCGTCCTGCTAGAGGGTCTCTCCGTTCTTCAAGGCGAAGGGGCCACCAAACTGCTAGGGAGCTATTTTCAGAGGACCCAATGGAGGACCTCGAGAGCTTTGACGCCGATTTAGATGAGTCTGAGGATCCCGTGGTTCGAGTTCCTTCTCCTGGTCCTTCGTTGGGTATCTCTGGTGGACCACAGGAGTCCGAGCGCCCAAGACAGGTCCAGAGTCCGGCAATTGGACAGATGGGGGCACCTCTTCTGTCTCCGAGTAGCTCGTTTCTTTCGAAGCGTCAACGGGAGGCAGCGGCCGAGAGTTCTCGAGCGGAGGCGGCTAAGAAGGTCCGTCGTGATGAGACAGCGGAGACCGTCCGAGCGGCGGAAGGTCAGGATAACGTTCCCCAGGCAGGCATCCCCGGAGCGGTGACGTCTGGGTGTGGAGCTGCGCTGCCCGCCTCTTCTGCTGCATCGGGGGCGGCTCTGGCGACTTCGGAGGACGCTCCTCCGCAGTCTGGCGTGAGGCCACAGACGGGAGTCCCAGCGGCTTCTGCGTCCGCATCAGGAGGTAATCTTTGCAACAATGTCTTTGATCGCAACGTTGATCTCATACCTTTTGACATTGGCATTGGACCTATGCAGGTGCGATTGAGAAAGTGATCTCCATTCCTTCTGACGAAGAAGAGGAGGCTGGAGATGAGGAGAGGCCCACCGGCTCAGGTAAGCGTGTGTTTTAGCATTACTCCTCCTCCCGTACCCGACCGTTAGTAGGGTCCCTTTCGAGGGGTCTCTGTTAACCCTTTTTCGTGTATTTGTAGCTGATCCTACCCGTGAAGTCGCAGGTAAAGAGGATCCTCACTCTTGGGCGAATCGCTCATCTGGGGAGACGGGCGAATCTGAGGAGGATGACAATGTCTCGGTTCATGAGGCATTCTACTCTGCAGGTGACCACTTCTTCGTCGGCGGCGGCCGTTGATGTTGTGACCACTGCACCGAGGGCGTCATTGGTCACACCGGCTTTGGGGGCGCCAATCACTACTTCTACGGTTATGACTAAGGGTACTTCAACCGTAATTTCATCCACGGCGGAGGAGGCTGCCCTCTCTCCCTTGGAGCGCGAGCGAAAAAGGAGTGCGGCACGATCCGTGGCTAATTTCCAAGACACTCTGGCTGCCTGTATCAAACTCGCTTTGGAGGAGAATTGTCCCTTCGAGGATTTCGAAGAGGATCTCGACTATATCATGGGCTTCTTAATCAAGAGGCTTAAACACTCTGGGGTGAAGCCTCATTTCCAGCGTAAGGAGGAAGTGAAAGAAGCTATTCAGCGGTTGCTCGCCCTTCGCGCGAAGAGTTCTACTCTTGTGGGTCTTGAGTCCGGCGAAGCCCGAGCAGCAGTGGAAGAACGTGATCGCCGTCTGAACGAGACTATGTTACCGGAGGCAAAATTGTCAGCAGAGTTGGAGCAGGCCAAGGCTGAGGATGAACGGACGGCCTCCGAGCGACAGAAGGCCGATAACCGCGTTTCTCGCTTGTCTTCGGAGGTAGAGAATTTGAAGAAGATTATAGCTAAAGCGCAGGCCTCGTTGGCCGTTCAGGAGAAGGCTCTCGAGCAGGCGGCCAAGGAATTGGAAAGCATTGAATCTCGTCGGCAGCTGACGGCTAATTCCGTTGAGGAAAAAGACCGAGCTTATAGGGAGGTCAAGGAGACCGTCCAAGACTTGACCTCGCGTACAGAGGAAGATCTTCGCCAAGAGATCCTGCGGAGGCTGGAGCTTCGTCACGCTAGCGAGATCCGTGAGGCAGAAATACGGTTGAAAGCCTTGTAATCTGCCCCTTTTATCTTTGATTGCTAGTTGTACTTAGGATTTCTTTTCATGAATGAAATTATCCTTTTGTTTTTGGTCTATTGTCACTTGCGTGTGTGCTCCATCTTGTAATCCTGCATTAGTCAGAATTTGGCCGTAGGAGAACCTCAACTGCAGAGGAGCTCTAGCCAGCGAGTTTCTGCCGTAGGATTATCTCGTCTGCAGGCGAATTTTGTCCGCAGGCGGATTTGTAGATGTCTTGACGATGAACCTAGTTCTGACTGGGTTCCGCTTTCAGTGGGCCACGTGTCAATCCACTTGTATGCCAGTTAAGGAGACGTGGGCTAGCCATTTCGGATTAAATACGAAGTGGTGGGCCTCTTCGTCTCTCGCGTCCGATTCGGGCCGTCGTTGCAGATCGTGGTCACGAACCGTCAGATCTCGTCCGTCCAGGTAAGATCCGATCTGTTTTGGCCTCACCCTTCAACTGTTTTAGCCTTGAACGGTCTAATCGAGTCTTGAGTAACCATCTAGGACCCTTAGGGTACTTAACTCCCTTGTTCTCTGTTAAGAGGATCCACAGACTTTCATCGTCCTCTCTCAGAATAAACCCAAATTTTCTCTTCTTCACACCCCTGATGGCGCCGAAGGTGAAGAGGGTTGCTTCCAAGAAGAGGAAAGAGCCGTCTTCTTCGGGCGCTGCTGAATTTGCCGCGGTCGAAGGTACCTTTTCGTCTTGACTCTTGCGTGAGTTGAACAGGTATCCTTCCCTTGACTCCTCTCTGTGTTATTGTCGTGTTTTACAGATCGAGGAGAAGCGCCGGTCGCTGAGGAATATGCGGCCGAGCCTATCTTGATTTCGGACGACGAATCCGAGGGTTCTGAGAACTCCGCCGCCTCAGATTCTGCTCCCCAGCCGAGAGCTGAACCCTGCCTCGAGATCCCGCCCATCATGGCGCTCGCTCCAGGCCAAGAGCCTGCTCCCCCCGAGTCCTTGTCCTGGCAGGCTCGCATCGAAGAGTTCGAGAGCGCTGTGAGGCAGGTGATTTCCCTTGTCGAACTCAGCATGGGCAGTTTCGATAGCTTCTCTATGATCGCGTGGCCGATTTACGGCGATCAGGTGAAAATCGGCTTGCTACCCGTTGCGTGCGTGAACTCCGTCTCTTGGAGCCACGCATGATAGGGTTACAGACCTTGCTACAGGGAGGTCCGGAGGCCAACATGGAGTCTTGTCTGGCTCACGTCAGGCATCAGGAAGCCCTGGAGCAGGAGACCCATTCCAAAGAAATAGCGGATTTGGAGTCTGTCGCCAACTTTTGAGTGAGTCAACAACGTTTGCTAGAGGAACAAATCATCGACCTCAATCACACTATGGCTCGCCTGAGGGCCGAACTAGGACAGGCGGAGGCGAAGTGGAAGGGGCTCCAATCCGATGTTGTTAAGGTCAGTAAGAACGCTGAGGCGGAAACTCGACGCCTGCTGGCCCTGCGCCAGACAGATGCTGCCGCCAGGTCGAGCCGTGAAGACCGGATTCGGAAGGCTGCTGAAAACAAGGCTCGGGAAGACCACGCGAGCCAGGTTGAGGCGGCCAAAGAAGAGATCTCCACTTTTAGCGTGTTCGACTGAGACTTCTGCCTCATGATTGTGTTAAGACATTTTGTTTGTGACTTGTTTGTTTATGCAGTCATAACTTTGTTCAAATGTATTGTCTTAAACACTGGGTGCATGTTCTGCTTCTTTGAACGTAATATTATGACTTTCGTAATTGCAAAAAACCATAACTTTGTTCAAATGTATTGTCTTAAAGTATCAATGAGGTTTGTGCCTGCTCATTGTGTGCATATTCTTTGGATACGTCGCTTTCCAGTGTTTCGCTCTGTAGTTGCCGACAATCTCGTACTGCAGGCGAAGCCTCTTTCATGACGACGAGCCTACTTTCGAGGCTAAACTCTATCCTGATGAGTTTAAGCTGGCGGCGAAACTAGGGCGACGGCGAGTTCGCTAAGGTGGTGAAGCTCGGCTTCTGACGAGTTCACGCCGCTGGCGAAACCCAATTGATTGACGAGTTTGTCTGCAGGTGAAACTCGATCACGGCGAGTTTTGTTTGGAAGCTAAACTCAACTGCTGGCGAGTTTACGCTGCAGGCGAAACCCGTGAGATCGTGAGTTTGTGTTGAAGACCAGACTCGATGGTGGCGAATCTGAGCCTTAGGCAAGACTCGTATGATGGCGAGTTTACACTATAGGCGAAACTTGGATGGTGGTGAATTTGACCAACAGTCAGAAATTCACCGTGGGCGAAGCTCGTGCCATGCGTCCGTCTGCGGGCCCAAGTGCTTGCCAGCTAACGCTCTGCGGGCGCACTAATGCTCATTAATGGCGAAGCGACCGAACGCTTCGCCTCTCGTGTCCAATCCGATCGGTCGGTTTGGAGTCTCGAGAGGAATAGCCTTTATTGGCGTTGAGTTCGAAGTGTCGCAGGACGTCTGGACCGCTTGATCGCTTGGGGTGATGAATCTCAGCCGTCGAATTTTTTTTTTGAATATATATCTGTAATCGCCGCTTCTTCGGCAGAGTCCTTATTGCTTTGAAAGAAATCTGCTAGAAGAAGACCTCAGCGGAAAACTTCTCTTCCCCATGGCCTC
>NC_033803.1:65348273-65378529 GCF_001876935.1 Asparagus officinalis | reverse complement strand
GTGGGTTTGGTGCAGGGGATCGCCATCTCGGTCAGCGTGGGCGACGGGCGATATTATGATGCGCTTCCTCTCGTGGAAGCGGGTCTAGAGGCGGTCCGCCGTGCGGGTGATGCCTTGCTCACACGGCGATGCGAGCGGGAGCTTGAACGCGTGAAGGGGTGGATGTACCGCCTCGAGGAATTGGCCCATGATGATCCCTCCGACGTGCCGCCGCCCCTTCCACTGTACCTCCTGCTCGAGCGTGAGGAGCGGGCGAAGCGGATTCGGGCAAAGGAGGCCGAACTCAGACGTCTGCGGAAGCGACACCAAGCGGTACTGGACCGGATGGACGCTTACCTAGACAGGGCCTTCTTCGAGGACGCTGGCTCTCTTCGCGGTGAGGCAAAACTGTGGGAGCGTGAGCTCGAGGCGAGGAGGCTCAGCGAAGTTGCCGCGACCGTGGACCAGGCGCTCCAACTCCTTCGCCAGGAGGAAGAGGACAGCAAGGTGGACATAGCCAGGCGGGAGCAGGAGCAGAAGGAGAAGGCGAGGATCCATCGTGCGGCGGAGCGTGCTGCGCTCAAGGCTAAGATCGGCTCCTTTAGCTTGTTAAAATTCCTGTAATGCTGCTGCTTAAGTCCCCTCTGTCCCCCTCTCTTTTTTTTTGTTAACTTAGTCGGTGCCTCAGGCACCACAACTAAACTGCAAACTTGTGTAAACTTTGGCCCGTTATGGCCTTGTTTTGCTTGTTATGTCTTTCCTTACTTTGCTTGCACAGTTTTCTCTTTCTTTATCTGCGCTGTTTGGCCTCTGAGTTGAACTTGGCGAGCCTTTGACTGTTCTGTTTTGGATTTAGTCGTTTTAGGCTTCTTGTTCTGCCCTCTGTTGCTCACAGCGTAGGATCGGGTCAACTCCGATCTTCGCGTTGTAGCTTCAATGGAATTGAGAGGGCAGCACTTGGCTTGCAGTAGAGAACAATCCCTCGTTCCTGCGGCCAACTGAAGAACTTCAACTTCAACTCGCCTCTTGGAGAGTTGTTGTCTGGGGAACCGACAGATAGGTCGTCCGCCGAACCGTCTTTGACAATTGTCGTCATTTGGGAATGTGACAATTGATTGTGGTAGGAGCCATCGCATGGTAGACTACTACCCATCAGTTATTCCAAAGGAATGTTAGAATATCTGGGATATGTCAAATAGTTCAGGGACGTAGGAGTATGACTACTGATAGAAGTAATAGCACGTTGCGTGGTAGTCTATTACTTTGGCTGTGCTATTCGTAGGAATAACGGCGCCAATCATCAGAGGTGATTATTAACTTGATGGGGTCTCGTCGCGATTGGAGCGACTGTGGGGGCCTACCATTCTTCTGAAAAAGATTGGCAAGTGAATTGTGTCAGAGGTTTAATGTTAACGTGACAGGAAATGTCGTGATTGGAATGACTTTGAGGACCCACCATCCTTTGGAAGAGGATTAGAGAGTGATTTTGCCAGAGGTTTAATGTTAACGTGACAGGAAAGGTCGTGATTGGAACGACTTTGAGGGCCCACCATCCTTTGGGAGAGGATTGGAGAGTGATTTTGGCTCTGGTCCTAACTATCTGAAGGTTTGACCAAGTGGGCGTTTAATGTCGCCTGCTAGAGATGCTAATCTCGCCTGTTTTGAAAAATTCGCCAAGACAAGGAGCTTTAGCTCAAGAAGTAGACTTCGCCTAGACTGATAGGCTTGCCTGATATGATTGATTCGTCTGATCTGAGCGATTCGCCTGATTTGAGTAGTTCACCTGTACTGGCAAGCTGACTCAAGAAATCGAAGCATAGGAATAGTTTTACCTCTTATACCATTTGGAGGGTGTGAGGGCCAGTTAAGACTCGTGCACTCGTGGGAGTTTGCGAAGGAGAACTAGGAGTAGTACTTCTTCAGATACTTGACGTTGATGGGCATCATGATCTTATCGCCATTCGGTTTGACGAGGCGATAGGCGCCGTTCGAGTAGATTGTCTCTATCACGAACGGTCATTCCCATTTGGGCTGGAATTTCCCCTTCTTCTTGGAAGTGAGGATCATTGGTCGACGAACGAAGAGCACGAGCTCTCCCTCTTTGAAGGCTCGGCGCCTGACTTTCTTGTTGAAGCTCTTGGCCATCCGAGCTTGATAAAACTCAATGTGCTGCTGAGATTCCAGTCGTTTGTCGTCCAAGGCTTCGAGCTCTGCGAGTCGTAGCTGGTGATTTTCCTTGGTCGTCATTCCTGTTGCTAAGGCGACGCGGAGGGATGGAATTTGAATCTCTAATGGCAATACGGCTTCACAGCCGTATACCAATGAGTAGGGTGTGGTGCCAGTCGGTGTGCGAACCGTCGTGCGATATGCCCACAGGCTCTCACCCAGCTTTTCGTTCCAGTCGTGCTTGCTAGTGGAAGTCAGCTTGGTCAAGATCTTGATGATCGTTTTGTTGAAGACCTCGGCCAAGCCATTCGCTGAAGGGTTGTAGGCCGTGGAAGAGAGGTTCTGTATTCTGAATTTGTCACAGAATGAAGGGTTGTAGGCCGTGGAAGAGAGGTTCTGTATTCTGAATTTGTCACAGAACCTGGTGAAGGCATGGCTAACGAATTGCGTCTGAATTTGTCACAGAACCTGGTGAAGGCATGGCTAACGAATTGCGTGCCATTGTCATGAATGATACGCTGGGGTACGCCATATCGGTATATGACATGGTGCTTGATGAATTTGATCACGTTGATAGTCTTGACTTCCCTTAAGGGGATGGCTTCGGCCCATTTAGAGAAGTAATCGGTGATCGCGAGGATGAAGCGATGGCCTTTCGCCGATGGTGGAGAAATTGGCCCAACTATGTCCATCCCCCATGCCTCGAAGGGCCAAGACGCCCTCGTCGGATGCAGATCCTCAGGAGGCTGGTGTATGTAGTTGGCGTGGATTTGGCATTCGTGACATCGCTTTGCATAAGCGACTACGTCAGTACCCATCCCAGGCCAGAAGTAGCCTATCCTCCGCAAGCGATCCCAAAGTTTGGGTCCGTGCTGATGAGCTCCGCACACGCCGTCATGTGCTTCGCGTATGGCCTCTTACGCCTCCGCCTTTGAAAGACAGCGAAGCAACAAGCCGTCGTATAACCTCCGATACAACATTTTAGTGGTTGAATCATAGTAGAACCTTGAGGCACGTCGTCGGATGGACTCTCGTTCCTTCGAGTCCTCGGGCAATATGCCGTATAGGACATAATCGATGATCGGGAGACGCCAGTCTTCCTGATCTGGCTGATCCGAGGCTTGACGAGTGGCGTTCGCCTCTGGGACGTCTCTGGGTCGAAAAAGTTTTCGGCTGGCGACAGCGACTCGTTGGGTCGTTCCCAAAGGCTGGGCTAAGTTAGCCGCCAAGGATGCGAGAGCATCCGCATGGATATTCTTTGAACGGAGCACGTGCTCAATGCAGAAACTCTTGAATAACTCCACTAGTCTGGTGACCGCTTTGTGGAGTGGGATGAGATCATCATTCCTGACTTCATACTCGCCAGTCATTTGTTTAACGATGAGTTGGGAGTCGCCGTAAGCCTCCAGATGCTTGATCCCTAACTCTCTGGCCAACTCGAGCCCTATGAGCAACGCGTTGTACTCAGCTACGTTGTTGGTGCACGGTTCCGTCAAGGAAAAGGCCCGGGGTAACACGTGACCATGCGGAGAGGTGAGGACCACCCCCACTCCTGCAGAAATAGAGCCGCTCGCGCCTGCACGAGACGCGCCATCGAAGAACATCTGCCACACCTCTGGCGACGAAATCATATTGGCTTCGGGAGGTTCATCTGGCAGATCTTCGAATAGATCGGTCTTCACCCCAGCGGGTGACTAGCCATGAGATCGCAGATGGCTTGTCCCTTGACTGATTTCTGCGGCATGAAGTGGATGTCATATTGAGAGAGCAGAAGCGCCCACCTGGCCAGGCGCCAGTTTAACGCTGCAGGTTGTGTCATGAAGACCCGAATGGGATTCATCCGGGAGATGACATGGATGGTTTGGACAACCAAGTAGTGCCGCATCTTTTGGATAGCGAACACCAAGGCTAGGCATTCCTTCTCGACCATAGGGTACCGTTGTTCTGTGCCCTGCAAGGTTCTGCTCAGGTAGTAGATGCCTTGCTCATGGCCTGTATCGTCGTTTTGAGCCAAGAGGGCACCTAGAGAGTGTTCCATGGCCCGTATATATATGAGGAATGGCCTCCCTGAGATTGGCGCCGCAAGGACAGGCGGATTTGAGAGATAAGCTTTGATCTCTTCAAAGGCCCTTTGGCAAGGTTCGTCCCAGACGAAGGAAGTACCTTTCTTCATCAGCTTAGAGAAGGGTTGACATTTGCCCGATAGATTCGAGTTGAATCTTCGGATATAAGCCAGCCGTCCTTGAAGGCCTCTTAGCTCTTTAAGATTTCGGGGCGGTTGGAGCTCCTGGATGGCTCGCACCTTGTCTGGATCAATCCGGATTCCTTTCGTCGTGACGACGAAACCGAGGAATTTACCGCTAGACATCCCCAAGAATGACTTAGTAGGATTCATCTTGAGCTGATGAGTCCTCATGAGTTCGAACATAGCCTTCAAGTCTTGGAGGTGATCCTCCTTATGGCGACTCTTCACGACCAAGTCGTCCACATAGCATTCGACCGTCTTTCGCAGATGATCTCGAAAGATCATGCTCATGGCGCGTTGGTAGGTTGCGCCGGCGTTCTTGAGCCCGAAAGGCATGACGGTATAGCAATACACCCCCATGGGAGTTCTGAATGCAGTGTGTTTCTCGTCTTCGGGGTGCATTTTGATTTGGTGATTATACCCTGAGAAGCCATCCATGAAGGACATCCTTTCGAATCCGCACGTATTGTCAATGATGACATCCGTGATGGGTAGAGGGAATTCGTCTTTAGGGCATGCGGCGTTGAGGTTCCTAAAGTCGATGCAGATGCGGATCTTGCCGTTTTTCTTCAAGACCGGAACAATATTCGCCACCCAGTCGGGGTGTTGCTCCTCTCTAATGAAACCGGATTCGATCAGCTTCTTTACTTCAGCTTCGATCGCCTCCATGATTTGGGGTTGAAAACGCCTCTGCTGTTGTTTGATTGGTTTGGCATTAGGTCTGATGTTGAGACGATGCGTGGCAACCCGCGGATCCAAACCAGGCATGTCCTCGTAGTTCCAGGCGAAGACGTCGATGTATTCCCGTATGAGGGCAATGAGGTCCTCTTTTTCCTGTGGAGGCAGGCTGCCGCTGATGAATATGGGTTTGGGATTCGCCCCAGTACCCATGTTCACCTAAAGGACTTAGTCTTCGGTTGGCGGTTCGCGCTGTTCGAAGCGACTGTTCCACTGGGCGTTAACATGGCGATCCTATGTTTCGTCATAGAGTGGAAGTTGTTCATCCTCCGCCATTTCGGCGGGGTCCACCGTAGCCATGTTGACTGTAAGGCTATCGAATAGATCCCTCACGCTGACGTCTGAGTCCCAAGCCGAGGTCGTCGATGATTGGTCCCCCAAACATGCATAGTCGGAGTCCTCGTTGACGTAAAAACACAGATCTGACGAGGAGGAGGAGTAGCCTAAGCCTCTCCGAGTCCTATTGAAGTAATTTGATGGCTTCCCTTTGGGAACATAGGAGGGTTTGATGACCGTCTTACGTCCTCGGCCGTAATTTAGGTCCTCTAAACGAGTGAGGTCATACCCCATGTCGCTCATCATGCGTTTTGCAACTCGACTGTATTGCAAAAACTGAGGCGCCGGGTCCTCGTCCTCGGATTCATCCCATAGCGTGCGCAGGGGATGATCGATCCTACCGAAAATAATATCTTTTCGATAATTATTTTGGGCCGGTACGACGAACACGGCTTGCGATGACCTGATTGGCTGTGTCTTGGCGGCGTATGACGAGCATACCGGTAAGTGTATGGAAGGCTCACTGTAGAGATTCGACCATAGCTCATTTGGCGGCGTATGACGAGCATACCGGTAAGTGTATGGAAGGCTCACTGTAGAGATTCGACCATAGCTCATTTGGCACATCGTCTTCGGACATGGAACAAGACGACAAGTAAGCAAAGTCGGATTTCTCATTCACGATAAATTTTTCCGCCTGAACAGCGTTGGTTACATGGTGACTCTCGTAACCAATTACAATTGACTCAAAGTCATTCAGAATTAAGCTGTCACCGTATTCAGGCTCGCTATCCGCCTCGTTGCCGCTCTCTGGCTCCTCCGCTGGTGGCGCGTCGGGGTCCTGGTACAACAGGGAATCTGTGAAGTAGTTTTCGACGCCCTTGAAAGGCTGCTTGTCGGCTACTACTGTCTTGACTCGTTCATAGTTGTCCACATACTTCAAGCACTGGTGTAATGTGGACGGGATTATTCTGTTGCCATGGATCCATGGGCGCCCCAGAAGTATGTTGTACGAGGGTTCGACGTCGATGACGTAGCACGTCACCTCCGTCTTCATGTCGCCTATCCGACATTTCAGGCGGATTTTGCCGAGCGGCCGAGTCCCCGTGGCGTTAAAGCCGAATATGGTAGTCGCAGTTGAGGCGAGGCTCTTTGGCGGTATCCCCAAGTGCTTGATCAACTTCAGAGGCACGATGCTCAGCGCGGACCCTGGATCGACCTGAATCCGATCCACTTTCGACGAGCCGACGTATCCTGTGAAGTACAGCGGCCGGTCATGAGATGTGCTCTTAATGAGCATATCTTCAGGGGTGAAAGTGATGCACGGGACTCGTCTCTCAGAGACTTGGCAGCAAGTTGCACATCCCTGTTCTGCATCCGTTACCTTCGAGAAATGGGTATAGAACGCCTCTGAGTCGGCCAGCGCCTCTTGGAGGGCCTCTCGGGTGGACCTGGACAACCGGAGGAGGTCGTACATGGTGATTCGCGCGGGAATGCTTTTCAGTTGCGCGAGCACGTTGAACCGGTAAGGCTGGCGGCTTGAACTTGGTCCATCTGGATTGGGAGGGACTGCTGCGGCTGGCCTCGCGGGAGGTCCTGCCGGGTTTTCCATCCTCGCGGGATATTCTTTCACAAATTCTTTCCCTGCCCTCGTGGCGAAGACGTTAGTGTCTTCTCCAGAATCGGTCAGGGCTATCATCGCCGTGTCATCTCTACCTAGGATGGCGGAGACAACGTTGCAGTGTTTCCTCTTAGCCTCCTTGGAAGGCTGTGCAGTCCACTACTCGTCATCGAGGAGGTCTGGATGAACCCACATCACCTGCCCATCTGGCAGAGTTTGTGGGACCAAACCCTTTTCCCGCTGGTTGTGAGGATCGTCGTTAGTGATCTTCAAGACCGCCTTGGGGATAGGGATTACCCCAGCTGGGGCCTGAACCTCTGGGAGATTTGTCCCGAAGCTTAAAGTGATCATGTTCGTAGTCACTTGCTTCTGGACTTTCTCTTTCTTCAAAACCCCCGCGTCGTAGAGGGCCTGGAGCTTGTCCTTGAGGACGTAGCATTTGGTTGTGTGATGGCCAAGGAACCTGTGATATGCACAGTAACTTGGGTCACCGGTTTTGTCCGCCTCCTCAGGCTTGGCGGCTTCTGGCAACTTAATTCGTCCACTCTTGAGTAGAGTGTCAAAAGTTGCCACCACCTGGTCTTCTTTGAAATCATATTGCCGCTGGGGCCGTGGTTCAAATTGCCTGGGTTTAGGCTTTTGAGCGGCCTTCAGCGCCGGGGCGGTGTCGACTGCCATGATTTCTTTTCCCCTCGACCGAGGAGGATTCTTCGGCGTAGCTGGCTCCGCTGCTCCCTTTTTGGACTGCGGCTCTTCGGCCTCCAACCTCTTGATCATATTTTCAACTTGCTCGCCTTGGCGAACAAGCTCCTTCCAAGTCTGGGTCTCTACTGCCCCGATCTTGGACAAGATATGGATCGACAGGTTGTTGCGGCACATCTCAATCAGCGTCGCCTCGGAAACTTGGTCCCGACAGTGGACTGATCGATTCCGAAATCTCTTCACGAAGTCGTTGACCGACTCCGACTTCCGCTGCTTCTCAGCGAGGAGAGTGGCCATTGACACTTCTGTGTCGTCGTCGAAGAAGCGGGCGAGGAAGAGCTTTTCGACGTCGGCCCACGCCTTGATAGAGCCAGGCTCCAGTTTGTGGAACCATTCAAAGGCCACCCCCTTGAGGGTACCTATGAACAGTCGAGTAAGGACGGCGTCATTTCCCGTAAGAAATCCGGTCTGCGCCATGAAGTAGTAGATGTGCTGCGATGGTGATCCCTTACCATCAAATTGTACCAAGCTGATTGGCTTGAACTTTGTTGGGTATGGGACCGTGTCCCATTCGATAGGGTAGGGACGTACCACCCCCAGCTTGTTCATGTTTTACTGAAGCTGCAGCGCGTTGAGCTGGTCCTGGAACTCGTCGAATCTTTTGTCACGGGTGCTATCCCCAGTGTGTGACGTTCCTATCGACGTTTTGGAGGAGTAATCGGAATGCTGATTATCCTCCGTCTCAGTCGCTGGACGGTGAGGAGGCACCCACTCCTTGTCCCTAGTTTGCCGGGGTAAAGGACGTTGGGTCCTTTTCTTCTTCTTCTTCTTCTTGTTCAGCAGTTGCTCCATCATCTCTCTTAGAGAGTCGATGGTTTCCTGCTGTTCTTCCAGCTTTTGAGCCATCGACTGCTCGGTATTGAGTTCGGTCATGTGCACTCTCGCCTGCGCGTCTTGACTTGAGCGTGAGGTCTGAGATGTAGCCGCCGCCGAATGAACCTCGTCTTCACCGTAGGAGGGGGGTACCAGGGTAGAGTAATCAAACCCGATGCTTGCCCCTCTACGACTACGTGTTCGCTGGAATATGTCGTCCTGCCGGCGTCGAGCGAACCGAGTGTTAGGTCTCAGGACGGAATCTGAGTCTGGCGAGTCGGAGAGTACCGCCTTCCCCTTATCTGTCATGTTAACCGTGGCGGATGAGAGCTCTAGGTCGTTAGCAACGCGTCTTTTTTGGTGACGATGCATTTGACGGGAGGGCCTTGGTCGAGAGGACTGTTGTGACAGTCTCTCAAACACCGAAGGTTTCGCCGCTCCGACGCACTGGCAGTCAGCGAGGACCGTGTGGATGAGTCTCTCGCAGTGGCACTGAGGATTCGCCTCCTGTATAGTGCGTTTGCGAGTTAAGTATTACCTAAGGTCTTCTGTGGGCGGTTGGTGACAACCCCCAGCTTCAGAATAGTCGCTCGGGTGAGCGCACGAGAGATTTTTGGATGCGCTCTCTGGTGCGCATTGGGTGGAATGCTTTGGTGCTGGAGTTGGGCGATCTCGCCTTGACTGGCGAGTCTTCGCGTTTGAGCGAGCTCCAGTACGTAGGCGGGTTTCAACCCTTCGAGGAGTCGCCTACCTCTCTACCTTTACGTTTATCCGCCAAATGGTTATGGCGAGGCTCGCCAGCCTTCGAGGATTCGCCTACTTGGGTAGGCTCGCTCACTCGAGGAGATCTATTCGCATCAGGGATGTGACCTGAGAAGCGAAGTCCTCCTGGGCGGGCGGCTTTGCCTTCCTCGGTCGGCGCTCCTGACTTAGAGGGCCTTCCGATGTCGAGCAGTTTGCCTTCTCGTCTAGCGTTTCTCGGGCATGTACAATGATTCAGGCCATTATGAGAAACGGAGGTTTGGACCTCCTGTCTGACGAGCATTTGCCGCCGTCGTTGGTTAACTCTCCCAGCGAGGAGAGCATCACCGCGGGCAGTGGCGGTGCAGTTTGTGCCGGAGTGAGCCGACGTTTCCTTTGGGATAGGTGTCTGCAGAGATCGCTTGGCGACCTATTTGGCAGACCCTTGCCCCTTATGCTCGATCTCCGGCTTGGCCTCGATCGATTGCAAAGGAGTGGGTTCCCCCGATGAGACTCGGGTGGAACCCGCAGGTGCAGAGGCTTTGACCGTCTGAGGTCGGCCTCGGCGCACGACTCTGTGGCGTTTGCGAGACGCATCGCCACCAGAGGAGGAGGAAGACAAGTACTCTTCGTACTTGGCCTGGTCGAACTCAATTTCTAGAGACTCCACTATCGTCCCGACAGCAACCTCATCAAACTGAGCCATCACCATTTTGTTCGATGAAACAGCTTCTCCCACTGTGATCGCCATCTTCTGTAGGGTGAAAATTTGATTTCCCAAAAACAGGGAGTTTCGTTTGTATTAATAAGAAAGCTTATTACAAACTAATAATCAAATGTTTACAACAGAAGCAGAGGGAATGCCCTCTTTGTTTTGTGTGGGGACTTTAGGTGGCTATAGGACGCTTCGCTCGATGCTCGTGTCGAGTCTGCTTCCCTTGGACCGTTCGATCGAGGTTGCTGGAGAGCTTCAGTACATAGTAGAAGCTCGGGTTGAAAGAGTTCGAGTCTGCTTAGTTCGCCGGCGATCGAAGCTCGGAACTAGGCAGTGGTGCTGTAACACAAGGATTATGCGAACAGCTTGGTCTCAACAGCTTTCTCCAAGTTTTCTTCGACCTCTCCCCTACAGTGTGCTGGAAGGGGCTTTTAAATGGAAGAAGGACAGCTTGACTACTCCTTGAATTATGGGATGTGACCATACATTGTCCAGAGATGTCTTGCTGTTCATTCGTACCGTCAGTGGTCATTCGAAGAGCTGCGCTCTGCATCACGCTACGTAGGAGTGGGCAAACCCCTCCTCGTATGTGTGACAATGGCTGTCAGATGCTTGCGTGGATCTGACCAACCACCGAGCGTCGGCAGCTCTCTCCCTTGGCTTGGACAACTGAGGTGAGCCGCATTTATGAGGGCGCAGGCTGTTTTGACACCTGTCTGCTCACTTGTACTGTAGGCGGCTATTCGGCGGGCCTGGAGTACCGTGTCCTCTCTCTTCAGGCCAAGAGAGGTGGGAAAGCATGTTCCTGGCACTCGAGTGAGTTTGGACAGTTCGCCGAATGCTGGCGGATCCATCTCCTGACTCAGACAGCCGAGGTGAGTCGCATTTATGAATGCTCAGGTCGACTCAACACCTGTCCAGTCCTTCGTACTGTGCGTACTATGAGCGGCCGCTTGACGGTCTGGGGGTACTGTGCCCTCTCCCTTCGGGTCGAGAGAGATGGGAATGCCCATCTCAGCACGTGGGGTAGCGGATACGGGCGGCCTTGAGGTTTGCAGGCGGATTCGTCTTCGGACTCGGGCAGGCGAGTTGTGTGAAAGGCGAATTTCCGCTATTCCAATTGATCTCAACTCGTGCAGGTGAGCCGATCATTCAGGCAAATCTGGAACCGAGTACATTTGACGACCATGCGGCTCAGGCAGGCGACTTCTTGCAGGCGAATTTCCCATAGGCCATCAGAGGTATTTTTTACCGTCTACACGGATCTATTTAAAATCCAATTGTATACTTACAAGATGGAGGAGGGTTCATCAATCCGGAAATACATCAACAAGTTCGATAGGATCTTATCGGATTTGAAAGATATTAACGTGATAGTGGAAGACGAGGATCAGACACTTCTACTACTTCTATCTCTGCCGAAGTCATATGAGAATCTGGTTCAAACACTGATGCTTGTGGGTGACAGTTTGTCGATGGATGAGACTAGAACAACGCTTCTAGCGGATGATCTTCGAAAAATTACAACTAGTGATATGGCCATTGGTGGTAACAAAGAACAAGCGCATGGGTTTTTTGCCAGAGGAAGGGGCAATGAGTTTTTTGCCAGAGGAAGGGGCAATGAGCGAGGAAAAAAGCAAGGGAGGAAAGTCTAGATCAAAATCAAGACCTCTTACGGAAAGACCGTGTTTCAAATGCGGTGAGCTAGGGCATTTCAAAGTCAATTGTCCTAATAAGAGAGTAGGGGGGAAGAAGAACAACAAGACTGAAAGACGAGAAGACAAGGAAGAGGCGATCTACGCTTCAGGGGAAGGGAGCGATAAGGAATGCTATGTAGTCACGAATGGCGAGGATACCTCCGGGAAGTGGATACTTGATTCTGATTGCTCTTACCACATGTGTCCAAATAGGAAGTGTTTACTACCTACAGGAGCATTGATGGTGGAACTGTATTGACAGGGAACAACCGTGCTTGTAAAACGGTGGGAGCTAGGTGATATCAAGATCCGGATGCATGATGGAGTGGTTCGAATCTTGACGGATGTAAGGCACGTTCCCAACTTGCGAAAGAACCTTATCTCAATTGGTGCTTTGAACTCCGAGGGTTGTAAGATTGTAACAGAGTGAAGAAGGTTGTTCGGGGTTCCTTAGTAGCGATGAAGGGCATTCATCACGGTAACCTATATACTCTCTCAGGTATGACGGTGACGGGAGATGCAGCGGTTGGAACTGAAGGAAGTGGTGGAGACCCATGTGAGCACACACGGCTATGACATAGGCGGCTTGGGCACATGTCAGAGAAGGGTCTAGATCTGCTTGCTAAGGAGGGTTTGCTGAAGAATCTGAAGAAGTCTTGCATGGATTTTTACGAGGATTGTGTGTATGGGAAGGCGCACAGGGTTCAATTTATGAGAAACAATTACAAGAGCAGAGGGATACTAGATTATGTGCACACAGATGTTTGGGGTCCAGCGTCGACAACTTCTAAGGGTGGTTCCAGATATTCTGTCTCATTTATAGATGATCATTCGAGATATGCTTGGATTTATTTTCTGAAGCATAAGAATGAGGTATTTGAGACATTCAAGAAGTGGAAGGCGATGGTTGAAAACAGGACATGAAAGAAATTGAAGACATTAAGATCTGATAACGGTACAGAATATACAGATTGTGCCTTCAAGGAGTTCTGTGATCAGGAGGGGATTGTCAGACACTGGACAGTTAGATCTACACCACAACAAAATAGGGTCGCGGAGAGACTGAACCGAACACTGCTGGAGAAAGCAGTGAGTATGCGATCATATGCTGGTTTGGGTAAGGAATGATGGGAAAAAGCGGTTGCTACAGCTTGTTACATAGTGAACCGTTCTTCACATTCGACATTAGATGGTGATACACCCTATCGGGTGTGGTCAGGGGAGCATGCAGACTATGAGAGGCTCTGAATCTTCGGGTGTACCGTCTACTATCACGTCAACGAGGGAAAGCTTGACGCGAGGGCTAAGAATGCAATTTTCTTGGGGTATGCAAAGGGTGTAAAAGGCTATCGCTTATGGTGTACAGAAGATTCAAAGTTCGTGATCAGCAGGGAAGTTACCTTTGATGAGAAGTTCATGATTGCTAAGGTGCCCAAGGATGATGGTGTTGAGACTGTTGGGAATTCTAAGTCCCAGGTTCGACAAATTTTACGTGGTTCGACAAACGAGATTTGAACACTAATCAACAACCAAAACAAGTATCACAATGCAAGACACCAAATTTTACGTGATTCGGCAAATTGCCTACGTCAACGGTAGCGGCATAATTAATTTTTTATTAATCACAAGAAATTACAAATAAGATAGAAGATCTCAAACTTGAGATCTCTCAAATCAACAACAGTGTTTTAAACTTAAAACACTGCTCAAATCTCTCTCTCTCTCCCTTAAATTTCCCAAATCCCTAATTAATCACCAACCCCTTCTCCTCTAATTTATGAGAACGGGATAAATTTTGGGGCTCACAAATCGCAGCCGCCAGAGAAAAACCCAAGCTCAGCTCTCTCTCTCTCTCTGCTCGTTCTGATGTCGCCGCGCTCATCAGCCGCGTGAACAGGGTTTCCCTTTTATAGGGAAACCCTAGGGCACGCTCTCGCTCTCTTCAATCGGGTGGGATCCAGCTGTCTTTCACCCACGCAGGCGAGCTGCGTTCACAGGCGGGCTCTAGGAGGACAGGCGAGCACCGCATCAGCTACAGGCGAGCTCGAATCTCGCCAGCTTGTCTACAGCTGGCCTCCACCACGCAGGCGAGCTCACACTCGACGGGCGAGCTCGAGGGATTCAACAGGCGAACCCCTTCGCCTTCCCACGCCCACAGCAACAGGCGAGCTCGATCCACTCTCAGGCGAGCTCCGCCCACTTGATCTTTAGGCGAGCTCCATCCTCACCTCCATCAGATGCGATTCCTCTTCAATTCTCCACCTTGTCCATTATTTGATAAACCTTAAATTATGGACGAATATCAGAAGAACACCTCGAACGCCAAACAGGCCAAACAACAGCTGCACCATTATACCATGGCTGCCTACGTACCCTCTGACTGGGATCAAGCTAATCGTAGTTCTGTAAATGGCCTTCAAAGGCCCTCAACAACAAAGAATGTTCAACAATTCTAAACAATGACCAAATTTCACCCCAGTGACAACTTTGGTCAACATATCTGTCAGATTGTCCTTTGTGTGGATCTTCTCCAATCTAACGTCTCCATCATCCAAGACGTCTCGAACAAAATAGAATCTGATATCAATGTGCTTTGTTTGGGCATGATACATCTGGTTCTTGACCAAATAGATAGCTGACATGCTATCACAATTTATCCTGATGGTATCCTGTGTCATCCCCAAGTCATCTAATGACCCTTGCAACCACAAAGCTTCCTTCACAGCTTCAGTCAATGTCATATACTCCACCTCCGTAGTGGAGAGAGCCACTGTAGACTGAAGTGTACATCTCCAACACACCGGAGCTCCTGCTAGTTTAAACATATATCCAGTAGTAGACCAGCGCTTGTCAAGATCCCCCGCATAATCAGAATCCACATAACCAATACAATCCTGCCAATTCTTCTCATTTTTCTCGAACACCATACCAACATCCACAGTACCTTTGATATACCGTAGAATCCACTTCACGATCTCCCAATGACCTTTCCCAGGGTCGTGCATGTACCTGGACACCATGCTCACGGTCTATGACAAATCTGATCTTATACACACCATCGCATACATCAAGCTACCCATAACATTGACATATGGAACTTTGGACATGTATTCACGATCCTCAACTGAAACAGGTGACATCTTAGCTGATAGCTTAAAGTGAGGAGCTAATGGAGTACTCACCGTCTTGGCATTGCTATCATAACTGAATTTTTTCAGCATCTTCTGCAAGTAACTCCTCTGTGTCAACTTCAACATCCCCTTCACTCTGTCTCTCTCAATCTCCATACCCAATATCTTCTTTGCTTCTCCAAGATCATTCATCTCAAATTCGGATGTCAGCTCCTCTTTCAACTTCCTAATAGCTGAAGAATTCATGGAAGCTATGAGCATATCGTCAACATATAACAACAAATAAATATACTCACCATCTTGTAGCTTGAGCATGTAAACACACGGGTCATATGGACTCCTCATGTACCTTTGGCCAATCATAAAACTATCAAATCTCTTGTACTATTGTCGCGGTGATTACTTCAATCCATAAAGAGATTTCTTCAGTTTACATACCAAATCATCCTTGTCTATAGCTTTAAAACCCATAGGTTGTGACATATAGATCTCCTCTTCTAAATCTTCATGTAGAAAGGTTATTTTCACATCCATCTGGACCAAATCTAAATCCAGTTGTGCCACCAACGTCAATAGTATTCTTATCGACGAATGCTTTATAACAGGTGAGAATACCTCGTTGTAATCTATGCACTCAAGCTGGGCATACCCTTTGGCAACCAATCTGGCTTTGTATCGAATATCCCCATCAGAAGATCCTTCTTTCTTTGCATATACCCGCTTGCATTCAATTGCCTTTTTACCCTTTGGTAGTTTTGTAAGTTCCCAAGTATCGTTCTTATGAAGAGACTATGCAACCATCATATTATCATATCTTGCTGACCGACGAATGTTTCTTCTTGGTCTATTAGCTACAATGGACTCCTGAACATGACCCTGTTCCTGAGTCCCAACATCCACTGTATCCTGCATCTACCCATCTGTCAAATCATCTCCTCCCAGTGTCATCTTTGTAGGAACCTCAATAGATACAGTGTTATCTGAAGTCTGTGGAGTCACATCATCCTCCATCTGCTGCGATACCCCACTATTCTGACCTTCCTCCACCTGCTGAGGAATCTGAGACCTCATCATGTGAGCCTCATCAAACGTGACATCTCTGCTAATGATCATCTTCTTGTCTTGTGGATCCCACAACTTGAAGCCTTGTACTCCATCTCTAAAGCCCACGAAGACTGCTTTTCTAGCTGTCGGATCCACGAAGACTGCTTTTCTAGCTGTCGGATTCAATTTTCCATCATTCACATGATAGTAAGTTGTACTCCATCTCTAAAGCCCACGAAGACTGCTTTTCTAGCTGTCGGATTCAATTTTCCATCATTCACATCATAGTAAGTTAGACACCCGAATATCCGAAGCAACTCATAATCACTAGCCGCTGAACCAGACCATTTTTCCATAGGAGTCTTTCCATGTATCGCAGTGCACGACAACCTATTCACGAGATGGCTCGCATAAACCAACACCTCGGCCCAAAAGGATCTTACTAATCCACTCTGTGAGAGTATACAACGCACCTTCTCCAACAAGGTACGGTTCAATCTCTCGGCCACCCCATTTTGTTGCGGTATCTCCCTAACTGTGAAGTGTCGCCTAATGTTGTGATCCCGGTAAAAATACAGAAACGAATCACTCTTGTACTCACCACCATTATCCGAACGGAGTACATTCACCTTTCTACCTGTCTGCAGCATCACTTTCTTCTTCCACTCCACAAATATATCCAGGACCTAATGTTTATGCTTCATAGGGTATGCCCAATTTCTCCTGGAATAATTATCAATGAAAGTGATAAATAATTAGCCCCACCAAGAGATGTGTTCTTGGAAGGACTTCAAACATCGGTATGAACATAATCTAATATATCCTGGGTGTTGTGAATTGCGATGCCGAATTTCACTTTTGTCTTCTTCCTAAGTATGCAATGTTCACACAGCTCCATCTTGTAAGTCTTTGCACCCTTCAATAGCCCCTGTTTCGCCAATACTTGCAGGAACTTATCACCAGTGTGTCCCAATCTCATGTGTTATAAGTCGGTAGAATCATCCTCTGTGGTAATCGAAGCTGTCAGACCCCTTGTTACTGTCTTTCCCTTTAAGTAGTAAAGATTGTTTTCCCTAACACCTCTCATCACCACCATGGACCCCTTTGTGACATTCAGAGTTGCATTCTCCAAGATCACTTTATAGCCAGTTACCTCCAAAGTTCCAAGTGAAATGATATTCTTTGTCAATTAAGGAACGAATCTCACTTCCTTCAACTCCCTAGTTACCCCGTCACACGTCCTGATCCGGACTGTACCAATACCACCGATAGGGCATACGTGATCATTTTCCATAAGTACGACATCCCCTCTTTCCAGCTCCTCAAAGCTGGAGAACCAATCCCTCCTAGGGTAAATATGATATGTGGCACCCGAATCCAACATCTACTCCGTAGAGTCGGCATAACAAACTGACGGTATTGCAGGGCATGAGTAGCACGAAGAATCTGAATCTGAATTGTCGCCACTAGCTTTGGCAACATTCACCTCTGAAGCCTGTACGGCTTTCCCCTTATTCTTCCGAGCTTTGTCCTTCAATTTTGGGCAGTCGATCTTCCAATGTCCCTCTTCTTTACAAAAACAATATTGATTCCTACCAATACTCTTATAGCCACCTTTATTCTTCGATTTCGAGCGGTTGACTTGGCGGCGGTTTGGACTACGGCCTCTAACTACTAATGCATCTCCCGATGCCTTCTCGGAGGGTTCACTATCTCTCTTCCTCAACTCATGTCCTCAACTCATAGTTCACCAATGCTGAGGTCACCTCCTTATAGCTGACAGTGGTTCTACTATTGATCATAGTAAGGACAAATGTACCAAAATCATCATCTGGCAATGAACATAGCAATAACATCGCATTATCTTCATCCTCTACCATGATATCCACATTGGCCATATCCGATAGCAATTTTGTAAAGTTATTAACATGTTCTCTAATAGAAACTCTCCTCTTCATTTTGAATTGGTAAAACATCTTCTTCAAATGAAACCGATTCTCAATGCTCTTCGTCAAATACTTCTCATTGAGTGTTTCCCACAACCGTTTCGCCGACTTCTCGTTCATCACATCATAGATCAAATCCGGCGTCAAACATGATCGAATAACCCCACATGCTCTACTATTCATTTTCTTCCAAACCATATCCTTCATATCTTCGGGTTTCTTTTGTAATTCAAGAGTCTCCTCTAAATTTTGAGCATCTAATGCATCCATCACTTGACACCTTCACAAATCGAAGTTATCTTGCCATCAAATTTTTGAACATCAATTTTTGTATTATTAATGCTCAACCCTTATATCGCCTTCGACAGAGACGATCCTGACGTACTTGTTTCGATCATCTTGACAATCCAATCTCTTCAAACGAGAATCCAAGTCCTAGCTTTCTTCTCCAAATCGAACCCCAAGCCAGACCCGGAGGCTCTGATACCACTTGTTGTGCGCAGCGGAATCGGAGGCACGCAATCACAAACGAGATTGGAACACTAATCAACAACCAAAACAAGTATCACAAATGCAAGACACCAAATTTTATGTGGTTCGGCAAATTGCCTATGTCCACGGGAGCGACACAATTAATTTCTTATTAATCATAAGAAATTACAAATAAGAGATAAGATCTCAAACTTGAGATCTCTCAAATCAACAGTAGTGTTTTAAACTTAAAACACTGCTCAAATCTCTCTCTCTCTCCCTTAAATTTCCCAAATCCCCAATTAATCACCAACCCCTTCTCCTCTAATTTATGAGAACGGGACAAAATTTGGGGCTCACAAATCGCAGCCGCCAGAGAAAAAAACCAAGCTCCGCTCTCTCTCTGCTCATTCTACTGCCGCCGCGCTCACTAGCCGCGAGAACAGGGTTTCCTTTTATAGGGAAACCCTAGGGCACGCTCTCGCTCTCTTCAATCGGGTGGGATCCAGCTGTCTTCCACCCACGCAGGCGAGCTGCGTTCACAGGCAGGCTCGAGGGCGACAAGCTCGCACTCGACAGGTGAGCTCGAGGGATTCAACAGGCGAGCCCCTTCGTCTTCCCACTCCCACGGCAACAGGCGAGCTCCCTCGCCTCACTCACGCGAGCTCGATCCACTCTCATGCGAGCTCCGCGCACTTGATCTTCAGGCGAGCTCCATCCTCGCCTCCATCAGGTGTGATTCCTCTTCATCGCATGACATAGTTTTCTTTTAAGGCCCCTCTCAAACTAAAAGTGGAGTGAACATCGAGAGTGTGCAAAATAGAAATGTGAATCTTCCATATGGAAATCTTTGCTCATACCTTAAAAGGGGAGGAGGGAAAAATAATAATAAAACTCACATTTCACTAGAGCTGTGACTTTTTTTGGTGGATCTCTGACCTAAGAAAAGCAAGCTCCTCAGTTTCATGTGATGATCAGAGTGGGATAAAACGTGAAACCTTATCCTCATTAATGTGCAACACTGAATAAGTTCATCCCATTGCTAAAGTAGGGATAAATTTTTGTCCTTGCGCATCATTTGTGTCCAAATCAATTTGTCCCCACAGAATATTTTCCTGAAATATTTTAGCATTTATGTAATGAATCACACCAACATTTGCACAATTGAAGCACTAGTACAAGTTCCCCCACCTAAAACGAAGTTCACGATGTAAGGATAAAAAGGCACTGGGATGCGAAGGTCTTAGATCCAAGTGGAACAATCAAATTTTAGCAGGTGGCTTAAAAGAATCACTTACACAGGCTAGATGATCTTTTATTGATCTCCAAACTCATGCATGATCAATATCTCACTCAGAAGTCTACTGTACAAGTCGTTGCTTTTGCTTTAATCCACTGTTGAATTCATCATGTGCTTTCTTATCAAAGCTTGTTGAGATAATAAGGGATATGATTAGGATCATGACAGTAGCTTTTCTTTTCTTTTTGGACGCAATTTAAGTCCTCTCAATGGATTTCTATAACCTCTATGAATGACAGCACATGACTAGAACATGTATATCCTCAATTAGATAAGAAAAACACGTCCCCATATTCTTTTGCATTATAGGTCTCACTCTCTTTGACCACAACCTGTACCGCTTGTTAGAAAACAATCAGATCTTTTTAGAAGTTAAATGATCGTTAACCTTGATCGAGAATCATACTAACCAAACAGAGTACTCTGTTCTGTTATGGGTTGATTCCAACTTTCTATTTAAGTTTATCACTTTCTAATTCATTCAAATACGAATCTAAATCTAAAGAGATCGTAACACCTTAGACTTCCACATAATTAGTTTCGACTTTCGATGAGAAGGATTTAAGGTGATTTAAGGATATGATAATTATGGCCGTGACAAAGATGTCCAAGGCCAGACCAAATACTTTAGTGGGTTAGGCTCATTGCTTTGCAAATCTTACTGTAGAAATGACGAGGGTATGGAGAAGACCGCTTGGACAGGCATGAGTGTGCTTTTGAGAGTCTGGCGGTAGACCGCGGGATTCTAGCGGCCGACCGTATTCTTGCACAAATCGTTTTTGAGCTTCTGGGAGTTGGCGGTCGACCGTGGCGGTACTCTGGAAAAGTCTCTGGAGTTAGGACGGTCGACCGTGGAGGTCGATCGCGATGCCTGCGCTGTCGACCATGGCGGTCGATCGCGATGCGATTTTTGGGTTGGGTATGTTTCCAGATTGGGTCTGTTTCCAGACCCGACCGCGATGCCTGCGTGGTCGACCGTGGCGGTCGACCGCGATGCGGTTTTTGGGTTGGGTCTGTTTCCAGACCCGTTTCGTTTGGGATTTCTATAAATACACAAAACTCATTTTAGGGCTAAGTGCAAGAGGGTTTTAGCAGCCATTGAGAGGGGTTTTGTAGGCTTCTATTGTTGGAGCATTTGGGAGAGATCAAGAGTGATTTGTTATGGGTTTTTGGTGAGATTTGTAACCCTAGTTGTATCCCCTTGATTTCTAATAGTGAAAACTCCCCCTTCCTTGCCCTGTGGACGTAGCCATTCGCCGAACCAAGTTAAAACGGGTGTATCTTGTTTGTGGCATTGATTTGGTGTATTTGCTCTTCTCTCTCGGCTATATGGTATCGGATCTCGGCATCGGGGGTTTCCCCAACAAGTGGTATCAGGACTCCGGGCAACGCTTGGGCTTTTTGGAGGAGTAGAGCAGTTGGGAAGTTCATCCAGAGCTTCAGTTGGTGATAAATGTGGGATCTTTTTGGTAAAGACTCTATATTTCTTCAAGTTTGGATCTATTTCTTGTTTGTTCCGCAATTGTTATTAGGTGCTTTGAGATATATGGCCGGGAAAGATAAAGTTGGGGAGGGTTCTTCTAGTGTGAAGACCGTCCAAAGTTTGAGTATCCATTCTATGAAGATAGATGTGGAGAAGTTCGATGGCACAAATAATTTTGGACTTTGGAGATGCGAAGTCTTGGATACGCTAAATGCGCAAAATTTGGAAGATACATTGGAGTTGGATGGGAAACCGGACGACATTGATGAGAAGGTTTGGAAGAAAATGAATAGAACATCGTATGGTGTGATTAGGTCTTGTCTTACTCAAGATCTAAAATATGATGTGGTGAATGAGACTTCGGCAAAGAAGATTTGAGAGGTCCTAGAGGGCAAGTATTTGACGAAGACTTGCATTTGAAGAGGAGACTTTATCGCTTCCAATTGAAGAAGGGGACATCCATTAGTGATCACATGAACCACTACACGAAGTTTCTTGCGGATTTGACGAATGTAGATGTCATGGTTGAAGATGAGGACAAGACGTTGCTATTGTTGAGTTCCTTGCCCGACGAGGAATATGAGACATTGGTCCTTACTCTTATTAATGGGAAGACATATCTTTCGTATAGTGAGGTTACCACGGCACTTGTGAATTATCAACTTCAAAAGAAGGATAATGAGACTTCTATTGAGCCGGTAGCGGGGGCATTGGTCGCAAGAGCTAAAAGTCCAAACCATTGTAGGAGGTCACAGTCTAGGGGGGCACATCCTGCAGTTGGTAGGAATCAGTGTGCTTTTTGTAGAGAGGATGGACATTAAAAAGCCGAATATCCAAAATTGCAAGTCGAGAAGAATAAGGGAAAAGCTATTCAAGCTTTAGAGTTGAATGTTGCCAATGCTAGTGGTGACATTTCAGATTCGGATTCTTTGGGCTATTCGTGCCCAGCTCCTCCGTCAGTTGGTGTTGCCGACTCCACCGAGTGAATGTTGGATTCGGGTGCTACTTACCACATATGCCCTAGGAGGGATTGATTCTCCAGCTTTCAGGAGTTAAAAAGAGGGGATGTTGTGCTCATGGGCAATGATCACAAATGTCCTATTGGTGGTATCAGTACCGTTCGGATTCAGATGAGTGATGGGATGATTCGGGAGTTGGTTGAAGTGAGGTTCGTTACTTAATTAAAGAAGAACATCATTTCACTTGGGGCATTGGAGGCAGTAGGGTATAGGGTGACCTTGACGGATGCACGCTTGAAGGTCACATTGGGGTCCATGATTGTGATGAAGGGCGTCAGAAGGAACAATTTGTATTATCTGCTTGGGAGCATGGTGATTGATAGAGAGCCGACGACTTCTTTGGCTAGACTATGACGTTGTTTGTTGCTGGGGTATATGATTGGTTATGCTATGCATAAGTTGTTAATGAGTGGTTTGACCTGTAGATTGAAGTCCTTTGAGCACATTGGGATGAGCGAGAAGACCGAGATGAAGTTTGGCACTTCTATCCATCGATCGAGGGGTTTTATAGAAGGTGTTCAGTCAGGCATTTGGGGGCCTTCCAAGGAGGCATCATTGGGAGGTAATCGGTATTATGTTTCCTATGTTGGGGATTGTACTAGGCATTTATGGGTTGAAACCAAGTCCCGTTGGTATGAAGCCCTAGTAGTCCACAACAGTTGGAGAAAGTGTATTGGCAGAAAGGTAACCCATCGTACTAGTTCTAGTAGGGGTTCTTTCTTGCATTCGTACCGAGCTCATGGCAGTTAGAGACACTTCGTAGGAGAGGAGACATTGGGGCGACGAGATGAGATGACGGATTCGGTGAACTATTCCTTTCTGAAGAAGGATCGGCGTTGGTTGTCGAGCAGTGGATTTGGTATTCGGGCTTCGACATGTTTTGGCCATCTTATGAAGTTGCCGACTGCTGCATTGAGAGTTGTTAGATCCGGTGGAGCTGTTTCAGACTTTGGGTCGTCGGATGTTTGGCTACCCAGCACTTGGTCACATCATGGATGTGAGATTGGATCTGATTGCACGATTAGGATTCAGAGGCTCCTTTTGCTATCAGTTGAGAGCTTCTAAGTTTGTTCGGAGCAGGTATGTCACATTGGACTCTCGGTAGGTAGAATGTAGATCAGATCAGTGGGATACGCAGCGGGTGGAGGGTGATGCTACTCCATATTGGGTGGAGATTACTCCACATACTCTAGGTTATTCTGCATTGTTTGGGATTTCAGCTGAAGTGACACAGCGTGGGAGTCATTTGGATTCGGATGCGGATGATGAGTTGGTAAATTCGAGTGCAACTGCTGGAGGTAGCTTGGATATGGCCATTGGGTCACCTCAGGTGGAGATGTTTGGATCGTGTCAGTTTGGGGTCATTGGTGATACTATCAGCTGCAGATTGGGTGTTGATGTTGGTGAAGAGTTGAGAACTCTTCTTTTAGATTGAGGGTCTTTGGAGGCCATTGGGTGAACTACGTGAAGGCTTAATTCCTTGGACAAGAGGATACGTAGGCAGTCTTTATGATGCAGCCGATTTGGTAAGTAGACACTGTTGTTTTGGGTGAGTGTTTGCACTCCCGTATGGGTCTCAACTTGTTATGGATGGAGTCCGTTGTCATGACGTACTGGACGCAACAAGTGAGGCATTTTGGTGGTCAGTGTCGGCTCAGTTTTGGGATAACGTTCGTCGAGGTGGAGAATTGTAGAAATGGCGAGCGTATGGAGAAGACCGCTTGGACAGACATGAGTGTGCTTTTGAGAGTCTGGTGGTCGACCGCAGGATTCTGGCGGTCGACCGTATTCATGCACAGATCGTTTCTGAGCTTCTGGGAGTTGGCGGTCGACCGCGGCGATCGACCGCGCCTTTGGCCAGAGACTGGGTGAGTCTCTGGAGTTGTGGCGGTCGACCGTCACGGTCGACCCCGCCCGTGGCCAGAAGTCTCTGGAGTTGGGTCGGTCGACCGTGACGATCGACCGGTGATGCCTAGCGGGGTCGACCATGGCGGTCGACCGCGATGCGGTTTTTGGGTTGGGTCTGTTTCCAGACCCGTTTCGTTTGGGATTTCTATAAATACCCAAAACTCGTTTTAGGGCTAAGTGCAAGAGGGTTTTAGCAACCATTGAGAGGGGTTTTGTGGGCTTCTATTGTTGGAGCATTTGGGAGAGATCAAGAGTGATTTGTTATGGGTTTTTGGTGGGATTTGTAACCCTAGTTGTATCCCCTTGATTTCTAATAGTGAAAACTTCCCCTTCCTTGTCCCGTGGACGTAGGCATTCGCCGAACCACGTTAAAACTGGTGTATCTTGTTTGTGGCATTGATTTCGTGTGTTTGCTCTTCTCTCTCGGCTATTTGGTATTGGATCTCGGCATCGGGGGTTTCCCCAACAAGTTGTATCCATTTCGACAAGCGTCGGTTACAAAAACAGTAGACTTTAGTGCTAATCATCACCGTTCAAGATTCCTTCATGGAGTTAAATGTTGTACTCAGCAATTTTTCTAGTTAAAAAAAACAGCATGAGTTATCACCCTCTCTCTCTTTTTCCAACTTCTTTCTTTCCCTCTCTCCTTCCTATTCAATCCCTTGAATTCTGCATCTCTTTATTCCAACAATTATTTGCACAAAACATGCTTTCTCTTCGGAACAAAGTTCCTGCAGAATATTGCGGGCATTCTCTTTTCTTGTTTTTGTATCTTTTCAATTTGAAGAAACTGAAAGAAAGTGGGAAATGGGATATGTTTCTTTGATTGACCTCCAAAACAAAAAGGTCAAGTTCCACTTTTAACTTGCAATCTCAACCTCAGAACGTAAAGTTAAAAGCTCTCTGCCAAAGAATCGCTAGCTCTTTTTGCATGATCTGAGGTTTGAAATATACCTCACTGACCTATAATACGATTGATGGATTCGATCCTGCATGATGGTTCAGTGTGGCTCGTCCAATGTGCGCATGTGGTACTAAACCATGATGGTGATACTAGAAGGGGCAAAGTAGGGTTGACCTCAGTTTACTTAAATTTAGGTTTTGAAAATGAGAAACAATACAGAGAAAAGGTTATGATCAAATTTCAATTCTTGCATTATGCAACAAAAAGGAACAATGATTGCAACCCACATATCAGAGAAATGACGAGTTGCATGAAAAATCCATCATCTGAATAGATAATATGCATGGAAAAAAGAGGAAAAAGAAAGGGGAAAACATATAATGTATTACCATTTTAGATGTTCAAACTGTGTTTAAAGGGTGTTGTGTGTTTAGTATCATTGCGAGAAGGTGTTGCGTATACTTGAATAAACAGCAGTGATATAAAAAAAGATGAGTAATCTTACACCGGCACTTACTCTTCATGGTCATTGGATTAACAGCAAAAAACAAAGAGATCTATTTTCTTAAAAATAAATGCACTCAAAACTGCCTTTTTTTCACAAGAAATGAAGTTGAATATGTAATATTCGTTGAAAAGTGAAAGAGAAGGAATGACATAAAAAAAATTTAGCTAAAAAACTGGGCCTAATGGCCAGAAATAGACTCGAGGTTGGCATCATACATGTCTTAGAAAAATGAATGCTTACATGACAGAGCCTTCATCTAAATACAAAATAGGCAACGGAAATAAAAGAGAGAGAAGGAAACAAAAAACATATGGTTAACGAATTTCCTTTAAAATACATATAATACTGAACATATATTTTTAAAAAAAATATATGTTAAATTTTCCATTTGCTTTACAAAAACGAAGATGAATCTGTATTCTGTACTGTTCATCAAAAGGTGAAGGAGAAGGAAGGACATGCGAAAATTCAAATAACAAACTAGGCATAATGAGATAGAGATTGAAATCAGCCTAATTCCAATGATGCTAATAAACTAACCAACACTTCGCCAACGGTATAATAGCTCACAGATTGTTTACTACCATAATAAAGGCAGCAGGGTCATATCAGAATGATAAGGGAATACCTGAAAAAGGAATCCAGTTTAGGTTCAAAGTAGAGAGCACTAGCAATAGTTCCTCCATTATCGCAGTCCAAAATAGTTCACGATCAAGGGGCCTGATGTAGATATATGCAAAATATCATGGAGATACGATATGAGTGGGTCAATAAAAATCTAGTAAGTGACTGAAAGGAACTTGAAGAAAGTGACTGAACGGGTATGTTTACAAGATGGCAGAAGATGATTAATAGCTAATCCGAGATATTTCCCTGTACTCTAATAGTGTAATCATGGATCGCATGAAATATCCCTGTTGCTGTAATTTCCTAGTGAAACTTAGTCGTATGTACCTTATCCAATCTTGGTATTAGCTTTCTCATTTCTTCGAAGAAAATCATGAAGATTTCCCTCTGAAATACATCCTACTTTCCATGGACAAGAGAACAAATTTCATAAGCATATTTATGTTTTTCGTTCATGAAATAGGTAAATAATAAATCAATGAACACAACATTCTTCGGTCGGATAAGCAAGTTGGGCTCAAGAAGTTAAGAACTGTTCATAGCATTAAGTTATCAAAGTGAAATATTTGAACTGATCTTCTCATTCCATTGTCGCCTAAACATTTCAATAACCTACAAAATTTGGAGGTTCGTGATTGGGTTTGATAGACCTAGAATTTAAGAAGATAAAAGGTAATTTATCTATATAACATCTTTACCTCCTACTTTCTTTCTTTTTTTTTGGGTCCTTTTTTCTGAGCAAAAGGGTTAGATCCTATCCTCAAACCATTTCATTAAGAATCTGAAATGACAAAATTTAAAAAAAAAACATCATTTTCCAAGACCAACAGCTCTTTCTACTTTTAGTTTCTCGATTGTGATTCATGCTCTATAGCTGATTGATTTTAATGCTAAGGACTTGGATGATTATGATGTTAACAGTGAGAACTGAGACTAGATTACTAGAGTGTGACACTGTCAAAAGATATGGATCAGATACCATAGACAGTTATCTGACCATTAACTGATAACAACCAGGATCCTACATTCAGTTATACTTTGGATATTCAGATGATGGAATGACTTCAAACCTCTTTTTTCAATTACAAAAGAGAGTAACTTTCTTTCTTTCTAAATTCTGGGTGAGAGTTACCTCCTTCACTAACCAGTCATTTTCCAGCCGAGAAGATTCTCCTCCGGCTTAGTTCTAAAATCATTAGCTATTCCGCATCTCTTTCTCACAACAATCATTTCCCTTTCTTTCCATTCAGAAGAATGTCTTGACAACACATACTTGTTCGCAAATAATTGATACCCCCACCATCAAAATCTTTGACCAAAGGTGCTGCAGCATGTGAACATTCTGTTCTTTCAGCTAGCTTTTCGAGCGAGGAAAAGAAAGTTGTGATGGGATACTTGCATCCAAAACTAAACCACATGCCGCAACCTAGTTATCTCAACCTCACATTGTGATTGTGCACACTTTTGTGGGTTTACCCAAAAAAGAACCAGCTATCACATGATCTGAGGTTCTAAATCTATTTGAACCGTATAATGTGTGGTGGTTGGATTTATTATGTGCATCCATCGTAGCTTTATGTTTCAATGTGCACGTGAAGCCAAACCATGTGCACTGTTATAAACAACAATAAAATACGGCGCTAATAGCATTAGCGGTCCCTTCCCGCTACGCTATCGCCCAATAAGGGTGACATATTGCGGAATATGCACTTTTCGCTCGCAAAAGCGGCCAATAGCGCGCCATAGCGGTGAATAGCGAGCGATTGAAGGCAAAATCTGCTTTTTTACTGCTATTTAAAAGCGGTTTGAAGTTTATTTTTTTAAAATTAAACCCAACCCGCAACCACTACATCCTACAGCCTCCCGTGATTTCTGGTATATTTCCGCCGCCTCCCACAGCATCCGGCACCTCCCTCAACACTTCTCCTCACCTCCTCTCGCCGTGAGCTCCTCCTACTACAGTCATCTCACCGTTCAACTCATCTTCTCAAAGACGACGACTCTTTGACTCCTCCAGTCATCTTCGATATTATGTGATGGTTACATGTCTATTTCATGTTAAGAATCTTTTTAAATTATCAAATATGTACTTTTAGATTTTCTAGATTTTTCTTTAATTTTTCTTTTTTTTGAATATTTATATATCTAAATTAGACCGCTATTTGACTTTGCGCTTTTCACCGCTATTTTGCCGCAACAGCCCCCAGTAGCTTTAGCGATGCCCCACCGCTACATGACACTATCCGCTATCGATAACCTTGACCATGAGAATAAGACTCAAGCCTAAAGTAGGCAAGACCCAGAGCTAATTCAGATTTTGAAAATGAGGATTATTTGGTATAGGCTAAGCTTTAAAGTATATGATTGGTCTGGTTAGTGTTAGCCCTTATGTTTTGATGATGTTCTTACAACCACCATTATCGGTACTAATGGCTTATTGAGTGTAAATGTAGTAAAATCATTTGTCAAGCTCGTTAGTGCCATTAACGGAGGATGGATGGAATATACGCTAAAACGAAGACATCTAAAGGAGGAGGAGGCCAAAAAGATGAAGCAACGTTATTTCAAGAACAACAAAGGCATATAAAAGCTTCATCCGATTCAAGCTATATCAAAGCTCAAGTATTGCTTTCAATATGAGGATATTAGCTTTCTTTTGTTTTTCTCTCTAGTGCTAGAATGTAGGCAAAGAGTTACTGAGTTTACTTGAAGCTATTGGGAATCACACACACGTTTTTAGACTTGTGTCTTTTAAGCGTTTTTCACAAAACACTATTTTTCACAAGTATGAGTACCTATCTGCAAAATTCTTTTTCCAAACAGTTTGTTTTTAGTATTAAAAACATTTTACAAAGTTTCAGAATTTTCAGAGGTCAAATGAATATTTTGCAAATATTTCAAGTTGGTCAAAAATCTGTTTTCTGGAAAATATCAGAAATCGGTCGACCGGCCCGGTCGACCGATCCTATGACCTTTCCTTAGTATCTTTCCAGATTGTCGTCGGTCGACCGATACGGTCGACCGAATTTTCAATCTTCAAATCGGTCGACCGTTCCGGTCGACCGAAGAGGCTCTGCTTGGTTTTCCAAATTTCTTTAGCTGTCAGCGGTCGACCGACGGTATTTTCGGTCGACCGATTATTTCTTCGGTCAACCGATTTGGTCAGCCGCGATTTTTTTAAACGGTCGTTTCTCGCCTCGACTCCTGTGCTTTCACTTATTAGTGATTGGCACAGTCTGAGGTCACAACCTGCAAAGTAGATTATCTTCCTAAATAGGAAGATTGGGTTTTTGTTTTTATTGATTTAAACTCTTTTATAAAAACCCCCAAGCCTGCTTCTTCTTCCCTAAGCCCTAACGTTTTGAAAGAGAACCAGAGAGCTCTGTTTCTTCCTGAGAAAATTTTCAAATCAAACTTGTTCTTCTGAGTTCTTGTGTGTGTTTCACTTCCCAGCTTCAGTACTCTTCTCTTTGCTATAGGGGCTTGTGTAAAGAGAGTGTCTTGCATTTATCTTCTGCTGCTGTGAGTGAGATCTTGTGTAGATCGACTGTGAGGGAGTGTGATCTGTGAGATCAACTGTGTAGTGAGAGAGAGATCTTGTGGGATCGCTGTGTAGACGAAGTTCCGGCTTCCAAACCGGATGTGTTAGTGGATTTCTCCTCGAGAGTGGGGAGCGGGGACGTAGGTCAGCGGGCCGAACCTCGTTAACACATCGCGCGTCAAGGATAACGATTCCTAACTCTATCTCTTTCTATTTGACTGCACTTCTGTTTTGTGGTTTGCTTGTGCTGAGTTTTAAATTGCATATTAGAGCCTCTTGACCCTAATCACCCCCCCTCTAGGGTCCAACAGTTAGTGGCCTCAGCCCTGAAAAATCCACGAAGTTAAGGATACAACCACAACAAGATGGATTTCTGCTGGTCCATGACCATCGCTTGTCCTGATCAAATCAAAACATGTGGACTACAGATTGTAGAGATATAGAGTCTTAGTTACTACTTTGGGAAGCCAGAGAATGAAAGCAGAAGTCTCCAAATTTTTAGAGGAAATTATAGCAAATAAAGATAACGGAGAACCTAAAGTAAATAACCAAGGCGTGGCCTCTATGTAACACCCCTCCATTCTAAAGCTCAAGAAGAATAAACGGTAGTTATCTATATAA
>NC_033803.1:65337624-65347273 GCF_001876935.1 Asparagus officinalis | reverse complement strand
TTTTTATGATTAAAGAATCCAACCTCTGATCTGATTATCAAAAACCGATCCTTTAACTCTGTCGGAGTTTTTTTTTTTGGTTTGAGAACTGAAAATCTTCCAACCTGTATGGTTTAGATCTTTGAATCCAACCTGTAGTGGTTCAGATTGCCAAAAATCCAACCCCTAACTCAGTTGAGTTTTCGTTGATTTTTTTATAGGGGGAATAAGGGGTTGTAATGATCCCTATATTCGTCCACGTGGGCGAAAATCCCTACAGAACGGTGATTAAACGGTTTTGGGAACCTTCGACTTATGTTTGGATTGACGCCGCCGCATCATCTTCTTCGATTTCTTAGCCCTTTTGGGCTTTTGATAAACTTGGCAATTGGAGCTTGATAGATCTTCATTGACTCTTCTTGGCTAAACTTACAGATGAAATTTGAACTTGAATATGGTTTGATGTATGGCTTCATCCGGATATTCTACCAACCTTATTGATCATGATCGTTATATGACGTCAATCCATCCAACTCAACAATTGTTTGTCTTCTTATGTTTTAAATAAGATTAATATCAAACACGTTAAACAAATAATATTAGTGTAAATTGTCCACTCGGGTTTGGAGATTCGGCAACGACAGCAACGAAATCCTTGGAGATAGGATTTTTGAATCAACCTTAGAAAATCAAATCGGAGAGGATTCTTCGACAACAGAAAAACAGCTTGATCCTTAATCGAATTTTCGGTTCCAACAACTCTATTCACAGAGTTCAAACTCGTTCAGAGTTCTTAAACTCATTCAGAGTTATTCATAAAACTTTCCACGAAAGTTCATCGTTCCCACGAGATAAAGACGGTCGGATCGTCAACGGAGAGCAAGTTCGACGCAATCAATCGAAGGAAGCACTCCATCGCTGCCAAGAAGAACCCAGTTTTAAACAAAGGGGAAAACCAAATTCGTTTTCCTCTCTTTTGTAATCAAGTTGTAACCGAGATCAAAGGAATCAAAATCATATTTTCTTTATTCTCTTCTTTGCAATTTTTCCTTCATACAGCTGTCTCAGGTTCACAAAAAAAAATCATTCTTAATAGGCAAAAGCGCTATTACAAGAACTTATGTAGAGAATAAACAACCTTATCTATATTACCTCTTATACCTGCTCAACTTGCACCAAACAGAGAGAGGGAACAGTCGAGAGATTTGAGGACAGAGGAAAAATGATGAAGACAAGTTTTTAAAGCATGCCGCCCGTTGAGGCCGTCAAAGCTCTATACCTATGAAGAAATTTGAATAGGGAGAACAAGATGGGAGAGATATTTATTAGGGTTTCAGTTTTGCAGTGAAAATTTTCATGGTTAACCATTAATTTAAAGGACTCACTCTGCAACCGTTCACCCTTCATATCCGCCCTCAATATCCAAGAAATCTACTGTTGAGATATTTTCTCTACAATCCCAAATATTTTCTATCTATTACATCCCTCTCTTCATTTCGTGAGATAGTGGATTAGTTTTTTTTTGGCCAAAACTAGCAGACTTGAACAGTTTTTAAGGGAAACTTAAATTGTCATTAGATTTAATACTACACTTATTTTAAATATTTTTTTCCTACACACTTATTTTATATATCCAACGAGTATTGACGTCAAGAAGGAACACAGCAGGAAACAAGAGCACACGAAATTTATTGGAAAACTTCCACTCACAAACCGGCGAACTATTTTAAACCGAAAGCCCCGTACCAGCAAACTTGCCCACTGTGATCTCATCCAACAGTCGACCCATCTCCGGCGAAAGAAGACTCCTTCAACCATATCTCTATGATCAAAGACCTTAAAACAAGGTCAGAAAAAAAGCTTAGATGTATCATGTACTAGAAAACTACTATAAGATGTCTAATAGGTCTTGAAAGAAAAGGATCACAACCATATCACTATGATAAAAGACCTTAAAACAAGCTTAGATGTATCATGTACTATAACAATAAGCTATGGGATTCAAAAAAGAAAAAAGGAAGCCAGCTAGCAAGCAAGAAGCAGTACTATTAATATATAATATTAAAAGAGATTTAGTAACAGCTAAGAACAATAGGATCATAGATAAATATTACAATAGAATTAAAACATGTGACAACATGACATATAATATCATGTCATACTGCAAGAAGTACCCTAAATAGCTATAAAAAATAAAAAGATGCAATCAGAACCTAAAAACAATTAAATATGAAACCTTCTCTTAAAAATAAACCTTCTCTTAAAGATGAATATGTAGCCGAACAAACAAATAACATTTAAGATACTATAAAATGAAATCCAACGGTATCTATCACATAAATAAAATAACAAAATTGATTTGACAACACACTGCTCTAGGCTATCTCAGGTTCACAAAAAAAATCATTCTAAATAGGCAAAAGTGTTATTGCAAGAACTTATGTAGAGATTAGACAACCTTATCTATATTACCTTTTATACCTGCTCAACTTGCACCAAATAGAGAGAGGGAACAGTCGATAGATTTGAGGACAGAGGAAAAACGATGATGACAAGTTTTTAAAGCATGCCGCCCGTTGAGGCCGTCAAAGCTCTGGTACCTATGAAGAAATTTGAATAGGGAGAGCAAGATGGGCGAGATGTTTTTTAGGGTTCCCGTTTTGCAATGAAAATTTTCATGGTTAGCCATCAATTTAAATGACTCACTCTTCAACCGTTCACCCTTCAAATCCGCCCTCAATATCTATAAAATCTATAGTTGAGTTATTTTCTTTACAATCCCAAATATTTTCTATCTATTACATCCCTCTCTTGATTTTTTGAGATAGTGGGTTAGTTTTGTTGTGGCCAAAACCAGCAAACTTCAACAGTTTTTAAGGGAAACTTAAATTGTTATAAGATTTAATACTACACTTATTTTAAATATTTTTTTCCTAAACACTTATTTATATATCCAACGAGTATTAACGTCAAGAAGGAACACATCAGGAAACAAGAGAACACGAAATTTATCGGAACACTTCCACTCACATACTAGCGAACTATTTTAATCTGAAAGCCTCATACCCGCAAACTTGCTCGTCGTGATCTCATCCAACTGTCGACCCATCTTCGGCGAAAGGAGACTCCTCCAACCATATCACTATGACCAAAGACCTTAAAATAAGATCAGAAAAAAAGCTTAGATGTAACATGTACTAGAAAACTACTATAAGATGTCTAATAGGTCACAAAAAATGCTTAGATGTAGATAGAACAAGGTCAAAAAAAAGATAAAAGAAATAAGAATACAACAATAACTAGAAAACTACTATAAGATGTCTAATAGGTCTTGAAAGAAAAGGATCACAACCATATCACTATGATCAAAGACCTTAAAACATGCTTAGATGTATCATGTACAGATTCACTATAACAATAATCTATGGGATTCAAAAAAAAAGCCAGCTAGCAAGCAAGAAGCAGTACTATTAATATATAATATTAAAAGAGATTTAGTAACAGGTAAGAACAATAGGATCACAGATAGATATTACAATAGAATTAAATCATGTGACAACACGACATATAATGTCATGTCATACTGCAAGAAGTACCCTAAATAGCTAAAAAATATTATAAAAAATAAAAAGATGCAATCAATACCTAAAAACAATAAAATATGAAACCTTCTCTTAAAAATAAACCTTCTCTTAAAGATGAATATGTAGCCGAACAAACAAAAAACATTTAAAATACTATAAAATGAAATCCAACAGTATCTGTCACATAAATAAAATAACAAAACTGATTTGACAACACACTACTCTACGCTATCTCAGGTTCACAAAAAAAATCATTCTAAATAGGCAAAAGCGCTATTGCAAGAACTTATGTAGAGATTAGACAACCTTATCTATATTACCTCTTATACCTGCTCAACTTGCACCAAACAGAGAGAGGGAACAGTCGAGAGATTTGAGGACAGAGGAAAAACGATGACGACAAGTTTTTAAAGCATGCCGCCCGTTGAGACCGTCAAAGCTTTGATACCTATGAAGAAATTTGAATAGGGAGAACAAGATGGGAGAGATGTTTTTTAGGATTCCCGTTTTGCAGTGAAAATTTTCATGGTTAGCCATCAATTTAAAGGACTCACTCTGCAACCGTTCACCCTTCAGATCCGCCCTCAATATCCATGAAATCTACAGTTGAGTTATTTTCTCTACAATCCCAAATATTTTCTATCTATTACATCCCTCTCTTGATTTCGCGAGATAGTGGGTTAGTTTTGTTGCGGTCAAAACCAACAGACTTCAATAGTTTTTAAGGGAAACTTAAATTGTCATTAGATTTAATACTACACTTATTTTAAATATTTTTTTCTTACACACTTCAATAAAACAAACACCCACCCTTGTAGGTGAATTAGTTTTCACTTTTACTTTTCACTTTCGCACCCCCTCAAAATAATAAAATTTGCACGCAAAATTGAAACGACATCATTAAACTCGATACAACCAAACACTTAACTATTGTCCTTAGTCCAACGAGTATTGACGTCAAAAAGAAGCACAGCAGGAAACAAGAGAATACAAAATTTATCGGAACACTTTCACTCGCATACCGGCGAACTATTTTAAACCGAAAGCCCCGTACCCGCAAACTTGCTCGCCGTGATCTCGTCCAGCCGTCGACCCATCTCCGGCGAAAGAAGACTCCTCCAACCCCCAACACCTCCCCGCCTGAAATAAAACTTATTTTCCAAATCCGCCAACATAGTCTCAAGCACCCCCTCTCTGTTCACCTCCAAATTGCTCAAGCTCTCGAACCCACAAAGCTTTACTATGCCCTCCGCCACCCCACCCCTCTCCTCCTCCTCCTCCGTAAACGGACACCCCATAAAACCCGCAACCCGTTTCAACTCACCTATCGGATCCGCAATCATATCCTCATACTTCACGAATAACACCTTGGCGTCATTTGCTCTGCTAGCGTTCCAGTATCCGACCACATGGTTCCAATACGGCCCCATAACACTAACCCCATCGCAGAACTGATCGAAGCTCGCCTCAAGTGGGATCGGCTCCTCCCCTGCCTTCTCTCTGATTCTGTTCCAGAAATGCCATGAGGAAACGAAGTTGTCTTTCGGGTTTCGGCATACGTAGATGATTTTTGAACCCGAGTCCGCAATGGAGGTCGGCAGTAAATCGAAGGGGAGGTGCGTAGACAGGAGCCTTGGGGACGGCATCGAGGAAAAATCTGTTCATTCGAAGAAATATTTGGAGTCTCATGTTGTTTCAACTATATCCATATTTCATTCAAATATAAAAAAATTTTAGACGCCAGCTGTTAAACTGTCGCAACAGTGCAACACCAAAATAGGCTAAAAAGAAGATATGGGTAGCTCTGTTCAAAATAATTCTAAATCATGAATCCACATTATGTTGGCTTTTTTGCACTTTAATTTAATTTCCCAAAGTTTTACCATTTTTCTAACTTTGATATACCCTGAAGTTCTGCATTTGACAATTATTAATGCGCCCAAAAATTTTCAGCTTGACGTTACTTTGAGAATTTGACGTTCGAAACCTAACTTAATTTGTTCGGTAATTTCTTCAGACTTCAAAAAATTAAAATATGATAGGAATTAATGTTTTTCTCATTGAGGTTTAAATATGTTGATATTCTGAACAACATTAAGTCTGCTTTATAACTTTGCGATATAAATTGTCATGTGACAAACTTCAAGGTACTATTGAAGTTAAAAAAAAAAAAGGAGTGTAACCTAGCTCAGGATATTAAAGTGCAAACAATCCAAACTATATATAATACTGTAAATGCATTTGTTGTTCCAACTACTACTGGTGACTGACCAACCGAGCGCACCTAATTTTGATCCGGTCTCGATGAAGGGGACGATATGGTGGGGGTTGGAGACCCGAAGGGGGTGGCGAAGGTCGGAGACGTCGGGGAGGGAGGTCCGGTAGAGAGAGGAGAATGCCAGGGCTTTCAGCCACGTCGTGCCGGATTTGGGGAGGGAGGCGAGGAGGATGTCGGTGGGCCGGGCCTGGAAGTGGTGACGGGCCGAGAGGACACGGAGGAGGGAGTCCTTGAAGAGGTAGTGGCCTTTGTAGAGGACAACTGGGAAGGCTGAGCAGTTCGTTATTGTTGGGAGGTCTGAGAGTTGATCGTCCTCCGGAGCTTGCTCCATATTGAATACTCGATTGGTTGTGTAAAGAGCGAAATGAACAAATGGAACGGACATGGTTGAACACCTAATTATACCTGGATCTTTCAGCCTTTTGCACTAGACCCCCAATAACTTCCAAAAATTCCTTTATATGTTGTTTCTCGGTTCTAATTTATAGGGGCTCTCTGCAAAATGCCAAAACTTATTGGGGTTGTGTGCAATTTCGAAATTTGTTTAGGGTTTTGTGCAAAGCGGTGAAAGTTCTTGGGGTTTTAGTGTAATTTAGCCTTATGTGAACAGCGGCCCAATGAGGAGTCCCCACATGCGCGTGTCCCATGTGAAGAGATAATGAGGAGTTCGGCCCATGTTTCATGAACTTTTAAACCGCATCTACTCTCCTATAAATAGCCTATATCGCCTAGGGTTTGATGTGTGGGAAACAAAACGCAGGGGATAAACGAGTGCGGGAACAGCGGCTTAAGGAAGAAAAAGCTGCGGGAAAAGCAGTCGGTTTACTCGGCAGGGGAAAGAGCAGAGAGGTGAAAAAGAGGTTTAGGCAGAGGAAATTGCAGCAGTTGTTGAGGAGAGAAAAAGAGAGATTCTACAAAAGAGAGGTTTATTTCTTTTGGGTAAAAATCAGATCTATTTTTTCTTTGAGACGGGCTTGTGGATTGTACAAGTCGTCGGTGTTCTCCTTATAGTGGAATCTCCCCTCACCCCCTCCCGTGGACGTAGGCAAGTTTGCCGAACCACGTAAATCTCGTGTATTTACTGTTTTCTAGGTTGTTGGCTATTGCTTGTAGGATCCCTCAAAATTCGGTCTTGCGCTGATGAGAGGAAGAGTGGATATCTCACTTCGCTGAGATATTTCGCTACTGAGTCTGGGTTTCCTTCGCGAAACACAGATATCGAGGTTGACTTGTGCTTTTGTGACAACAAAAGCCAGGGCTCTCTCTCAGGACATATCGCTTCCGCGGCGGTGGGCGTGACTCTGCGCCCAACAATTGGTATCAGAGCTGTTATTCAGATTGGGAGTGGTGTAGCTTCTGATTTGAGGTGGTGCTCGGTAATTTCCTGAGACAAGCGGAGAATGGCGTCAACAAGTAAAACAGTTAAAGTTGGAAAATACGAGATTGAAAAATTCAATGGGAAGAATGATTTTTCCTATTGGAGGATGCAGATGAAGAACACGTTGATTTCGCAGAAATTGCACAAAGCTTTGGCGGGAAAAGAGAAGAAGCACAAGGATATGTCTGATGAGGATTGGGAGGAGCTGGATCTGGAAGCACGGGCGTCGATTATCCTTTGCCTTGAAAGGGATGTAGCTTTCTTGGTAGATGGAGAGGAAACGGCTGCGGGCGTGTGGTTGAAGTTAGAAAGCACCTTCATGACGAAGAGTCTAACAAACCGGATCTATTTGAAATCCAAATTGTATACTTGCAAGATGGAGGAGGGCTCATCAATCCGGGAATATATCAACAAGTTCGATAGGATTATATCGGATCTGAAGGACATCGATGTGACTGTAGAAGATGAGGATCAGGCTCTTCTATTACTTCTATCTCTGCCGAAGTCTTATGAGAACCTGGTGCAAACATTGATGCTTGTGGGAGACAATTTGACGATGGATGAGACTAGAACGGCGCTTCTAGGGGATGACCTTCGAAAGATTGCAACCGGTGACATGACTACTGGTGGTAACAAAGAACAAGCGCAGGGATTGTTTGCTAGAGGAAGGAGCAATGAGCGAGGAAAAGGCAAGGGAGGAAAGTCTAGATCTAAATCGAGACCCCTTGCGGGACGAGCGTGCTTCAAATGCGGTGAAGTTGGGCATTTCAAGGTCGACTGTCCTAACAAGAGAGTAGGTGGGAAAAAGAACAACAACAAGACCGAGAGAAGAGAAGGCAAGGAAGAGGCGAGTTACGCATCGGAGGAAGGGAGCGATAAAGAATGCTATGTTGTTACGGGTGGCGAAGATACCTCCGGTAAGTGGATACTTGATTCAGGTTGCTCTTACCACATGTGCCCAAATAGGAAGTGGTTTACTACCTATAGGAGCATTGATGGTGGAACTGTATTGCTGGGGAATAACCATGCTTGTAAAACGGTGGGGCTCGGTGATATAAAAATCAAGATGCATGATGGAGTGGTCAGAACCCTAACGGACGTGCGGCACGTTCCCGACTTGCGGAAGAATCTTATCTCAGTGGGTGCATTAGACTCCGGTGGCTGCAAGATTGTTACAGAGAACGGAGTAAAGAAGGTTGTTCGAGGTTCCCTAACAGTGATGAAGGGTGTTCGTCACGGTAATCTATATACTCTCTCGGGTACGACGGTGACAGGAGATGCAGCGGTTGGAACTGATGGAAGTGGTGGAGACCCATGTGAGCACACCCGGTTATGGCATAGGCGGCTTGGGCACATGTCAGAGAAGGGTCTGGTTCTGCTTGGTAAGGAGGGTTTGCTGAAGAATCTGAAGAAACCTTGCATGGATTTTTGCGAGGATTGTGTGTACGGAAAGGCGCACAGGGTCCAATTCTTGAAAAGCAATCACAAGAGCAGAGGTATACTAGATTATGTGCACACGGATGTTTGGGGTCCGGCTCAGACAACTTCCAAGGGTGGTTCCAGGTATTTTGTCTCGTTCATAGATGATCATTCGAGATATGCTTGGATTTATTTTCTTAAGCATAAGAATGAGGTATTCGAGACATTCAAGAAGTGGAAAGCAATGGTTGAGAACAGGACGGGCAAGAAATTGAAGACACTAAGATCTGACAACGGTACAGAGTATACAGACGGTGCTTTCAAGGAGTTCTGTGATCAGGAGGGCATTGTTCGACACTGGACAGTCAGGTCAACACCACAGCAGAACGGGGTCGCGGAGAGACTGAACACAGATGGTGCCTTCAAGGAGTTCTGTGATCAGGAGGGGATTGCCAGACACTGGACAGTGAGATCTACACCACATCAAAACGGGGTCGCGGAAAGACTGAACCGAACACTGTAGGAGAAAGCAGTGAGTATGCGATCATATGCTGGTTTGGGTAAGGAATGGTGGGCAGAAGCGGTTGCTACAGCTTGTTACATAGTGAATTGTTCTCCACATTCAACATTGGATGGTGGTACACCCTATCGGGTGTGGTCAGGGGTGCATGCAGATTATGAGAGGCTTTGAATCTTCGGGTGTACCGTGTGCTATCATGTCAACGAGGGAAAGCTTGACGCGAGGGCCAAGAAGGCGATATTCTTGGGGTATGCAAAGGGCGTAAAGGGCTACCGTCTTTGGTGTACAGAAGATTCAAAGTTCGTGATCAGCAGGGATGTTACCTTTGATGAAAAATCCATGATTGCTAGGGCGCCCAAGGATGATGGTGTTGGGACTGTTGGGACTTCAAAGTCCCAGGTTATTGAGATAGAACCTAAAGACCAACCAGGTTCTAGTCATGTTCAAGTGGGAAATCAGGTAGATGATGAGCTTGAGCAGGAGGAGGTTCA
>NC_033803.1:65325213-65337613 GCF_001876935.1 Asparagus officinalis | reverse complement strand
AGCAGGAGAATACACATGCACTACAACAACAGCAGCTCGAGGATACTTTGGCTTCCACTAGGCCAAAGCGAGTATACAAGCAGGTACAAAAGCTGGGGGCTGATCAACCCCTGAAGCACTATGGGCAAGTTAATTTAGTTGAATACGCACTCTCGGTGGAGGAAGATGAGCCGGTCTCCTTCAAGGAAGCTATTCGAGATAAAGATAGCGAGAGTTGGTTGGCTGCGATGGAGGAGGAGATGGAATCTCTTCGGAAGAACCAAACATGGGAGGTGGTCCCATTGCCCGTAGGAAGAAAAGCTATTGGTTGTAAGTGGGTGTATAAGAGAAAGGAAGATTCTTCAGAGCTCGGTGGTACAAGGTACAAGGCGAGGCTAGTGGCTAAGGGGTTTGCACAAAGAGAGGGTGTGGATTACAATGAGATATTTTCTCCGGTGGTGAAACACACTTCTATTCGGGTGCTATTGAGTATTGTTGCTCATGGTGATCTTGAGCTGGAACAACTTGATGTTAAAACGGCCTTCTTGCACGGAGACTTGGATGAAGAGATCTACATGCATCAACCTGAGGGCTACAAGGTTGAGAATAAGGAGCATCATGTATGTCGCTTGAGGAAGTCACTCTATGGACTAAAGCAATCTCCTCGGCAGTGGTACAAGCGATTTGACTCCTTCATGCTAAAGCATGGGTTTTCCCGAAGCGATTACGATTGTTGTGTTTACATTCAAAAGCTTCGTGGAGGTGATTATATGGGTTTTCCCGAAGCGACTATGATTGTTGTGTTTACATTCGGAAGCTTCGTGGAGGTGATTATATCTATCTCCTTTTGTATGTGGATGACATGCTTATTGCTTCTAAGAGCGGGGTGGAGATAGATAGGCTGAAATCTCAACTTGGTAAAGAGTTCGAGATGAAGGACATGAGTGCTGCTAGAAAAATACTGGGTATGGAGATTAGAAGAGAGCGGGCGAATCGGCGATTGTTCTTGAGTCAGAAGGGCTATATAGAGCGGGTGATCGCGAGGTTCGGGATGCAAAGTGCTAAGTCGGTGGCGACTCCATTGGCTCCACACTTCAGGCTTTCAGGTAAACAATCTCCCACTACAGCGGAAGATAAGGCACACATGGAGCGTGTTCCTTATGCTAGTGCAGTTGGCAGTTTGATGTACGCTATGGTGTGTACACGCCCTGATATTTCACAGGCGGTTAGTGTGGTCAGCAGATTCATGGCAAATCCGGGAAAGGCGCACTGGGAAGCGGTGAAATGGGTCCTGAGGTACTTGAAGGGTACTGCGGATACGGGATTGTGTTTTGGTGTAGATACATGTCAGATTGATGGGTTTGTTGACTCTGATTATGCGAGCGATCTAGATAGACGGCGATCTACTGCTGGTTATGTATTCAAGATACATGGAGCTCCAGTTAGTTGGCGATCGATGTTGCAGGCTACAGTGGCACTTTCTACTACAGAGGCCGAGTATATGGCCATGGCGGAGGGAGTGAAGGAAGCATTGTGGTTGTGGGGTCTTCTAGATGATTTGGGGATTGAGTATCATACTGTGCACTTGTGGTGCGATCGTTAGAGTGCGATTCATTTGGCTAAGAATTAAGTTCACCATGCTCGTACAAAATATATCGACGTCAGGTATCATTTTGTATAGGATGTTATAGAGGAAGGTGATAGTTCTCTCATGAAGGTGTACACGAATGAGAATCCCACAGACATGTGGACCAAGGTGGTGATAGGTAGCAAGTTCCAACACTGCTTTGACATGCTTCATATCAGCCCATGTTAATCTGTTCAAGAGGGCATGTTCCTTCGTGGCGGTGATGGGGTAAGGTGGAGACTATGATGGAGAACAATTGCAGAACTACGGTTAGCTTGATCCCGGTGGAGGGTACGTAGGCAGTCGCGGTAAAGTGACGCAGCTGGTTTGGCCTGGTTTGGTGTTTCAGATATCTCTGGTGATGTTCGCGGAGTTCTTCTGGTGTTCGTCCAAAATTTGAGGTTTATCAAATGATGTACGAGGTGGAGAATTGTGAACAGCGGCCCAATGAGGAGTCCCCACATGCGCGTGTCCCATGTGAAGAGATAATGAGGAGTTCGGCCCATGTTTCATGAACTTTTAAACCGCATCTACTCTCCTATAAATAGCCTATATCGCCTAGGGTTTGATGTGTGGGAAACAAAACGCAGGGGATAAACGAGTGCGGGAACAGCGGCTTAAGGAAGAAAAAGCTGCGGGAAAAGCAGTCGGTTTACTCGGCAGGGGAAAGAGCAGAGAGGTGAAAAAGAGGTTTAGGCGGCAGCAGTTTATTTTTCTTTTTCGGATCTGAGAAGAGGAGAGAGAAAAAGAGGGATTTACAAAAGAGAGGTTTATTTCTTTTGGGTAAAAATGTTTTCTAGGTTGTTGGCTATTGCTTGTAGGATCCCTCAAAATTCGGTCTTGCGCTGATGAGAGGAAGAGTGGATATCTCACTTCGCTGAGATATTTCGCTACTGAGTCTGGGTTTCCTTCGCGAAACACAGATATCGAGGTTGACTTGTGCTTTTGTGACAACAAAAGCCAGGGCTCTCTCTCAGGACATATCGCTTCCGCGGCGGTGGGCGTGACTCTGCGCCCAACACCTTATATTTAATTAATACGGTGTTAGCCCATAAATGGAAAGTTTTACCCTCATTTATCTATTTTTATTAAATCCATCCGCTTTAAAAATCATATCATATCATACTCTCTTTAAAAGCACGAGTTCGGGAAATCTTTTTTAGACAAATATACCCCTTTATACTTTAAACTACCTTAATAATTATTAGTTAAAAGAAACTTTGTTTTCTTTCATGCACCAACGTAGCCAAAGATACAATTCCCGATTGAACTTTTGATTAGGAAATAATATTCTTATCTGTAGAAATCCCAATTAAACTTGATCTTATCCAATTAAAATCCAATGGTTAGTAGATGACCATGTAATTAATGAGTTCCAACTAAACTTGATCTTATCCACGTCCTAATACATCAAAGTCAAGCCAATAACTTGCTTTAGATGTTAACTGGACATTTCTTATACTCGTAACACAATTTTTTCCGAAAGAAATAAATTCATAACACAAATTCAACCCACCTACACCCGTAATATAATTCAAATCCTAATAAAACTCTAATTATGACTATTATCCTATCACATGTAATACCTTGTATCTATATATATATAAACCAATAAATTACACAATTTTTATACTAACTCCATCTCCTTCAACATGTATGTTTCTTTATTATATATTTTCATGCATAATTACTCTTTAGAAATATTGTGTATTTGATTTAATGGTGATGGTGATATTTGTTTTACATTGCAATTACATTTTAAGGCAATTTAATTTTTTTAAAAATAACTTCAATTTTATTGCAGAATTTCGAGGATTAAGGATTTGATTGTTGCAGGTTCGCCCATTTATAAAGGTAAATCTTCATGTTTGATATTAATGTAATTTAGATTTATTTGATTATATATTTAATTTGATTAAACCGAAATATAACATAGATATCTTTCCTCTTCTTTTTTTTTAAATTTAACCGATTAAAAGATGAGAATGAATCTGTAGTTGGTTTGAATTCTTGATGAGGGTTCTCCTTTTTTTTAATTGATTTATCTCTCTGTAGTTGGCTTGAGTTCTTCTTATTTTGTGGCATGAGAGGTAAGTAGGATTTTTTTGCTCTTTGGGGTTGGATTTAAGTCTGTGATTTTGATGAGTAGAGGGTAGCAAGTGTACATGTGAAATAATTAAGGAATTGGAAAATTTTGTTATTCTTTGTTCATAGCTTGTTCGGTCTATGAAAACTTTCATTTCATAGGTACGCTCATAGATATATTATTTGGAGGAAAAACTGACATATCACCCGTAATATAATTCAAATCCTAATAAAACTCTAATTATGACTATTATCCTATCACATGTAATACCTCGTACCTATATATAAACCAAGAAATTACACAATTTTTATACTAACTCCATCTCCTTCAACATGTATGTTTCTTTATTATATATTTTCATGCATAATTACTCTTTAGAAATATTGTGTATTTGATTTAATGGTGATGGTGATATTTGTTTTACATTGCAATTACATTTTAATCAACATATCTAATATGAGTTTTTTTGCTATATGAGTATATGAGTATTTGCATGTGTTTTAATAATTGCGAGTGGATGAAGGGTCAAACCACGACTGGTTCACCCCAAATTTAGAGTGTTAGGGTTTTAGAATATGTAGATCAAGTTCAACGGAGCGGATCATCCACAATGTATCTCAATCAAGTGATCATCAATGACTAAGAAACTTAGTGGACGTCCACTTAAGTTGACATAAGTTTCTCTCTCTCTCTCTCTCTCTCTCTCTCTCTCTATATATATATATATATATATATATATATATATCTATATATCATAATCCCTTTAAAAGCACGAGTTCGGGAAAATTTTTCTATGGTCAGTATTACCCTTAGTATTTTTGAATATTATATTATTATCCTAATCTATTCTAATTTTAATCATATCTTATCTAATTCCACGTGAACTATCTATAGGTCAACAATTTAAAAAAAGTTATTTTGAATATTTCACTTAAATTTTAATCTATCCAAATACTAATTATATCCTATATTAACTCCATATGAACCATTGTAGGCATCGAAAATTACATATAGGTCTCCGTGAGCAGCTCAAAGCTAAGAGGAGGTGAGGAACATCACTATCCAAGTCACAGAAGGCTTTGTAGAGGACAACTGGGAAGGCTGAGCAGTCCGTTATTGTTGGGAGGTTTGAGAATTGATCGTCCTCCGGAGCTTGCTCCATATTGAATATTTGATTGGTTGTGTAAAGAGCTGAAGGAAGAGCGACATGAACAAATGGAACGGACGTGGTTGAACACCTAATTATACCCCAGGATCTTTCGGCCTTTTGCACTAGACCCCCAATCACTCTCAAAAACTCCTTTGTATGTGTCGTTTCTCGGCTCTAATTTATAGGGGCTCTCTGCAAAATGCGGAAACTTATTGGGGTTTTGTACAATCTTGAAAATTATCTAGGGTTTACTTCAAAGCGGTGAAAGTTCTTGCCGTTTTAGTGTAATTTATAGCCTTATATTTAGGCACTGTTTGGCAACCAAAAAAAGTATCTTATCTAAAAGCTTGTGTTTTATTGACTTAGTCAATAAGCTAGTAAAGCTGTTTGGTGACAAAAAATAGGAGGAGATTATTTTGGAGATTGTGTCTTTTGCAAGTAGCTTTTGGAAAGCTATCGCAAGTAGCGTTTGTCTTTGGGAATGAGCTACCAATTTTTTTCTTCCGTTTTTGCCCCTAATAATTCTAATTTTATATCAATAATATTGTATGTCTTTTTTAGTCATTTAACAAATTTAAGCTAGTTGTACAGCTACTTTTGCCAAAGAGCTCTAGTCAATCAGCTAGCTACACAGCTAACAGCTTTCAGCTACAATTTCACAGCTTTCAGCTAGCTTAACAGCTTTCAGCTATAATCTCGCAGCTTTTAGCTAGTTTTGCCAAACAGGGCCTTAATTAATACGGTGTTAGCCGAAAGTTTTACCCTCGTTTATTTTTAAGTATGTAGGCCTGCTTCAAAAATCATACTCCTTTTAAAAGCACGAGTTCGGAAAATTTTTTTTAGATAAATATACCCCTTTATAGTTTGAACTACCTTATCTATAATCAAATTCTAATTTTCAAATTTAATTTTAATGATGGGAAAAGATGCTCTTATTTTGGAACTAACAAAATAACCGATTAAAATAACCGATAAAAAAGATTGTTGTCAAAACAATAATTCCAATTCTCACGCAGCCGGGTCGCATTTGAAAATTGTTTTTTAAAAGACAATAACTAAAAACTTTGACCAGTGAGCGCGTTTGTGTATCCTTGCGCATCATCAATATTTTATTTATAAAAAAAGTAATATGGTCAAAGGGATAAGCAAAAGGTTTCGTTGCATGCAACCCCAAAGCTCGGATTTACATGCACGTGCGCGTGTGAGAATTTATAGTCAATTTTCTGACCAAAAATTATCGCAGAGAGAGATAGAGAACGTGAAACTGAATCTAGATTACCTTTATTGTAATATAATTTAAATCCTAATAAAACTCTAATTATTTTTAATATTATATTGTTTTCCCATCGTTACATCTGATCATATAAATATTGCTAAATCTCATTTTCTATTCGGTAAATTACATTAAAACACCGATAACTATCAGAATGGCTTTTTATGATATTTTCCTGTTTACATATAATATATAGATTATTATTAATTAATTATATTTTCCATAAATTGATCTCTGGTGTTAATAATATTTGCAGGGTAACAAATACAAGCAGTAATGTACGGAGAGACTATCGAAAAGTTTATAGATATGCTTAGAAAAAATCAAATTATTTTCATTTCAAATGGAGAAGTGAAAGGAATAAACCCAGCTTTTCCAAGTATCCACAAGTCACTAGAATTAGTACTAACAAAAGACTTATCGATCAAAAAAGCACCAACAGGATTCTACTTGGAGAACATAGTTAACAACTTTGTGCCATTTGAAGAAGCATTTTCCATAAAAGATGCAACAAAAATTAGTAAGTACTTACAAACTTCTTGTTTAAATTTTGAATACAAAATGAGACATTAATCTATAGAATCATAATCTTTTTATCAAATCACTTGCAGATATTCTAGCAATAACAACTAATGTGAAGCCGGTAATCAACTATATTACAAGACACAACAAACCAGACAGTAGGAGGGAAATCACACTTATGGATATAAGGTATATACATGTTACTTATTTCCAATATCATAAGAGAAAAAAAGATTAACGTTCTTTCTTTTTTCATATGCAGTGGAATGCCAATGCGTGCAACTTTATTTGGAGATTTCCAATATCATAAGAGAAAAAAAGATTAACGTTCTTTCTTTTTTCATATGCAGTGGAATGCCAATGCGTACAACTTTATTTGGAGATTTGGCTACAAATGAAGGATCAATTCTTGAAGCAAAAATCAAATATAAGCCTATAATAGCATTATCAGATTTTAAAATCTCTATATATCAAGGTACATAAATTATTGCTAAAATTCTTATTAAAGATAGCTAAACATAAAATTAATCCTATAATTTTCCCATTTTTGTAGGAGATACAAGCATATCGTCGCAAATTATTTCAACATTATGTATAAACCCAAAAATAGAACTAGCTAGCGAATTAAGGGAATGGTAAGCAGAACAATCAAACTTTCATATAACCCAATAATGAAATGGTATTATATTTTAATCTAATATGCAGGTTTCAATTGAAAAAAGCTACAAAAGCAAAAGGATCTTCATCAACACTTTTTAAAAATGTTAGGGAAATTCATATTAGTGATATTATGCAAACATCACAAAATTCGATACAGGTACAATATTATATACATATTCTTATCTACAAATTTAAAATTAACTAAACTTTGTTAATATACAGGCACGATATTGCATATTTAAGGAAAAGATAACTACTATTTTAAATAGGTTCGAGCCATGGTTCTATTCTTGCAAAGGCTGTGACAAGAAGGTTGATAAAAATGTTAGTAAAGAGTGTCTGAATGACAAATACCACAGAATCATTGATGACCCAGTACCAATGTTAAGTAATATATATTTTTTAATGCCATGAACATATTATAATACAATACTAATTGTCTTTAGAAATTAACAATGAAAAATACAGGTGCTTAGTTAAGATTCTCGTGGAAAATGACGCGGATAATGCAAGAGTAACACTCTTTGACGCAGCAGAAACTCTTATTGGATGCAAAGTAGAAAAATTTATTACAGAAAAGAAAGAGGTAATTCCTAATTCTATTCAAGTAGTAAATTAGAAAATAAACAAATTCATAAGTATTAATATAACATTTGTTCTCATGGCAACAGAAAAATAATCAGAGTCCATATTTTCAAAATTTGTTTTGAACATCGGCAAAAGTTTCAAATTCCTGGTGAAGTTAGATGAAAAGGCAAAAGATGAACGAGGCGAAGGCAATATAATAACACAAGAAATTCAACTCCAGACTAATATTACAATCGACGTAAGTGATGAAGATGCTACTCTAGAGTTGCCCAGAAAAAAGAGGTGGAGAAAGATTGATCTTTGTTCAATTATAAATTTTCAAGAACAATATTTTTTAATCATTTTATATAACAACTTAATTTTTGATTACAATTAGGAGTTTTTATAAGGCATTTTCATGCAAAGTTATTAGTAGTTTTGTATGCTTATGTGATTGCTTAAATCACATAAAATTACACTTTGATATTTAACCATTTTAATATATTTTATAATTATCTATGGATATGATCCTGCATTTCGTGAGAGGCAATCGATAAAAATCTGCTTTTATTGATCCTGTGAATGGATATATTGTCAGCTAGATGTAAAATACTCTTACTGATAGCTAGCGCAACATGTGATCAATCATTTATGATATAAATGTGACCTCTTTAATCAATTGGCAAATAATTACTATTACGATGATTTTGCTTGGGGTTGTCACAAACTTCAATATTCAATGTTTTCAAAAGAAACCCCTTGACTAACTAATTATTACTTGTTGAGATTGTTGCCATGTTGAATAAGGGACCAAATTTGATCAAAATTTACTTTTATACTTTAATTAAGTTCCTATTGGGTGTTGGTGGTAGTGATCAATTAAAAATTCTTAGAACAAAAAAAAAATTACAAGTTTGCAGTAAATCAAACAATGATCTTAGCTTTTTTAATCAAAAAATATTTGAATAAACTTAAATTTTTAAAATATTTTTTCATTACTATAACTACAATTCATATTACATTTATTTTTATTAATATTTAAATAAAATACTAATAAATCTTATAATTCAATTATACATATTTGAACTCAAGATAAATCTCACTTATTTAAAGTAATGATGAAATAAATATAAAAATATATTTTTAAATATTTAACCACGTGCATTACACGTGTATAAAAACTAGTTACACTTTTGCACAACACTCTATTGAACTATTTTCAAACCCACTTTGTGTGTTGCCGTGGTTTGGTATACAACAATTTACAATTACTTATATCAAATTGTGTTAATATAATGCAATTTACGTCAATTACAACAACTGATATTAAAATATAGCAACTTTCATGATAAATTATGACAACTTACAATTAAAAACAATCCACGTGACTAGAATGTGCAAAGTAGATTAAAAAACAATCCACGTGACTTGGACAATTTTTTTAAAAGGAAAAATTGTTTAGAATGCAACGTTTGACCTCGCTTCAATTATTGACATACTTAATATCATAATTAATAGAGTTATTATAATTAACAAAATAAAGAGAACGGTAGATGCAGACAAGTAGGGGTGTGCAACGAGCCTTGCTGACTCATCCCATGGGCCGGCCCATGCTAGCTCAGTGGCGAGTTGAGCGAGCCATGTTTTGTTGCTTGTTTCCAGGTCTGGAGCTCAATCCAACTCACTCGCGGGTCCAAGAACATGCGGGACGAACCATGACATGGGTCGGCCCATTTCACCCACTTAATTATTATTTTTTATTTTCTAATATTTAATTATTTTTGATAGGTTTTTTTCAATATTATTTAGGCTAAATAGAAAATTAGTAATGTCATGATTACAAAAATTGAAAAAAGTAATTTTATTAAGTAAAATTTTATATTTGCATACAATTACAGAGAGAACCATCACAAACACAGAGATTTAATACAGTTCGGAGCAAGTTTTACATCAATGAGTAGCATAATATTGTTCTGCTAGTTTAAAAAATACAAGAATAAAAGAAATTATAATAAACTATAAAGAAAAAAATATTATTATGAGCTAAACGCGAGCCCACGGGTCGGGACAATCGAGTCATCCCTCTCATATGTAAGCGCAGCCCGCGCGCTAGGCCTTGCGGACCGAGCGTGTTGTTGGCTCGCATTTTGCTTAGGCTGACCTAGTGCAATCCTGTGGCCCATTACTGTAGCGGGTCGANCTATCCCGCACCGAGCCAGGTCAAGCCGAGCACCGAGCAAGCGGGCTCATGGGCTGACCCGGCCCAGTGCCCACCCCTATCTAACCCAGTATAATCCCACTGCTCTACTTAATAAGAGATCTAATCCATAATAAAGAGCACTAGATATACGCAGTGTCCACCGTGCACCGATGTGACCAATTGAGAGCTCAAAACTTCCATCTCTTTGCACCCCGTTTTGTTAAACAAGTTGTCAAACTATTCTCATTTTTGCCTAAATAATAATAGAGTAGTATAATCAATAGTGGATCTAGGATTTTTTTTCCCGGGGACCCGTTGGCATCTCCATATAATTTAGTGGTGTCCTAGTAGGGGTGCACTCGGTCCGGATACGGCTCGGATACGATGCTTATCATATCCATACCCGCTTACTCATCTCAGATACGGATATGGATATATCTCAGTAAGGAAAATTCATAATCATATCCGCTAAAATTGGATACAGTTACGGATATACATGCAGATATATGAGCGAATATGCAATGCACATACAAAACGGATATGAGAAAACTATATAGTAAGGAGAAAAACATAGTTTATGTGATACAAAAGAGTTTGTTAATATGTTCATTATAATTGAAAAGTTAAGATTAGACATCTTGATCATCAAAATTAATCACAAATCCATAATCGAAGAATCAAACTATCGTAAGAGTATGACTAATATGTATTTGGATATTTCGGATACGGATACAGATATTTCACTACAAAACCATATTCGTAACCATATCCTATCCGTTAGGATACGGTTACGGATATTTCCTCGGATACATATATCGTTTAGCACCCCTATGTCCTAGCTACTCTAATTCTAGTAGTGTTACTAGTAGCAAATGCAAATAAAAGCAAGCTGCGATAAAACTGAACGTTATATAGTTTTGCCTTTGCGTATAATCACTAGTAGAAAACAGAGCATTGGCAACAGGGTATTGACAACGGATTCGAAATCCGTCTCCAATACAAACATTGGCGACAAAAATAAATCCGTCGCCAATACCCCGTCATCAATGTTTGTATTGGCGACGGATTTTGGCCGTCGCTAATGTTGTTCCATCGCCAATGACCGTTGGTGACGGGAAACATTGGCGATGGATCGTTTTCGTCGCCAATAGGTATTAGCGACGGATCTTGTCAGTCGCCAATGTTTTCCGTCACCAATAGTTATTAGCGATGGATCGTTTCCGTCGCCAATAGGTATTGGCGATGGATTATGTCCGCTTACTAGGATAACGTATTAATTAATTTTAATTGGCATTTAATCGGATTAAATTAGCATAAGACCCTAATCACCCCCCTCTAGGGTCTAACATCTATGAAAAACAAATAGTCAAGGAAACATATTCAAATCTCCAACATAAAGAATAAATGTTTGTAGGGAAAATTGCAATGAAGAGAATAAAGAAAATTTGACTTTGATTCCTTTGATCTCGGTTACAACTTGATTACAAAAGAGAGGAAAACGAATTTGGTTTTCCCCTTTGTTTAAAACTAGGTTCTTCTCGGTAGTGATGGAGTGCCTCCTTCGATTGCTCTCGTCGAATTTGCTCCCCGTTGACGATCCAACTGTCTCTCTCTCGTGGGAACAATGAACTTCTGTGGAAAAGTTTGATGTTTTAACTCTGAATGAGTTTTAAGAACTCTGAACGAGTTTGAACTTTGTGAATAGAGTTGTTGGAACCGAAAATTCGGTTAATGATCAAGCTGTCATTCTGTTGCTGACGAATCCCCTCAGATTTGATTTTCTGAGATTGATTCAAAAATCCTATCTCCAAGGATTTCGTTGCTGCCAAATCTCCAAACCCGAGTGGTTTTCAAAGAGCCAGCCGATAACCTCTGATCTCAGCCTAGAAAAAATTCTTCCCTTAACTCAGTTGAGTTCGTTGAGTTTTTATAGGGGGATAGGAGGTTGTAACTGACCCCTATATCTGCTTCTACGTGGGCGAAAATCCCTCAGAACGTGGGATAAACGGTTCTGAAACCGTTCGACTCATGTTTGAACGAGTCAGACGCCCAATCTGGCGTTTAGCACCCAACTTCGCCTCTTAGAATTGAGACGCGAGGTTGGGTGTTAGCTGAACATCATTGAACGCGAGGGTCGCTCGCGTTTTGGCTTGTTGCCTGCTTGGAAACGCGGGGGTCAATGTTGGTTGGACCCCTACGAACGCGAGGGTTGCTCACGTTTGGCTTGTGCCTTGGAGACGCGGGGGTCAGTGTTGATTGAACCCCTATGAACGCGAGGGTCGCCCGCGTTTGGATTGTGGCTTGGCGACGCGGGGGTCGCCTTCATTTCCAAAGTG
>NC_033803.1:65273780-65324213 GCF_001876935.1 Asparagus officinalis | reverse complement strand
GGATTTTATGCAGATCCGTTTGTTATTTTATTTGCGAGCATCTCTTGCACAGTTCCACTTGTAGACAACAGCTAACCACGCGAGGGCAAAGGAATTGGATATTAGTTTAAGTTAATCATACACGAAAAAAAAGGAAAATTTCTCGGACAACTCATGTTCACTTTAGACGGTAGGTCTTCTTCCAAGGTTGCAATATACCCGACGAACATAGATCGATAGAAAGATCCTTGACATTTTGATTTGGGCTTTTATTAATATCAATTTAAATAAGGCAATTACATAAAGCAAAGTGGGAGGTCGAGACAAATGAGGATAAACAATAGAGAGAGAAAGAAGGGGGTGGAAGAGGAGAGGCGACAACATTTGAAGAGAGACTAAACAGGGATCACAGTACATTTATCATAAGTGTTGTTTTGTCTAGTGGATGGTTATGATTCATCCAAATTTAACACTCACTATAACTCCGATGATTGACACTCATTTTCCAATTTATACTCAAAGGCAACTCACAACCACCTATTAAACAAATTAGTAGTGGTCTCCCCAAGTGGCAGAGTCAGGACACATGGTTTAGTGTGGGCAATAAATTATAAATAAATAGATTTTAAAATCTATTAAGATAAATTTATTAATACATTTCAATATCAAAAGAAATGACATTTCCCAATATTTAGATGTTATGTGATTTTTTTCTAATTGAATCTTATACAAAATATTTAAAACATATGAAGTCTAAGATATTTTACCTTATTTTCATTAAGATGGTCATGGTCCTCTTTTGGCTGCATCATATTTTTCCTTTTTTTTATCTTTCTTTCTTAAAACCAATGATGCATGATGATGGGAAAATGAGAGGGATCTCATTAGAGATAATTAGCATAAGAGGTGAGTCTCTATTTAACTACATGTTGATGTTAAAAATTATAATTTATTTAAATTTACAAATAAGCTATAATAAAATTAAATTGTAAATCAATTAGAATAATCATGTGCCAAGACATCAAGAGGAGACAATTATTGAGCTAGATCTCAATGATAAATGTAATATATATGAGGGATATATTGCGAAAAGAAATTTGAGTGGGGGCATTTGCCCACAGTGCGGTATATGTGGCTACGCCATTGGTCTCTTCACTATCTTCTTAAAGCGAACAACATCTGCATCCTTATGGGAAGTAGAAATTCAAGATTAATATCTTCAGGTTGCCAAAAAACTAAACTACCAAATCGGAAAATCTGTCCTATTAAAAATACCAATATGGTAATTTAGCCACTTATCACTAAACCCCTTTGTAGGTGTCAAAAATTGCCTATAGGTTACCGCACGCAGCATGAGACGAAGAGAAGGCGATGAATGTCATTATCTGAGTCAAAGAGAATCATTCGATACCGAAGAAAAGTCAACAAGCACACGAAGTGAGTCGGCAAAGCGTACGAGTCAACGAAACGCGCGAAACACTAAAACAACGACGAAACACCATGAGTTGTTTCGCCCAAGGGGGTGAAACACCAAGAGTGTTTCGCCCACATGGGCGAAACACACAGGCTGTTTCGCCCGTTTAGCCTCCCGACGATGCGTATTTTGATAGAATTCTGGGATTCGTTTGTTCCAGAGCCTCCCCAACTGACTTGAGACTATACTTTATGAAGAGAATCGATAATGGGTTTTTGTAGTTTTTCTCTTTCAATTAATTGAAATGGGATCTCCTTGAATTCTTGAACTGTGGTTTGGATTTTCCTTTAATGCCTTTTTTTGTGTGATTTGGTGATTGACAGAGTTCTGTATAAGAGATTAACAGCAGAAATTTTCAGAAGCTCACATTGAATCTTCAGGCATATCGACATTTAGCTAAAAATTGAAGACAATGTGATTAAAAGTCGACTAAAGAATCTAATAAGCTGTGAATGTGAAAGGGGGGTCAAGGAAAATTAGAACTATGAACCCTGCACCCACCGTGACCCCACCTTATAATCGAACCGCTCCATCGAGGTCATCACCGGCGTCGACCTCAACCACGACGACATTGTCGGGTACCTCCCCGAGGAGCTCGGCCTCCTGAGGGACCTAGCTCTCTTCATAAACTCCAACAGGTTCTACGGCACGAGCCCTCGGACCTTCGAGAGGATGAGGTTGCTCTTCGAGCTCGACCTGAGCAACAATCGGTTCGACGGTAAGTTTCCTAGGGTCGTCCTCTGTCTCCCCTCCCTGAAATTTCTCGACATCAAGTACAACGAGTTCGAGGACAATGTGCCCTCCGAGCCATCTTCGACAAGGACCTCGACACCATCTTCATAAACCACAACAGGTTCGCCTTCGGCAAAACAACATCGGGAAGCTGTTGAAAACTGGTTGTGAGCTGGGTAGTCTGGACTGTTAGTTCTAAGGGCTGGAATGTTAGTTATAAGGGCTGGACTGTTAGTTCTAAAGGCTGGACTATTAGTTCTGAGAACCAGACTGTTAGTTCTACCAGTGTTTATGTTAGTTCTGTCATCTCTTACGTTAGTTTTACCCGCTTTCATGTTAGTTATGTTATCTCCTACGTTAGTTCTGTTTGCTGTCATGTTAGTTCTGTCCGTTGCCATTTGCTAAAACTGTGTGTAAGCTGGGAGACTGGAAACAAGTTTGACGGAAAGAAGCTTTGAAGAGCTGGACTGATACGCAAACTATGGACTGATATGCAAGTAGAAGGGCTATTACGCAGATACTTTTATCCATAGTAGCTTGTTACAAATACAATTAGTTTTGGTAGTTTTCTGTTTTTTCTGTTTGTGCACGTGCACAGCTGGCACAAGCTTTGATCTCTTAAACTGTTGTATAAAAGTGGAGCTTGTAAAAGAATGAAAGCATGAATGAAATACAAATGATTTCTTCTTCTCAAACTCAATGTTAGCTCTTATTCTCTCTCAATTCTCTTAATTTCCCAATTCTCTCTATCACATACTACCTTTGAGATTGTTTCAGGCTCATCATGGCTAGAAACAGCACCACGAGATTCAATAGAGGATTCAGATCCTCACACACGAACTGTGTTAGTTCTAACCTATTAGGTACAACGAATGCAAGTTCTATTGTAAGTGTTAGTTCTAGCTGCTCTAGTGTTAGTTCTAACTGTTATCATGTTAGTTCTACCTCCAGCGAATGCAAGTTGTGTTGTAAGTGTTGGCTCTATTACCTTTGTTAGTTCTAGCTTAATTAACGTTAGTTCCAGGTGTTGTGGGGTCAGTTCTAACAGTTGTCGTGTTAGTTCTATCTCCAGTGAACACAAGTTCTATTATAAGTATTGGTTCTGTTGCCTTTGTTAGTTCTAGTTTAGTTAATGTTAGTTCCAGCTGTTGTGGTGTCAGTTCTAACTGTTATCGTATTAGTTCTACCTCCAGCGAATGCAAGTTCTATTGTAAGTGTTGGCTCTGTTGCCTTTGTTAGTTCTAGCTTAATTAACGTTAGTTCTAGGTGTTGTAGGGTCAGTTCTAACAGTTATCGTGCTAGTTCTATCTCCAGTGAATACAAGTTCTATTGTAAGTATTGGTTCTATTACCTTTGTTAGTTTTATCTTAATTAACGTTAGTTCCAGCTGTTGTGGTGTCAGTTCTAACTGTTATCGTGTTAGTTCTACCTCCAGCGAATGTAAGTTCTATTGTAAGTATTGGCTCTGTTGCCTTTGTTAGTTCTAGCTTAATTAACGTTAGTTCCAGGTGTAGTGGGGTCAGTTCTAACAGTTATCGTGTTAGTTCTATCTCCAGTGAACACAAGTTCTATTGTAAGTATTGGTTCTGTTGCCTTTGTTAGTTCTAGCTTAGTTAACGTTAGTTCCAACTGTTGTGGGGTCAGTTCTAATAGTTATCGTGTTAGTTCTACCTCCAGCGAACACAAGTTCTAGTATAAGTGTTGGTTCCATTGCCTTAGTTAGTTCTAGCTTAGTTAACGTTAGTTCCAGCTGTTGTCGAGTCAGTTCTAACAGTTATCGTGTTAGTTCTATCTCTAGCGAACACAAGTTCTATTGTAAGTATTGGTTCTGTTGCCTTTGTTAGTTCTAGCTTAGTTAACGTTAGTTCCAACTGTTGTGGGGTCAGTTCTAATAGTTATTGTGTTAGTTCTACCTCCAGCGAACACAAGTTCTAGTATAAGTGTTGGTTCTGTTGCCTTAGTTAGTTCTAGCTTAGTTAACGTTAGTTCCAGCTATTGTGTGGTTAGTTCTAACTGTTATCGTGTTAGTTCTAACACGATCTGTGTTAGTTCTAACTGTGTTAGGTCTAATAACAACATCTCCTCCTGTTCTGATTTGAATCATGGTATCAACACATAAAAGAGTACCTTACAACATGAAGAATTGATAATAACAGAGATAACTACATACATAAACACAATAATCTGCCATCCTGGTACCGCCAATACAAAAAACAAATCAACAAACCAGTACAAACTTCCACCAAAGTAACAAATATAACAACATAATACCAACCAAATTAATACAGTCATCAGCCTGCAAATGTCTAAAATCCTAAACAAAGGAGAGAAATTTCTGATAGAATATAGCATTTGAGGGGAAAAAATTACAAAAGATATGAGCAGAATATGCTCAACATGAGACTTTTAAATAGAAAATTACAATACACAGCTTAAATCCCAAACAAATGAGAGAACTTTATTGATACGAGTCGCCGTGCGAGCACCCTTTGGTCGCGGAATTACCAAAAGGTGGGTTGAGAAGAGGATGACCAAAACACAAGAACAATTCAGTATGGCGAAGGAAATTACCTTCTCTAGATTATGAGGATGACCAAAACACAAGAACAATTCAGTATGGCGAAGGAAATTACCTTCTCTAGATTATGAGTATGAAAAAATTACAATCCCTCTCTTACAATCTCACTAGAATCGAGAACAAACTCTCAACTCTCTCTCTAAACCCTAATACAATTATTAGAATTTCTCTCTCCCTAAGGTCTCCCTTTTGAAACCCTACAATAACCTATTTATATCAGGTACAACGTGGGTGGCAATCTTATAAATAAACAAGCCCAAAAGAAATAGGAGTCCCTGTCAGAACTGAATCCAAAACGAAACAGGAAACCCAGAATTCACGATCCGGTCGACCGCCAAGCATGGTTCGGTCGACCGGCCAGAGAACTTTCTGTTCCCTCCAGAATTCACGATCCGGTCGACCGCCAAGCATGGTTCGGTCGACCGGCCAGAGAACTTTCTGTTCCCTATGCCCTGCAGGGTTGTTCGATCAACCGGCATGTGTGCCACGGTCGACCGGACAGAGAACTGTCAGTTTACCCTGTTCTTCTGCGTTTCGCTTCTTCTGACTTCTTTCGCCGTCTTCTTTGGCTCTAACCACGACTCTATTTTCAAAATACCATGAGAATCATCTATCCTCAAGCTCCCATGAGGATCACTAAGCTCCCGAGACAAGGAAGAAGATACACCCGTATCATGAGTCCCCCCTTTAGGAACTTGAAGTCCCGTTCAAGTTAGAACTGAAGCTGAGGGAACTCGCGAGCCCCTCCTCCTTTTCTGAACCACCTGGCCTTGCTAGGAATCTGATCTCGACGTCCGATAGGAAATAACTCATTCATCCCGCGTCTCGTCGTAGTCACTTTTCGCTCCAAGTTGCAATCCTTCATTGATGGCTTTTCTGGAAGTCTAATACACAGCGAGACAAACTTCTTGCTTGCATTCACTAACCTCTTCGCTCGCGTCACTGTCCCCAAGCTTGTCTCCCTCGGAAGAGATGCTGAACGAAATATGAACTTTTCACCACCCTTGGTGAATGTATACTTCTGAGCCCGCCTCTCGTAGATCGCATATCTATCCCATAAATACGGATTGCCCAGTATAATTTGACAAACATCTAATGGAACTACGTCGCATGTGACCTCGTAAATATACGACTCATGGAGCGCAAATCTTACAGTGTATTGATCAACTACACTTATCTTCTCCTCCTTCTCAATCCACCCCAACGGATAGGGTTTCGGATGCTTGACCGTCTTCAGACCCAGCTCCTGAACCAAGGATTCGGATATCAAATTCTTCTCGCTACCCGAATCAACTATGGCATCAACCAAACTGGTCTTCACTTGCAACTTAAGCACAAAGAGATGCTCCCTCGGGTCGTCATCTTCTTTAGTGGCCTGCTTCCCTGCCATAAGATTGAGACTGCTATTGGGTTCCGTCATCCCCGGGACTTCTTTCGGACCTTGAGATATCATGTATGCCTTTTTTTCCTCCTTCTTCTTCAACCCCATTGGCTTGAGATGAGGATACTTCTCCCAGCATCGATCAGCTATGTGCCCTGTCTTCTCGCAATGACCACAAATCAGTCCTGTTTTCCCTGGATCACCCTTCTTCTTCTCCTCCTTAAACTGAGAACCACTAGACTCGCCTCCAACTTGCTTTGCATCCCCCTTTGCTTCGTTGCTCTTCTTTTGTTTGCCCTCAATGGCAATGGTCTTCACGCTCGCCTCTGTAATAGTCTCGACCGTGAATAACCTCATCTCCTTTCGGATGTAATCGTTCAATCCCGCCATATACTTCATGAACATGGAATATTCCTCTGTCGCAACGTTAAGAACCATTGCCTGTTGCTGGAACTCCGTAGTGTATTCTTGAACGGTTTGATTGACCCTTTGGCGCAAGCCATACCACTTGTACCAACGCTCCTCAAGGAATTCCACCGGATAGAACTGTTTCCTAAATAGCTCCTTGAACTTGTTCCACGACACCACCTTCTTCTCCTGCTTGTAATAGGATTTCCACCACATCAACGTGTGTCCTGAAAGCTTCAAAGTCGCGAACACAATCTTCTCTTTTGACGAATAGCCATAAAGAGTAAAATACGTCTCCATCCACTCGATCCAGTCATCAAGCCTCTCGACGTCAACACTCCCATCATAAATAGGAATCTCCACTCTGAAATCAATCTTCAGATTCTGGTAAGAATTCTTACCCCTTGATGCGGTGCAGCCTTGACGGTCTCGTCCTCCTCGTCGGAGCCTGAAAGCTCGCTCTCTCCACCGGACTCTATAGGTTTCTTCTTAGACCTAGAAGAAGATTCCCCCTTTTCGTTCACTCCTTGGATGAGACCAACGAGTTTTGTGAGCGTCGACCCTATCGTCTCGATCTGCTTCTCTAATGTATCAATCCTCGCTGAATTATCTCCTTCAACCATCTTCTCCTTCCTTAAATCCTGGACTCCTTCCAATGAAATAAGGATCTCGCCAAGCCTCTTGTATTAGGACCGAGTAAGGACCATATACAGGATGCCCCTTCACCGGATCTGATGCTCTGAAACCAACTTGATATGAGTCGCCGTGCGAGCACCCTTTGGTCGCGGAATTACCAAAAGGTGGGTTGAGAAGAGGATGACCAAAACACAAGAACAATTCAGTATGGCGAAGGAAATTACATTCTCTAGATTATGAGTATGAAAAGATTACAATCCCTCTCTCACAATCTCACTAGAATCGAGAACAACCTCTCAACTCTCTCTCTCTAAACCCTAATACAATTATTAGAATTTCTCTCTCCCTAAGGTCTCCCTTTTGAAACCCTACAATAACCTATTTATATCAGGTACAACGTGGGTGGCAATCTTGTAAATAAACAAGCCCAAAAGAAAGAGGAGTCCCTGTCAGAACAGAATCCAAAACGAAACAGGAAACCCAGAATTCACGATCCGATCGACCGCCAAGCATGGTCTGGTCGACCGGCCAGAGAACTTTCTGTTCCCTGTGCCCTGCAGGGTTGTCCGGTCGACCGGCATGTGTGCCGCGGTCTACCGGACAGAGAACTATCAGTTTACCCTGTTCTTCTGTGTTTCGCTTCTTTCGACTTCTTTCGCCGTCTTCTTTGGCTCCAACCACGACTCTATTCTTAAAATACCATGAGAATCATCTATCCTCAAGCTCCCATGAGGATCACTAAGCTCCCGAGACAGGGGAGAAGATACACCCGTATCATTTATGATAGAATATCGCATTTGAGGGGAAAAAATTACAAAAGATATGAGCAGAATATGCTCAACATGAGACTTTTAAATAGAAAATTACAAGACACGGCTTAAATAAACAAGGACACAAAGTAAACCAGCAATTGAGAGATTTTTCTAGATGGAATTGATAAAAAATTTAAAAACCCACAAAAGATTTGAGCTCTAGAACCATAATTTGGGAGCTTTATTAGACAATCAATCCCCTCAAAGGAGAGATAAAAGACCCCAAATTGGACACAAAGAGACAAACACTACCAAAAAATGGGTCTATGGGGACGGTTTATAACTGTCCCATTAGACAACATAACCGTCCCCATAGGCCTAAGGGAACGGTTACTCATCCGATACCTTTGCCGACGTAATGCTTGGTCTAACGTGACAGTTCATGATTCAAGTAGCACGGTTCTTGAATTGTCCCCGTTTGTAACATTAGGGGACGGTTTATCTATGGGGACGGTTTTGAGCTTGACCTAAGAGGACGGTTATATTGTCTATGGGAACGGTTTTTTTTGTTATCTATGGGGACGGTTTTTATACCAATGGGACGGTTTCGAGCTTGACCTAAGAGGACGGTTATATTATCTATGGGAACGGTTTTGTTTGTGATCTATGGGGACAGTTTTTATACCAAAGGGGACGGTTTTCATTTTTTACTGATCAAAACAAATCACCCAGATATCACACATCAGTCCATCACATACAAAGAAACAATAGTCCATGTTTTACACACAAACTAACCAAACTTTAGCCTTAATATAATGAACAATTCATTAGAACGAAGAACAATATTATAGCAATAGGATTGAGATAATTCTTCACAAGTTTTACACACAAACTAACCAAATTAAGCACATATCACAAATCCTCCATGATTAAAACAAAGAGTCACTACTTAATCAAAAGGTCAAAATGTCTCTATTGAGACGATTAAGTTCTAAATCTTCACAACAAATAAATCCCCCGAAGAGCGACAAGCATGGATCTTCAGATGTTTTCCTGCATACATCAAGATAAAAAGATGAGTAAGTACAAGTAGAATGAAATGGACTGTATGTGTCTCTTTAGAGTCATAACTAATTGCACGACGATCATATTTAGGTATATAATGAAATTAAGAGTAAGCACAAGTAGAATAGAAGAGACACGAATGGTAAAAGGATAAAGGTCCGTCATAATTCCTAATTGTTTGAGACATACTATAGACACATGCTGAGGCAGACACTTACATTTCAAGCTATCAGTCATTGGATAATTAAATGTGTCTGCACTCTGGAGGCTCCTCTTTAGGCCTTCAGCTTTCATGAAGCCAATTTCGACCTTTCTGAAGAATTAAACGCCAAGTAATAAGATTTACCACAATAGTGGCTCTTCTTACTTAAATATTATCATAGCAGAAACAATGTTGTTATATGTTTAGAAGAATCATAAAAGTTTCGGAAAGTAACTTGGACATCTATTTCACATTGATCAGTAATAGTGCTTTGGCTGCGGTACTCGTCAAGTTCCTTACAAAGATCTTCATTAGTAGCTTCAAGCCAAGAAATTCTCTCTTTGAGGATCTACATAATAAAATATAATATGAAGTCAATCCTTATATCAAGGAGAATCTGCGGCTAGACAGCTAATAACAGAGACATGTAGCAAAATTTTGATACAAAACTTGAACTTCATTGGTTGGAGCCCCTCCACTGCGAGCAAGCAGCTCTGCCTACAAGAATTCAAGTTGTTGCCGCATCCTTTGCATCTCCGCTGACATTGGGTTCTTGCAAGAATTCAAGCAGCTTCCCGCCTTTCCAGAAGGGAGGACCCCTTTTCCTGTCCTGGATGTCACTCACTCTATCTAGTAAGAGCAGGCAAAGCAGTATCTATTGAGCTGGGGGAACATCTTGATGGATGAAAGAATTAGGGTTTGAAAAGGTACAATGCAAGGAATAGTTTCTGTTATAAATCAATTAAAAATAAAATATATAGCAATCACAGAAAAGAAAAGAGGGGAAAAAAGTCCATCTAAGAGTTTCGCTGTCAGAAATCAGAATTCATCCAAGAGTTTCTTTTCAAATATAGATGAAAAAAGTTCAGCTGCTGTTCGCAGATGAAAATAGGATTTTTCGTCCTTCGGTGTTGATGAATCTTTTTCCTTCGGTGTTGCTAAATCCTTGGCCTTTTATATTTACATATAATTATTATCTTTTCTTTTTGTGGAAAACTTATAATTCCTTTTTTCCTTTCATAAACCACAATGTCATGGATGCTTAATAATTTGGGCTCTAATCTTATTGTTGGTAAGGTATGGTTTATAATTTTTTCGGGGGAAAAGAAAAAGAGAATATCTCTACTGTAAAATTACAACTATATCCTCTCAACTACATTGTTCAACCCCCACTTTCCTCTTTATACTCAGTATCGATATGATTAAGTAACAAAGTCTCGGGTTTTGATTTAGTTACCTGTTTCCCCTCGAACCAAACTTTGTAAGGAACTGTTGTGCTCATTCCTAGTTCCTTTGCTAGTCTCTGTACCAGTGTTCTGCTGCCCGTTAAAGGTATCACTGAGTCTTGATCACCACTAAAACACAACCAAATTCACATAAAGAATTAGGTTATGAAGATTAAGTTTGAAATTAGAATTTTTCATTGTCATTGCTATTTTTACCTGTAAACCAAAACTGGGATCCCAGACTTAACCAGGGAACCTACGACTGAGATTGTTGGTATCTCCAAGTTGAGGAAATTGCATTCAAGTACACTGGAGGGGAAAAAAAGGAAGACTATAAATTCAATAATTAGGAAAAAAATGAATAAATTTATTTTATTGAAGTTACTTCAACTTCCACAATCATAATAGTGAAATAGCCAGTTATACAAGTCTAAATGGAATTAAAAAGAGAAACAAGTTTTGAAGAATGTACTAATCATTACGCTGAATAGTTTTGGTGAAATTTATAAATTTAAAAAGAATTCACTAATTTTCTGACTATAATTGACAAAATAAACCAAAAGATTTGAATTCAAAGAGTGAGTCTGCTACACTCTTAGCAAAAAGAAACTGACATTTTTGGTATTTAAATTGCCATGGAGAAAATACTCAACATCCAAAATTACTCACAACAATTCCTTTAAGATTGAAGATCTTTTCTCTCTTGTTGAATTAAACCATGAGATTAGCAAGCTGAGGGATGTATTGTCCTGCATAGCTTTCCCGAGAAATATAGCGATCCCTATACTTATATTGAGGGAATTTCTTGAGCCAGTGGCAAGCAAAGATCAGATTGTCCCTGGCTTAAAAATTAAACCAAATAAACTCTTCAGAAATTCAAAATGTATTAAAATTCAATGCTAAATAACTAAATTCCATTAAGTTTTGAGAATTTACCAGTCATCTTATCATCAACCCCAGCATAATAGGAGTCATTAGAGAAGTAAGAGAACCCAACTCCTGCTGGTGTCTCCAAATACAACATATTGGCTTCTGTAGGATCACAAACAGAATCTTATAAAAGATATCTTTTTATGAGAAAATTAAGAATCAAAAGTTTTACACATACCTTTATTCCAACTAAATTCATTTCTGACTAGAATTTTCCCACTAGGTCTAAAAGACCCATTCTCTGAAAATGCCCCAACCCCAACTGAAGAACAACCGGGCCCATTTCAAAATTCAAGCAAAAAAAAAAAAAAACCAAAGTTAGGGCAAAAACCAGCCCATTTGAAGAAAAGTGATAAAGATGGATCTTTTACCTCCATTCAACCACAAGACAAGAGGCTTTGAGGATGGGTCAGCCTCAGCTTCAGCAAAGTAGTAGAAGATAGATCTCTGCTTCATCTTGTCAACTGTGAGAGAGCTTGGTTATCTTGTCTTCTGCTAATGAGGAGCAGAGATGGAAGAGAGCTGCAGCGGCCATGATTCGAGAGATGGAGGAGGGAGGGTCTTGGAGGGGGGAGAGGGAGATGGGAAATTTGGGGATCTGGATGGGGTCTTGCCGTCTTGGGGTCATGGGGGTTTGTGAAGCGGATAGGGTCACGAGAGAGAGAGATAGGGGTCACGAGAGGATGCGGGGAGGTTTCGATAAGAGTGGTTTAGGGCGGAGGTTAGGGTTTGGATCCAATCTAGGGTTAGGGTTTCGTCGAGGGGGTAGGAGATTGGGGTCGGGGTTGAAGGAGAAGAGGGGATTTCTTTATTTTGATCGGGTGAAGAGGGGTTATACGAAAGAAAAAAAGAATAGCTTTTTTGGTTAAAGTTTGGGCCCATAATAAAACCGTCTCGTTAGCTCAGTACACTTTTTTTTTTCAAGCCTAATTTAAACCCAACATTTTATTTTAAAGCGTTCTCTTAGACTCTATCGTAACAGTTGGAACCGTCTCATAACTGTCCCCTTAGGAGGCAAAGGGGACGGTTTTAAACCGTCCCTAAAGAACCGTCCCCGTATATCTATTTTGTGGTAGTGAAAATTACAACCAAATTCAAGGTGAGTTAGAACTAACACGTTGTGAGTTAGGACTAACACAGGAGCCTAAGAGCCATGAATTAGAACTAGAACTAACACGCGGTGTGTTAGAACTAACACGCGGTGTGTTAGAACTAACACGCGGTGGGGTAGAACTAACATGCGGTGAGTTAGGACTGACACGCAGTGATCAAGATATCATGTTGATATAATACTTCTATTTAACTGATTTTACCTCTCTGACTGATCAAGAGCAAACTCATAGAAGAACCTCTCAGCATCAGGTGCTTGCAAAATTGAATCATTTGAAGAACTGGAAGCTGATGATTCAGTACTACTAGACAAGATACTACTACCAAAAACACATGCCAAAACAGCCCTTAATGGGGAAAGCTTAGCGGCCTTAGCCAAGTGTTTTACTATATTCAACTGAAGAGGGTAAAGGTGGTTTCCCGGGGATGTAGAAAATGAACTATGCAGACTCCCCTTGCACAATTGAACTTTATTCTGCAAGCTTGCCTTTGAAAAAGTAGGTAAAATAGGGATGCAAGCCAACCCATGACCAGACCTTGGAGGATAAACAGGCGGTACACAAGCTGATATAACTTCGTGAACAAAATCCACGCACATGATATCAGCTATCTTTCCAGCTGCGTCAGTACTTCCTCGCTCAAAAACAAGACGAGTTAGAAGCTGAGGAGAGAGGAGATGAGAGCGTTGGGTTTGAGGGATTGAGGAGAGTAATGGAGAACTAACATAGTTATTGCAAATGATAGGGGAAAAAAGGGGGGAAATTTCCCTCCATTTCTTTCATCAGTTCACATTTAATTGGACTTGACTATCTAAGCGTCTTGGGAAGAAGGAGAAGGGCAATTTCGGGTTCTTTTCAAAATACAATCGCTATTTTGTATACCGCTGACGTGAAGGGGCCTTGAAATATTAAACGGTACTTTTGGGGGCTTATCCACACGGGGCAAAATACAAGGGGCCTCGTCACATGAAGTTTTTGCTTTTGGGGCCTCGACACAATTTTCCCTATTTTATAACATCGGCTACAGCAAGGGCTTGATGTCAATATGTTAATAGAAAATGGCTCAGTGGTATGCTAACGAATTGGACCACTTTGAAAACGAGACTTCATAAGTACTTTTATTTATTAAGTATTTAGTTTCATAAACTATCTTTTAGGATTAATTAGATTTGTATCTACATAGGTAAGGCGGATAACTCCAAGAAGACAAAAATAATTTTGTTAAGTTTGTATCACTTCCTAAGCATGTGATTAGCATGTGATATGTTTAAGATTCATTTTTACCCAGTTGTTAAGCACATGATGAAAAGTATATGTTAGCAACTTTTTATTCACCAATAAGTATCTTTATGAGCTCTAACGAACATTGTTACACTCATAATAACTCAGAAATATATGATTTTTCTTTTTATGATATTTATCGTTATAAATGGGCGTAATTCTATCTCCGATTATTGTTCTAGAGAAGTCATGGGCCACTACTCTCTTGAATTGCCTCTGATTGTGACAGCGCACATGATATCTTGTTCTATTCAGTAGCCGCTAAATCTATCTATATACTAAAGCTATTGGGGTTAGTACCGTAGCTTGACACTATTCATTCTACAATGCACCCCAATAGATTATTGTTATAAGAAACAATAAGTAATTTTTTGTTACAAACTCAATGTTCAACCCAAGTTGCTTATAAGTCCACCACTTCAAAAATTCATATCAAGTACCTAATGCTATGTAGGTTTGAAATATTTCTCAGCTCCGCAACATCAGCTCAATGTAGTTAAAAGTAATAATAAATAAATAATTTTTTTATCTACAAACCCAATAAGCTAACACAATTTACTTTAAGTCCACCTACTTGAAAAAGTAATCATAAACAAAAATACTCCATCAACTCCAATAATATAATGTAATGCAATAATATTATGAAGGACCATATAAAGAGTTTTTTTGCTATAAACCCTAAATACCCTAATTTATTTTTAAATTCACTCACTTCATAATCATCTTTGACCTAAAATACTCCAATGAATTACTTTTAAACTTAATTTATATTTTATAAATTTGTTAGATCATAAGTTGCAACTATAGATTGATTATTTAGCTATAAATATTATCCTTGTTATTTTCAAACATACCCATTACAATGATTTTTTTAATTATAAATTTAAAGTATTAGATATATTTATTTTTAAACTACACAATTCGAAAATCACTCTTAGAGTCAAAAAACTATATCAACCGATTTTTAAGCTCAAGTTGTGACATTTTGTACGTATGGATTAAGTTGTTATATTTCCACTTTGACTTGCTATAATTCTTTTCTAAGAATCTAGGTGTATCGTATTTTAGACCAAATGCTTAAGCATTATATTAGGTTTTTTCTCATATTGTTGTAATATCATAAATGGTAGATATGGTTTTTCCTATAAGTTTAAGGTTTTATGCTCATTTATTTTTAAATTCACCCACTTTGCAAAGATTTTTTCCCTAAATCAAAAGTATTGTAGCAGTTTTCTATACATGTAAGTTGTTATATTTCATTTTAATACGTAAAATTTTATTCTAAGTGGTTAGGTAGAGAAGGGATTCTATCTGAAAACTCTATCTAATAGGATAATCTATATTACTCATTGGCAGTTAAATTTAGTTTGTAAATTATGGTTATCTATTAATGGTGTAAACGACCCCACTTTTATATATAGAGTGGTTTTCTTAGAAATCCTACTATTTTGATACACCATGTATTTTATAGATAAAATACTTAATAGTGTTGCATTTTATTTCTCTTCCATGTTAATAAGGCGGCATCGAAAAAATTCTTTTTTGTATAAACTCAACATTTTAGTCTATTGCTTTTTAAACTTACTCTCTTCCTAAAAGAAGTTTTTGTATATACGCCCAAAATCTTGCTTTAATTTCATTTATTTTTAAAGTCACTTACCTCCAAGATCACTCTTGAGATCCAAAATACTCATTCAAACAAATCTTAAACTCACTTTACATTTTCACCGCTCATCATATGTGAGTGTATTTTGTTATAACCTTGTACATTTCTATTCTAAATCTAAAGTCACACTATTTATTTTTAAACTCACTCATTTCTAAAGCTACTCTTAAACACAAAATACTCAATATTATTTTTAAATCTATTTTGTATTTCAACGATTTGGTATACATTGTGAGTCATTATATTTTTTATTTTAAGTGGTCAGGTATAATGTATTTTTTAACTATATATTTAATCCATAAAGTTTTTTTTTTTGGGTTTTTCGGCTTTAAGCCCAAAGTTCCCCTCTATTTTTTGAGCACACTCATATTCATAGTAATTTTTTCTAAATGGTTAGGTGTACTACGTAATCAGATGATTTAACCATTATATTTTAGCTTTTTCCATGTTAATATTGCAGCATAGTAAACTGTAGATGTATTTTTATTTTATTTTATTGTTGCTTCATTTATTTTTAAACTCGCTCGCTTTTTAAATAAAATAGTATCTCTAAAGTAAAAGTTTTGCCTTCATTTACTTTTAGACCCACACACTTTCTAGATCACATTAGTTCTAACATACTTGAAAGAATTTATTTTAAACTATTGTATGTTAGTAGTTTCATATCATTGTAAGATGATATATTTTGCTATAACTTGCTAGTTTGTTCAAAGTATTAGGTGTACAATGTGTTTTTAGGTTAGATACTTAAACAATATGTTTGATTATTTACATGCAAAGGCCACGGTAATACACGAGTCAATTTTGCTAGTTTGATAGAAAAAAAAATATAATTTCAGATACGAAAAAAATACATAAAGACAAGGAAAAAAGTACAATAGTCAACATTGTATTGATTTCAGCTACTTAAACAATATGTGTTCGTAACCCAAGTCAACATTGTATTAATGATTTCAGCTTGCATTGCAAATGCTTGATAATGGTCCTCTCAGAATTTGGGACTTACATGAGATTCAAAGGAAAAAAGTGCTGTAGTAAAATAGTTTACAAATATTCATTAGCTAATTTTGTGCATCTCATTATGTTTGCTATTTGAGAAACTTTCTTCTCATGTCTTCCCTGCATGAAGTCTGGTAGTTATATAGTTTTGCTATCTAGCTCGAGTCAATGTTCCTGTTGGTTATTATGTCTGTTTTCTGTTAATATGTTACTAATAATTTGTTACGTTATAAATTGATACAGTATAACAATCTTTTGATTAATTTTCTGTGTTTTTAAGTTAATTTTACTGAACAATAAAAGATTTAAAACTTATGTTTAACTCTCCCCATAATTTCCTATGCGATAAAGTGTATTGGACATATCCACAATAACCTCATCCATCCCAATAATATGTCATCCTTATCAAAAGTAAAAGAAAAAGGGAAAAATATTTTAAGGCCCCAAAAAATAAAGCTGTTGTGACTAAGCCCCCTGTATTATTTTTTGAGTGACAAAACCCCAAACACAAGAATTACTTGTATTTCAGCTCCGAGTTACATTTCCAATGCAGAACAGTGAGAGTATTTTTTCAAAACCCAAAACTACCCTTAACCCATTACCCAAAACCTATCAGCTTCCTCTATCTCTTTCCTCTCTTCTCATGCTCAAGTTCCACCATCATCTCCTCCTCCAAGCTGTTGGCAAACAGAGGGACTAGTATGGAGGCCCTTTTACTCCTTTATCATGTTACCTTTTTCAGGATGCCCATTAAAGCCCAATGTTTTAAGCCCATTTCGTACCCGAAGATGCTTGAAAATCCAGTAAAAGCCTAAAACCCATTTTCAGAGAGAAGAAGAGAAGAAGGAAGAAGAGAGAGAGAGAGAGAGAGAGAGAGAGAGATGGGTTCAGCTCCATTATCGAAATGGGCTTCGGAGCCCTACACCATGGGCATCGACGAGCCTGGACCACAACTGATATTTGTTGCTTTGACAGTTTGAGCATCATCGACGATTGATATGCAGTCATCACCTTCATTACAAAAGTTGTGCAGGTAAATGACTAATGTCTTGTATTATGTATTGAGGCTGGAAGAGGCCCAATCCTTGGTTTCTTCTTCAATCTTTTGCTCCCAAATTTTTAATTTTTTTAATTCACTTATTTGGGAATAAATTGTCGTTTCTATGAATTTTCATTTATTCAATGAGCTCTGTTCTAGGTCCGATGGTGACCCCCCTGAACTACCACTTTCAATACCTAGTTACCACTTAGGAAGTTAATGGATTCCCAAAGCACCAAAAACCAAATCAAATTACAACAACCAAACACATGCCTGCCCATGCACATACACGCAAAGAAAGACCTAATGAACTTACCAGCAATCCCTTGTTAGAACGTATGTAATAGCTACCCGAGTCGTTCATTTATCTTGCACTAATGCGCTTGAGTTAAATTTTCTTGGTTTACATGAATTCATCTGATTACGGTAATTTCCACCATCGTCCTTACTTTGTTTGTACTTGTTTTTGGTATCCTTCAAGAAATAGAGCTGCTACATAGGTGACAGATTGCATACTAGGTTGATCATTTTCATACTGCATGTTACTTTACATGATACCAACATAACTACTTACTAATAATAAAATCTATTTCTGACCGTAACATTTACTTTTACCAGAATAACCTGGCTAAAAATATTTCTTTGTGGATTATCTTACAGTTAGTGTCCAATCCTGAGAGCTATTAGCCTTGTTAGGAGGGTTATTAATATGGGTGTGTTATTAACTGAGGTAAAATCTTTGCTTTTCCTAAATTCAATTTTTCTTTCCCTTTTTATTCACTAACATGTGGTATTCTCATAATTTCTTAATAAGGTGTATGTGGATATTGTTGGAGATGCAGAGAAGTATCAGATTAAGCTATCGAAAATATTTTCAGGTGTGAAATTTGTGGTCTCCAAAAAAGCTGATAGCCTCTATCCAGTAGTTAGGGGGAGGAGGAGGAGGGGGGTGAAATTTGTGGTCTCCAAAAAAGCTGATAGCCTCTATCCAGTAGTTAGGGGGAGGAGGAGGAGGGGGACTTCGAGTCGAGTTTTGTTCATGAGGTTTAGAGTGCGAGTATTACACTTTTATGACTAATGTAAATCCTCATGTAAGTAATCTTGGATTTATTATTATTTTTTGCTCAAATGGCTATGATTTATGATTCATGATTTAGCTTGATTTTGATTTCGTTTTTGTGCATATTTCAGAATGATGGTTGTAGATTTCGAGAGTGGTTTGACAACCCCGTGTATAGTGTGGGAACTTAGTTATTTCCACTTATGAGAGAAGAACTCACTGATTTGAGGAGAAGCTTGTTATTGCTTGGATGAGGTTGTGAAAATGAGAAGAGAAGAAATTAATTTGATGGGTGAGCTTGCAGAAGAAAAGAGGAAGAAGATGTTAATTTTTATAATAGGGTTGTTTGTACTCTTTATTCTTGTGTAGTTTCTCTAGAATTGCTTGTAATGTGTCATGTTTCATTGTTCAGTTGGTTATACTATGTTTAGTATTTATACTTATGTAGTTTCTCAAAAATTACTTGTAACATGTCATGTTTCATTGTTCAGTTGATTATACTATGTGTTCTTATGGTTTGGTTGTACTTACATCAAAAATTAATAAGATGTATTGTGTCTATTTAGTGATCAATTTTGGTGTAATTTATTGCGATTGTATGTGAAATGTATTGTGGCTGTCATATGAATATGTACAAGTTCATTCAAATAGGAGTTGATGTGTATAATAAACTGAAGATTGTATATAAATTATGTATATCAAAACCTGAATATTATGGTATATAATATGTACATAATCTTGAGGTTATTGTGTACATAATATATACCGATTATGTACATAATCTTCAAGTTACAATACATAATTAAATCTCTTAGCATGTTAACTCTCCTCATAACATGTTAACTTTTCAGCTGAACATGTTAATTTTCATCATAACATGTTAACTTTCATTGTTACATGTTAATTTTCATAATAATATGTTAACCTTCTTCATAACATGCTAACTATCAGTCGAACATGTTAACTTTCATCATAATATGTTAACCTTCACTATTACATGTTAACTTTTACCATAATATGTTAACTTTCTTCGTAACATGTTAACTTTCAACTGAACATGTTAATATTGGCTTAAATTTTCCTTTTTTCTGACGAAGAAAGTTAACATGTAATAGTGAAGGTTGAAAGTTAACATGTTCAGTTGAAAGTTAACATGTTAACTATTACATCTAAAAGTTAACATGTTCAGGTGAAAGTTAACATATTATGTTGAAAGTTAACATGTACACCTGAAAGTTAACATGTTCAGGTGAAAGTTAACATATTATGCTGAAAGTTAACATATACACTTGGAAGTTAATATAAACAGATGAGAGTTAGCATACTCACGTGAAAATTCAGTTATGAAGCCGTCCCCTGCGAGCACCAAGACATTTTGTAGGAAATACAAACAATATACCCCAACTAAACAAGTTCATTACACAAAGCTTCGTACATTCTTACAGCTAATATTGCTTGAGTGCACAATAACATTTTTGTAGCAGCATATTATCATTTTCATAGCAGCATATTATCATTTTCTTACATCTTAGAATGTAAGTTAACATGTTCATGTTAAAGTCAACATCTTAGACTGAAAGTTAACATGTTCAACTAAGAGTTAACGTGTTCAAGTGAAAGTTAACATGTTCAAATTGAAGTTAACATGTTCGGCTGAAAGTTAACATATACAGCAGAAGGTTAATATGTTCGGCTGAAAGTTAATATGTTTTATAGAAGGTTAACATGTTCAGTTGAGAGTTAACGTTTTCAAGTGTAAGTTAACATATTCATGTTAAAAGCGACATGCTTGTCTGAAAGTTAACATATACATCTAAAAGTTAACATGTACAAATTGTAGTTAACTTTTTTATTCAAAAATTAATATGTTTTATTAAAAGTTAAGATCTTCACTTAAAAGTTAGCTAAAGAATCTGAACATCAATGTATACAGTTGAAACCCAAAATTTCTTTTGAAAGTTAACATAGTCAAATGAAATATTAGCTCAAAATTATTCAATTAAAAGTTTTTATAGTACCAAGATATTTAACGAGAAGCAAAAGCAGTATACCTTAGCTAAACAAGTACATTACACAAAATTTCTTACATTCTTATAACTGATATTGTTTGAATACATAGTATGACCTAACATATGACTCAATAACTCAACTTCTGTAGACTTTATATGCTAACTTGTTTGAATACATAGTATGACCTAACATATGACTCAATAACTCAACTTCTGTAGACTTTATATGCTAACGTTGACTTTCAAATTCTGTAGATTTTAAAGTGAAGATGTTAACTTTCAGCTGAATATATTAAATTTAAGCTAAAAATGTTGCATTTAACATGAACATGTTAACTTTCACGTGAGCATGTTAACTCTCATCTGTATATATTAACTTTCAGGTGTATAAGTTAACATTTAGGTTTATATGCTAATGTTCACGTGAACATGTTAACTATCAGCTGTATATGTTAACTTTCATCCGCATATGTTAACTTTCTTACAAACATGTTATATTTCATCTCTACACGCTAACTATCAGCTGAATATGTTAACTTTCAGCATAATATGTTAATTTTTACTGTTACGTGTTAGCTTCTTTATAACATGATAACATGCAACTGAATATGTTAACTTGTCAAATATATATGTTAAGTATTAACTTTTCCTGTTGACATTCAAGTAAACATGTAGGTTTTCATTTGAACCTGTTAAATATATGTTGTATCAAAGCAAAACATAGATATATGGTAGCAAAATTACCAAAAATACAATAAGAACAGTAAATGTCAAGCTTGTTGTAATGTTTGTCATCCACATCAACTGTTTACACAACTAAATTAATATACACAATAATCTTAGTATCCAAATTAAGGCCTTCAACATTGTAGAAGTTCTCATCCACTTTGAGACTAACATAGTCAATAAGGCCAGAATCCACATCAATTGTAGATCCACTTAAGCTTTTGTAACTTCCGGTCATGATAACACTTGTCTTCTCCATTTACGTGACTGGAAACAGAATTAGAATCTTCATGCAAGCGACATTCATTCAGCTTCTTGTATGGAGTGCCTTCAATTGATGTAATATATGCAATGGATCCATCATAGTTGATCAATACATAAAGAACACTCTGTTCCACACCAGTCTTTGCAGGACTTGAGCAACTGCAAGTGGTGTATCAAAATTTAAATAAAACAGAAAGTGAATATTTCTCACTGGGCTTGCAAGTTAAAAGAAAAGTAATTAGCATATACAAATTGATAAATTAGACTAGCTTATCTACTAAGTTTTACTTACCCAAAGAATCAGCAATTCACAAAACAAGTGAAACAAAATGGTCATCATGTTTCTCCCAAATGAATAAACATCAACTAATTCATTGTATTCCTACTCAGAGACGAAAACAATATGCGGTAGATACAGACATAACTAATGCACAGCCTAAAACTTTGATATGTCAGATTCAAGATGCACATGAACATAATTCTTTAGTTGGGTCCATGAGATTTTGTTAGTTTAGATGGCAACTAGACAACTACTAAATTAACAAGACATTAGTCATTTACCTGCAACTAGACAACTACTAAATAAATAATAGAGAAGGTGCTCAAAAGGAAAATACAAGACATTAACCATTTACCTGCACAATTTTTGTAATGAAGGTGATGACTGCATATCAATTGTCGATGGTGCTTAAACTGTCAAAGCAACAAATATTAGTTGTGGTCCAGGCTCGTCGATGCCCATGGTGTAGGGCTCCGAAGCCCATTTCGATAATGGAGCTGAACCTCTGCTTCTTCCTCCACGGCCGTGCCGACGGGGAGGACTCCCTCCACCCTGGCTCCGTCGCCCCCGTCCACGCCAGCTGCAACGTCCTCCTCCTCGAGGTCGACTCGAAGCCCCCCTCCCCCCTCCTCCTCGAGCTAGTCCCTCTGTTTGCCAACAGCTTGGATGAGGAGATGATGGTGGAACTTGAGCATGAGAAGAGAGGAAAGAGATAGAGGAAGCTGATAGGTTTTGGGTAATGGGTTAAGGGTAGTTTTGGGTTTTGAAAAAATACTCTCACTGTTCTGCATTGAAAATGTAACTAGGGGCTGAAATACAAGTAATTCTTGTGTTTGGGGCTTTGTCACTCAAAAAATAATACAGGGGACTTAGTCACAACAGCTTTATTTTTTTAGGGCCTTGAAACATTTTTCCCAAAAGAAAAATAACATGCATCTTTATCTTGAGTTTCAATCAACCTAACCTAAGAGCTTTCTTGATCAAAGTTGACAATTTCATAGACGCGCCGCACAAAACCTCATCAATTTCGCAAACGTACCAACGCGAAATGAAGGTGACACGTGCAAGGCGCATGCGCCCCTCACTAGTATGTTACATTCAATGATGGACTGTCATTTGAGAAGTTTAATATTTTTAAACATCTCAAATGTTACTTTGAACCTGTCAAATTTGACTGAATCAACCACTTCCTCAAGGGATTGGGATCCTCTACTAATGCATAGTGCCTCCTAATAACTTCTAATGCATCTCCACCTTTCATTGCATAGTACCTCCTCATATTTTGTGCTTATGTACAAAATGAAAGGTGGAGATGCATTAGGAGATATTAGGTGATACTATGCATTAGTAGAGGATCTCAATACTTCCTCAAGAAGGGATATTTGTTGAAAGAATATAAATAATGCTTGTGGAGCTGTTGAGTTGTTGCAGACTTCGGGAGGATTTTAGGGTGGAATGATGGTGGGGAATACCGTATAAATGGAGATGGAACTCTATAGGAAAATCACACACAACAAAAAAGCTATCCACAAAATCTCAAAGAAAATCCCTCTCTCCTCTCTTATATCTTTATACAGTACTGGTATCAGAGCAGTTTTCCCTCAGGGCCTGTTTGTTTGGCTAAAAAAGAAGGAAATCAAAGAATATGAAACCTATTTCTTAAAAAATTATTTTATGATTGTTTGGTTGGCTAAAAAAAAGAAGGAAATCATATAATAGGAGATAAGATGAGATGAGTTGTCACCATATTATTGGATGATGTAGGTGATTTTTTAAGAAAACTTGTTTTGAGGTTGTTTGGTTGGTTAAAAAAAATAAGGAAATGAATTATAAGAAACTTATTTCCTATAATATATAGGTTCTTCTTTTGTGTTTGCTTCATTCTTAAAAATAAGAGATGAGATGAGTTATCATTATATTATTGGATGATGTGACCAACACTTAAGGAAATCAATTTCCTTGGTTTTTTTAAGGAAGTGAGAGGAAATGAAATGTTAATGCGATGAGATGAGTTGTCACCATATTATTGGATGATGTGGGTGATTTTTAAAGATGAGATGAGATGAGTTGGATGATGTGACTCATTTCTTATGTTTGGTTTTTTTAGGAGATGATATGAGATGAGTTGATAGATGAAAATAATATATTTTTTTGGATAAAGTAAATGAGTTGTTAGATAAAAATAATATTTTATTGGATGTCGTGATGAGTTTTAGGGATGAAAATGGAGGAAATTAATATTTTTGAGATTTCCATGACCCAATTTCCTATTCTTAGTTTTTAGGAAACCAACCAAACAACCCCTTACCTAAAAATCTCAACTCCGCTCCATCTAGAAACAACTTTTTATCCATTGATAGTTTTTACCCAAGCGAAACAACCTCAGTTGGTACTTTTAATAATTGTTGTATTTTTTAATTAAATTTCTCGCTTTATCAGATAGTTTTTCAAATGGCTGCATTTTTCGCTGAAGCAGTAATCCACTAGTTCTTATCTGTACCATGTTTTCTTTTTCCCTTGTATCTTAGCTTCCCAAGAGCTTACTCACATGTTTTGCTCCATAAAAGTTGTTTCTAATTTGTTTGGATAAAATGATGATTTCCCCCTTACCATATTGGTTAACTCTCAAGTAGCCCTTTAAAGTATCAATTTATTTATTTTGCACTTCAAACTATATTTGTAGTTTCAACGTTGTTATTTTGTGTATCTACACTTAAATATTTAACTAATTAATGACATCTTGGTATTTTTTTAATATTTTTTTATGAGTTTATATCAGTTTATCTCCTTTTTCTCAAACTAGAAAAAAATAACTACTTTTTCCCAAAAATTTTTACTTCTTAACATTTTTTTATGAATTAAAAAACTACTTTTTAGATTGCAAAAATTACAATAAATATAAAAAAATTAGGAAAATTTGCTTCAAGACCCCAAAATTCAAGTTTTAATGTGCCTCAGCCCCTCACATTTTTTAATGCGCTCCAGCCCCTTTTTTTAAAAAAAAAAATTTGTTCAGGGCCATCCATCATGATTCTGCTCATGATTAGACATGTCAGCTCCTAAAATCCTAATTTTATCATTTCTCTTTCTCATGACAGCTTATCTCAGCTCATGTTAACTATTATAAATAACATGTATAGATAACATATTAAATGTTATAGATAGCATGTTAACTATTATAATTTCATAAATATGATTTGAGCTCAATGTGTGAACTGTAATAGTTAACATGTTATCTATAATAGTTAACATGTTACCTATAATAGTTAATTATAATAATTAACATGAGATACGAAGTTCCTCAGGATGACGTTGGCGACGGAGCGGGGGAGGGGGGGTAGAGGAGGGGCCGTGTAAAACCCTGAAAATTTGAATTTGTTGTGATAAATAATAATAGTAATGTTTTATCGTGATAAATATCATGTTTTAATATTTGAGTATGTTAGGAATTGATTTGAGATCAATTCAATGTATATACGTGAATGTACGAGTGCAAATATACTCTGGTGAAATGATCAGTTAATAATTTTTTATATTTTACACACTGATGTAATTAGAAACTGAGAAAATTCAAAAGATCAAAGTTGTAGGTCTCTTTGATAGCTTTCTAACAAATCTTAAATCACCTCATTCCGAGATCGTATGAGAAAGTTATATCCAAAATACAGAACACGTATGTATATAGTATTCTGTAGCATATTTTAATATGTATAGCACTGTAGTACTGCACTGTAGTTAAAATGAAAAATGTGATTCACTGTATCAACACTGTAGATGATTGGTACGGTAGCAGTCCTGTAGCAGATTTATTTATTCTTCGCCTGCAACGACAACCTCCGCCTCCGCGTTTTCTTCCGTGTTTTCTGGACATGTTCCGCGTCGTGCCACAACAAGCGGCGGTGTGGGGGTGATGTGCTCCTCCTTTAGCGTGATTTAGGGCCCGTTTGTTTTACCCTTTTATAGAATAGGATTAGTATTTGGGCTCTGACAGTGGTATTTTCGTAATTTTTGGATTCTTTGTGAATCCTATTCTGGAGTTTGGCTCAGCAAAAATTTTGGGATTACAATTTTCATAAAGTAGCTACAGTTGTCGTTTTTTATAGAAACCCAAATCCGAGCGTTGGGTTCGGATTTGGGCGAGATTTCTGACAGGGCGCTATGTCGTCGATTCCGATTCCTCATCTTCACGATTTTGATCCCTAGATCTGGAATCGTCGTTCCGCTCCCGCCTCATCGCCCTCTTCTTCGCGCCTCTGCTCTCGCGCTTCGTCTTCTTCAACTTGGGTTCTGGCCTCTTTCTCGAAACCCTAGCTTTGTTTTCCACGAGTTTGTTGGTGGGTTTCTTGCCTTCGATTCTTGGTGATCCCTTCTGGTTGGGGTCTTCTTCAACTTGGGTTCGGGCCTCTTTCTCGATATTGTTCTGGTTGGAGTGTGGCTACGGTGTTTTCTTTGACTTCGGTGGGTTTTTTGCTTGAACGTCGGCATTTCCCTCCTCTGCAGTAAGGTATAAAAATTTTCCTCTCTTACTTTGGCTTATTTCTCCAGTGATTTGAGGAATTAATTTTAATTTTGAAGCATATGAGAAATAGAGGCTGATAGCAATTTCAATGATTTAAGCGATTAATTTCATAATATTACAGCAAAACAATTCATGCGGGTATCTGTGTAGTGGATTTTTTGTAAATGTGCAAGAATTAGGTTGTTAGGTAGATTAATTTCATGCGGGTATCTGTGTAGAGATTAATTTCATAATATGTTTCAAATCAGTCTTTTAATAACTTAAATTGCTGTTTTTTTTACTTTATTTAATTTTTTTGTGTGCGTGTAAATTATTAGTGATCTAACCATATAGTTTGTTTGTTTTGGGTCTATCTTGCTTGTTTGGAATTGTGTGAGATGGAATGCAACATTAGTTAAAATAATTTTCATTTCAATTAGATTTCTTGCTTTAAAAGAAATAAATATTTGTATCAATTATCTACTTAATTTTGAAAAGAAATAAGTAGCCATCTTAAGCTGTAACTGTATGATAATTTTACGGTTGTAGATAGATATGGAAGATGAGGAAGAATTGAAGAGGATGTGTGCTAATACAGCTGTCTGCGCCGTGGTCACTTTGGTAACATGTATTTTGAGAATGCGTGCTAAGCGCAAGAGAATACCAAATTGTTCGCAGCAAGAAAGGGTCAGGAAAATATATTGTAGAGAGGCTCATTTCAGACGTGTACTGGAGGGCTATCAAGATAGCTGCCAATCTTATATTAGAATGAGACCGATGGCCTTTTTTAAACTTGTTGAAGTAATGAAAGCAAACAGTTTATTAAAAGATACGAGACACGTTCAAGTTGAAGAACAGCTTGCTATGTTCCTGAGTATTATAGGGCACAAAACTAAAAATATAATAATAAGAACTGAGTTCATAAGATCAGGGGAAACAGTTAGCAGATATTTCAATAAAGTCTTGCAAGTAATGAATGGATTACGTGATCGGTACATGAAGCAAGCCCCAAAAGAAGTTCCCGAGGAGATTGCAAACAACTCAAATTATTTTCCGTACTTTAAGGTAAATTAAATACATACAACTTAATAATTTTCCAAATAAACTTTTTTTTATTTAACTATGTATAATTTATAATTTTTTATAGGACTGCATTGGTTTGATAGATGGCACACACGTCGACGCGGTGTTACCTAGTGACCTAGTTGCACGGTTTAGAGGGCGAAAAGGGGTCACCCAAAACATCTTAGCAGCCTGCACCCCCAATAAACTATTTACTTATGTCTTGGCTGGCTGGGAGGGGGCAGCAAATGATTATAGGGTATTACAAGACGTCCTGTCCAGGCCACAGCCTTATGGGCTCCGAGTTTACGATGGTATTCATTCTCACTTGTGCACATTATGAATAATATATTAAATACTTAGCAATATTTGAGATTTTAAAATACTGTTTAATTAATGTAGGTAAATATTACCTATGTGACGCTGGATACACCACAATGCCAGGTTTCATATCCCCGTATCGCGGTGTCCGATATCATTTAAAAGAGCACACCGGTAGGACACCAAAGAATAGGAAGGAGTTGTTCAATTTAAGGCATTCATCTTTAAGATCAAAAATTGAGTGTACATTTGGGATATTGAAGAATCGGTTTAAAATTCTTGCGGGGAAGCCGAATTATCCATTTCCCACTCAAGTGGACATTGTACTAGCGTGTACTGTGTTGCACAACTTTATTGCCTTGGAGGATCCGGATGATGATATTTTAAATGAAAATGTTGAAATTGATGAAGATACTGGGGAAGAGACTAGGAATTGGACAAATTCTATAGTGGCATTTGTCCTAATCCTTTGGGTGAAACAAACATAGAATGCCAAAAAAATAGGATTCCATAAAACTTCAACTTGTCTATAAAAATTTTATGGATTAGGTTGGAATCCATAAATAAAATAGGATTCCTAATCCTATTCCTACACTCTATTGAACCAAACAGGCTCTTAGGGGATTGGTTTGTACCTACAAAAATAAAAGAAATTGCATTTATTTCTTTCTCGATTCATTAAGCGATGATCTCGGGGGTTGTTCTCTGTGTTCAACAGAGACCCATCCTCATTTCCTCCAGAAAATTCTCTGTCAAAGAGAAATAAACCCCAAACACTTCTACTAGTTTCCACACTCTCTACAAGCCTCTCTTCTTCTCCTCAAAATTTTCCTACAACTCTTGAATTGTTCCTGTGACATTTAAGAAGAGGAAACAGGGGAGTGTTTCCTGTGCAATTGGTGAAGAAGAGGATACATGGGAGTGTTCCCTGTGTCAAATTGTGAAGAGGAGATAGTGGGTAGCAAGCTGCAGCAAGGAGGGATCTTGCACGAACGATCGTTTGGGAATTTTCAGCAACCCCTAAGGCAAGATTACTTACATCCAAACCTTCCCATAATTTAGCTGAAATTATGAGAAATTAAAATGAGATTTTATCATGCTTAAATCTAATTGTTGTGCTAAAATAAATTAGACTTTTGAGGATAATTTTTAATCCACTGTTGGAATTAATTATGTGAAATTATTAGGGTTGGAATTTATTTAGTTTTAAATTATTAACCCTATTCAAATCATGTTAAAATCATGTTAAAAGGAATTCTAGAGGAATAATCAAGTAAACTGTTATGTAATTTTAACAACAGTTAAATACTTGGGTTTGTGATTATTTGAATAAATTTATTTAAGTGAAATATTGCCTCTGTTAGTTATTTGTACAGACCTCATCATGTATGAGTAATCACATGGATAATTTACGTGTAAATTAAGTGATTTATTCTGATGTTAACAATAAATTAAATATCCTAAGATTTAATTCTGTTAGAGAAGAAATTATATATATGTTAATATATATATATATATACGCACAGTGAACATATTTACACAGTGAACACAAGTGATTGTATTTACACAGTGAACACAAATGATTATTTATACAGTGAGCACGAATTTTAATTGCACAGTGAATAGTGAAAATACGTATATATACATAGTATTGGAGTTTTGGAAATGTGCACTGTTCATTGTTCTGGAAATATGCATTAGTTACTGTTCTTGATAAATGCACTGTTCATTGTTTATGATCGGGGTTGGGGATCCCGACTATTTTTCCCGTTCTGTTTGTTGGTTTGGTTTGCGCCATTTTGATATGCGTTCGCGGAGTTTGAGCCGCTCAATGTTACACTTATAGTCATGAGTATGTTGTAATACGCATGTGTGTATCCCAATGGGATTACGACTTGATTTGGTCTATTGACATATTGTGTTAGTTTTGTTGTGATAGACGGTAAATTAGAGTTGCATATATTTGTATGAGTATCTTTGATGAACTACGGGAGGCTTGATCCCTTGAGAGAGAGGGTACGTAGGCAGCCGGATTGGTGCAGCTGAATTATTTGTTTGAATTATTTTCGAATGATGATGCGATGCTATCTATTTGTCGATCCGCACTATGATGCGATGCTATCTATTTGTCGATCCGCACTATGATGCGATGATACCTTTTTGTCGATCCGCACTATGATGCGATGTACCTATATTATTGTTTTCGCATGTTTATGCGCAGAGGTCGGTGAACCTATGATATTGTTTCCGCACAAGCGTGCACAGAGGTCGGTGAACCTATTATTTATGTCGAGATGGATATCGTTAATGAGCACCGCTCAGTATTACATGGGGTAGTTCGTCGATATGCCAGACATATACAGTTTATACACAAGATGGATATCGTTAATGAGCACCGCTTAGTATATGTGATAGTTCGTCGATATGCCAGACATATACAGTTTATACATGAGTTGCATTTTGACGATTGTTGATAGCTTGAGTATTTTGGCGGACACCAAAAGTGAACTCGACTCATTAATGAGATTCATGACGATTGAGATGCATTGATATATACGCTGATGTCTATTATGATGCTTTACTTTCCAGCTGTATTTCGTTTGCTTAGTTCGGGATTAATATTTAGTTAATCACAATTTGAGACATATGGTATATACATGAGGGTTTCCTTGTTTGGATTATTTCGCTCGACGTACCAGTCTCGTGTTGTGGGTTTCTAAATAGTGGTTTTCCATTTAGATTGTTTATCTTTAGTTCAGTGTTAATACTTTGTTATCTACCATTTGAGATATACGGTATATACATGAGGGTTTCCTTGTTTGGATTATTTCGCTCGACGTACTAAGTCTCGCGTTGTAGATTTCTAAGTATTATCACCATTGGATGCGGAGAAAATGATCTAGGTAGATTATGCTTAATAGATAGAGCCTCCACTTCATCTAGTAACCCTCCCCGGGGGCGGATAGAGGTAATCTTGCTAACGTTCTGACGTTCTTGTTGTTATTTTCCCCTTTTATTTCATTTTAAATTACAGGCGGCTCAGAGCACCAGAGAGTCGTAGGATGACAGGATTCTTGCATAGTCACCGTCGCGTATTGTTACTTGTAGAGACTCCACTCTAATATTGAGTTTTATTCAGTCATTTGAGTTGTACTCATATTGTTAAGGCAGTTCGCCTTAGTATGATTTCTAGATTATTCATGTTGCGGCATATAATGTTATTTCAGATTTCAGAGGTATATCAGTTGTATTCCAGGACATGATTTTATTTATGAGTTATATCATTCCGCATCATGTCTATAGCACCCATTTTCCTTATTTGCCTGTTTTGTACCTTCACTTATATTTGTTTTCACTAGAGGATATTACTATGATTGGTGAAACATGTTATTGCGTAGTGGAGGTGCATGACAGGTTTGACATCTCTGAGTTCACCTTGGACTACAGTCAAGTGTGAAAACAGGGGCGTCACAGTTGGTATCAGAGCTCTAGTTCTAGTATCCTTAGGGTCATCCTGTGTTGAGTCATGGATCTATAATAGAGTTTCTTAGGATTCATATATAGAGTCCGCTAAGAATTCCTAAAATGAGTGAGAACGTTATATACGTATATCTCTAAATTACGAGAATTTTTTTTTCTCTCTATGACCACTGTTTTGCTAAAACTTTTAGCTTGTGAGCATTCATTTGATTTATATAGATAGTAGCAACCTCATAGGGTGACCAGAATGTGGAGTCATTTCTGGCATACGTCGAGGAGGTGATGTTGAGGGACCGGAGTGCTGATTTGTGTGAGACTAGAGTCGTCATAGATTTTCAGGATGTCTTTCAGGACATACCTTGGTTACCTTCTGTGAGAGAGGTTGAGTCCTGCATCGAGTTGCAGCAGAGCACAATACCGATATCCGGAGCACGCTATTGTACGATACCTGCTGAGATGAGGGAGCTACAAATTTAGATAAATGAGTTATTATCTTAGAATATTACTCACTGGAGTATCTTTTGTTCATGAGAGCACTAATCCTTTTCGTGGAGAAGGACGGTAGCTTATGATTGTGTATAGATTATTGTGATTTGAACAAGTTCACTATCCGTATTAGATAGGATTTATGACTTGTTCGATTAGTTGCGGGGAGCGCAACATTTCTCGAAGATTGATCTTCGTTTTGGTTAATTTTAGTTGCGAGGTCGGGAGATAGATATTCCCAAGACCACCTTTCTGACTCGATATGGATCCTTCGAGTTTCTTGTCATGCCATTTGGGCTAACCAATGCACCCACGGTATTCATGGATTTGATGAACCGGGTTTTTCCGTCCATATTTAGACAAATTCATAATTTGTATTCATCAACGTTATTCTTATCTATTCGAGATCGGAGGCAGAGCACGAAGAAAATATGAGTCGTGACTACCTGCACTTGTTTGAGTAGGTAAATTGATTTGATTTGCTTATGATTAATGATTTTCTATATAGTGTTAGTTTTAATAGCTTTAGAGTATTTAAGTGTAAGTTTTTAAAACTTTAAGATATACAAGTGCTGATGCAACAAGTGAAGGTATACAAGTGCAATTTTTTTAACTTTATGGTATAAAATGCTACCAAAACAAGTGAGGTGAAACTATAGGGTACTTGAGTGCAATTACACCAAACAAAAACTATAGGGTACTTTAAGTATAGCGTACTTTATGGCATAAGTGCATAAGTATAAATACTATAATTTTTATACGTTGGTGTAGCTTCTTATAAGTTAACCTTCTGTGTATTACAGCCTCGGCAAGACACCCATGGTCACAAATATGTGCATGATCCTATTATAGATATATAACATTAAGTAATACAAATACTATAATTTTTAAAACTTTCACATGTATACGCTTTCTAATTTTTGGTAGTATTTATATACCCTAAAGTTTTTAAAACTTACACTTCATGAATGTAAAGTTTATAAAAGTGGATCTTAAATATCCCAAAGTGTTAAAATTTACAGTTAAATACCCTCAAATTTGCATAGGGGAAGATATTACAGTGTTAGTTTTAATAACTTTAGGGTATTTAAGTGCAAGCTTTCAAAACTTTAAAGTATACAAGTGCTGATGCAACAAGTGAAGGTATACAATTGCAAGTTTTTAAAACTTTATGGTACAAATTGCTGCTAAAAACAAATGAGGGGAAACTATAGGGTACTTGAGTGCAATTACAGCAAACAAAACTATAGGGTACTTTTAAGTATAGGTACTTTATAGCATACGTGCAAAGTAGGGTAAACTATAGGGTACTTGAGTGCAAATACACCAAACAAAAAATAGCTACTGCCATTTTACCGTTGAGCCTGAGGCGACGGCAGAGCTGGAGCGGTGATGTGGCGGTGCTGGGCCAACGCTGACGACGGGACGACGAGGTTGCTAGGGCGACGAGTCGACGATAGGCAAGGTTGGGGCGATGAGAGGTTGCTGGGGCGGGACTGAGCTGTGTGGGGTGGCACTGACGGCACGATTAAGGTGACGAATTGAAGAAGAACGTAATGATGAATAGTAAAGCTTATTTTTAATCTAGGGTTTAGTTTAATATATATAGTTATGATTAGAGGGTGGTTTGAGTTTTGGGTTATTTATATTAATTTTGATTACTACTCCTGTTATGATTAGGAGTTATGATTAATGAAGGTAATGGATCCCTTCGTCTTTAAGGAGACCCAATAACGACGGTATTATGATCAAATTAATAAATGGACTAGAAAATCGTTATCTCATCTTACATTATTCTTCTAATATTTGTAATCACTCGACGAAAGCTTTATAACCCGTGTAGGCGTCAAAAATTACATATGGGTTCCCGTACGCAGCTTGAGGCGAAATGTAAATGGTAAACGTCATCATTCAAGTCAGGAATGGATTATCTAGCCCCGTGGAAGCTAACAAATATACAAAGTGAGTCATTGGAGTGTACAAGTCAACGGAATAACAAAATACGCAATACAAGTCCGGAGAAGTCAGAAAGTGTCGAATACCTCAAAGTAGCCCGCAAGAAGAAGAGGCATTTACACCATGCTATGACTTGAATTTAAGGAAACTAAAAAGATAAAAGTTGTAGGTGTCTTCTCCAGATTTTCAACGTATCTTGAATCAGCTCAATCCGAGACCGGACGAGAGAGTTAAGACCAAAATACCAAAGGTATCGCAAATGAGTGCGGGTCACTCCAGAGTGACCTGCACGCTTGCGGGTCATCTCAAAAGTATTGAGATTTAGACCCTAACTCACTTCTAATCTAAAAATAATCAAAACATAAAAGTTGTAGGTCTCTTCGTCAGACTTCTAATGCATCTTAAACAAGCTCAATCTGAGGTCGTACGAGAGAGTTAAGACCAAAATACCGAAGGTGCCTCAAAGTGACCCGCACACCTGCGGGTCACTCCAGAGTGACCCGCACACTTGCAGATCACCTAGAAAGAATTGAGATTTATACCCTGATCTTCTTTGAATCTAAAAAAGTTCAAAACATAAAAGTTGTAGGTCTCTTTGTCAGCTTTTCAACACATCTTGAACTAGCTCAATCCGAGGTTGGACGAGAAAATTAATACCAAAATAACGAATGTGCCTTAAAGTGACCCGCACACTTGCGGGTCACTCCAAAGTGACTCGCACACTTGCGGGTCACCTAGAAAGAATTGAGATTTAGATCCTGACTCGCTTCGAATCTGAAAAAAGTTTAAAACATGAAAGTTGTAGGTCTCTTCGTCAACTTTCCAATGCAACTTGAACCAGGTCAATCCGAGGTCGGACGAGAAAGTTAAGACCAAAATACCGAAGATGCCTCAAAGTGACCCACACAGGTGCAGGTCACCCCAAGGTGACCCGCACAGGTGCAGGTCACGTCGACCTGACGCGCACCCATAACTGCTCGAAACGTGTTTTTACGTGTTTCTTGATATTTCTCGAGATTTGTTCGTTCTAGAGCATCTCAACTGATCGGATATCATCTCTAAACGGTGTTAGGCCGTTATTAACTGAAGATAGAGTCAAATCATTCATTCTTATCCAAATACTCCCATCCGGTGCCCTATAAATACAAGCCTCAGGCCTTTTTTCTCAGGGGGGAATTGATCAAGAGGACGAGGTGCTGCTGGATTGAGGAGTTGAAGGAGCACAAATTTACAGCGAAGGCAAGTCAGATCCCGACGAACTTCAGCATAAAGATGAAGGCTTTCGAAGGATCTGAACCCGTATTTTCCCCCGTCCGTTCCTTGAGATTAGGTTTGGTCTTAATTTTGAGAAGAGCTACTGATTTCTCTTGGTCGATTTCAGTGTTTCACGCGAATACTTTCTTTGTGAAGTAGGAGCTCTGTTAATTTTCTGACAACCGGATCTGATCCGCGGCGGTCCACAGATATCAACGTCCCCGGCACAGGCAAAGATTCCACGCAAACAACATGCGATAAACATCTGTTGTGTGTTGTTTGAGAAAGTTGTATTTTTTATTTTTATTGTGTAAGGAGATCTTATAAAAAGATCAACTTTTTATTCGAGTTTATTGTAACGATTAAAGTTGTAATAGATTCAAGGCAATGAAATCAACTTTTGACCCAAACAACCCGTTGTTATTATATGCATATTAATGACGGTCAACTAGTCTCTTTACTAATTTTGGTCGTTAAAAACCGTATTTCTTATAGTGAAATCTGTATAGTAGACAAATTTTTGGGGTGAAGTGATAGTGAGGAATTCCCCATAAATAGAGATGGAACTCTATTGGAATAGAGATGGAACTCTATTGGAAAATCACACAGAACAAAAAAGCTATCTACTGAATTTTTTTCAATCTTATCTCCTTTCCTTATATTCATTTAATACCAATTTTTGTATCCATATGTATGTAATTTTTATTCAAATTTTGCAGGTGTGATAATAAACGGATACAGCCATAATAAGTGGAGGATCCGTTTGCATCTCGAGATTCCATCGATGGATGTATAGTTTACTTGAAAATAAAGGGCAAGTGGAATTCAATGACTTTGATAACTACACCAATCACAGCTGCAGGCTTACAGCTATTAAATCTGTGTAAAGAGGTTGTTTGGGCGGCTTATATTTTAGTCTAATTAGCTTTTAAGCTAGTTTTGTTATTTCTATCTATTTGATAAAATATAAAAGAAAAATTCTTTAAGGACCCAAAATATTGAACCAATAAATGGGACAAGTGAGGTGTTCCCCTCCTATTAGATAATGAGTTGGCCATCATTAATGATGGCCAACTCATTATCCAATAGGAGGGGAACACCTCACTTGTCCTCTTTATTGGTCCCATATTTTGGGTCCTTGTAGCAAAGCTCAATATAAAATAGATTAGTTTATAAGTTTACATTTTGAAAAAATGGTATACCTTGGCTTTTAAAAAACTTACTTATAAACTCATTTGACCAAACAAATTACTATACTATTCAAATAATTTTTATAATATTTTTATCATAAAATCAATAGCCACTAGAAGCTAGTATAATTTATAAGCTTAAAAAAATAAGCCATACCAAACAACCTCGTACTAAAAACTCAATACAGCTCGAGTATCTATTATTTTTTAGAAAAATGATAGGGGCACATCCCCAACCACAACCTCAACCACACCTCCTCTCTCATTTGCTACAGTGCACCGGGCCCCACATGGGATTTTAAAATTTTAAAATCCCATGTGGGCCCGGTGCACTGTAGCAAATGAGAGAGGGAGTGTGGTTGAGGTTGTGGTTGGTGGTGTGCCCCTAGTGCCACCCTATTTTTTAACTTTTTTCACTTAATTAATCTTGATTTATTTGTCTTCTCGCTATTAAGTTCCCTTTATTATGTTTCCTACACCAGCTCCTCTAAATTACTTTTTCTTCTAATAGGCACTAGCCAACATATACGTGCATAAATTTAGATGAGAGGAAAAAAAAATTATACATAAAATATTAGGAAAATTATGTCGAGGTCCCAAAAGTAGAAACTTCATGTAACGAGGTCCTTTGTATTCTACCCCATGTGGATAAGCCCCAAATACACACAGTATTTGTGACGAGGCCCAAAAGTATCGGATTTCAAAAAAAACCAATGAGAGTTACGAAATTGCCCCTTTGATGGGACTGAACTCGGTTACTGCGCCCCTCCCTATTTTTTCCCAATTTCTCCGTCATTAATCACATCTCTTTCTCTCTCACCCCTCTATCTCTCAACTTCTCCTTCTCTCTCACTTCCGCCATGGCCATTGAATATGATCGGGCTCTGGGGAGGCCATGGAAGGCGAAGGCGAGGACGGTGGTTATGGAGTCGAAGATCGGGGACGTGATCAGGCCTGAGGGCTAGGCTGTCTGGGACGGGGCCGACTTCCACCAGACCTGCTACTACATCGAGTACAACAACAGGGGGCCCAATGGCGACACCAGACCCAGGGCCGAGTGGGTCAAAACGCACAAGCCCATCAACAAAGAGACGTCCCTCTTCCTGAACGAGAACTGACTGGGGACATCACCTGGCCGAGGGACGCCGAAGCCAAGTTTATCGACGGCTTCGTCAAGAGCTAGTTAGTTCAATCAAATCGCTAGCTTGGTTGTTAATTAAAAGCTCGATTGGCTTGGACCCACCGTGCATCAAGCACGTTAGGTTTTAATTTGTTACCTTAAATTTTTATTAATTATTTTGTCATGGAAATTTTTAAAAAACATTTTATTTGTAATTGTTTCCAAAAATTATAAATGAAAAGTAAGGTGAATTCCTCTCCTCTTTTATCGTTGTTATTGCTATTTTATTATTAGTTCTTTCTTTAATTTGTTGTGGACGTGGTCGAAGCACTGACTGGGAATAAGATCGCAAGACAACAACATCAAACAATAATAGAAAAGAATTATGCGTGTTAGTTCTACTTTCAGCTAGTGTTATTTCTAATATAAGCGTTAGTTCTAGTGGTATGTTAGTTCTAGTTGAGCCCGTGTTAGTTCTAGTAGTTCTCGTGTTAGTTCTATCTGATGTCGTGTTAGTTCTAACTTCCAGCTAGTGTTATTTCTAATATAAGCATTATTTCTAGTGGTATATTAGTTCTAGTTGAGTCCCTGTTAGTTCTAGCGATTCTCGTATTAGTTCTATCTGATTTCATGTTAGTTCTACTTCCAGCTAGAGTTATTTCTAATATAATCGTTAGTTCTAGTAGTATGTTAGTTCTAGTTAAGCCCATGTTAGTTCTAGCGGTTCTCGTGTTAGTTCTACCTGATTTCATGTTAGTTCTACCTGATTTCATGTTAGTTCTACTTCCAGCTAGTGTTATTTCTAATATAAGCGTTAGTTCTAGCGATATATTAGTTCTAGTTGAGCCCCTATTAGTTCTAGCGGTTCTCGTGTTAGTTTTATCTGATTTCATGTTAGTTCTAAATTGCAACTAGTGTTATTTCTAATATAATCGTTAGTTCTAGTGATATGTTAGTTCTAGTAGTTCTCGTATTAGTTCTAGCTAATTTCATGTTAGTCCTATGTGAGTTAGAACCAACATAAAATGAGTTAAAACTAACAAAGAGCCCAAGAGACCCAAGGCCCAATCAAAGACCCAAGCCCCAAGCCCCAAGGCCCAATCAAAGAACTTTAAATATATATTGTAGGTGCAGGGGTTTGAACTCCTAACCTCCTCTTCAAATTCCCAAGCTTTACCACTAGACCAAATAGCCAAAGTATTAATGTTAGTTCCACTTAAAGTTAGCTTTAACATGAATTAGAACTAACATGAAATAAGTTAGAACTAACATGAAATAAGTTAGAACTAAAATGAAATAAGTTAGAACTAACATGAGTTATTGCTCATGATAGAGTTTAAAAAAGGATGGGAAATTTCCCTCCATTTTTTCGTCAGATCGCATTAATGAGACATGACTTTCTATATTTTTGGGAACCAGAGGCGTCTGAGGAACATAAATGGAGGGGCAATTTTGGGTTTTTTTTTCTAAAATACAATCTTTTTTTTTGTACTGCTGACGTGGAGGGGTCTTGAAACATTAAATGCTACTTTTTGGGACTGAATCACATAGGTCAAAATACAAGGGGTGGGTCACATCAAGTTTTCGTTTTTGGGGTCTGGACACATTTTCCCCTAAAATATTTCACCAAATCTATACTATGTTTATAGAATAAATATAAATATAATTTATACTTAATATATATTTTTATTCTAATTTTTACTTGCTAAATAATGACTGTACTTTATAATATGGCGTTTCCTAATAACATCATTTGAATAAACATATTAAGGATAAATAATTCATTATAATATTTAGAAACACAAATTGTAATTTGTACTTATATTTAATAATTAATTCTATGGAATAACTTTTACCCCTCTACTTTGTGTTTATGCCAACCTATATCTAAAGAAAAAATTAGCATTTTCTACCATTCCTACACTTCCACCTACCCCTTGTTTTTACTTTATAATGTATCATAAATATATGCAAATTATTCTGTCATTTTATTTACAGCCATCAAATTCTGTATGGCCCTCTCACTTGCAAGAGCTACAACTAATTACCCAAGGAAAATAATATGCTCAGTATTACCTTAAAACAGTGGGGTCTCCTTCTTTCTACATAATACTTTTTGGTAGGGTAATTTGCATATATGCCCTTTATAATATGGACATTTGCAAAAAATCCCTGTACATCTTAGTATTTACAAAACTACCCCTCAAATCATAAATTTTGAAAAAAATACCCTCAAAGCAATTAATCATCAACTGTGATAAGCTAGTTTGTAATTGCAATGTAAGCATAATCAACAAGATAGTTAAATTTTTATCACCAAGATGAAGATTTGTTGATATTAAGAGTATCTTTTTCCCAAAGTTAAATGATTTGAGGGGTAGTTTTGCAAATACTAAAATTTGGTGGGTATTTTATAAATACCCATTATGTAAGGGGTATATATACAAATAACCATTTTTGGTAACACATTCAACCAACAGAAGCATTACAGTATATCTTTACTCGCGCATATCACTTGCGTGCAAATCAAATGTAATCATAATTTGAAATAGTTCAATGTCGATTGCCCATCCAATCATTCAGATTTGCAGCGTGTGACGAACTCCTTCACAGCGGTCTCTCAATATAAAGGACGATTTTCGTAGGATACTGTTGGACGCAGAGTCACACCCTCACGGTGCGGAAGCAATATAACCCGAGAGAAATCTCTGGCTTTTGTTTTCACAAAAGCTCAAGTCAATCTCTATGTTCCTGTTTCGCGAAGGAAACAAGAACAGAAGTGAAATATCTCAACAAAGTGAGATATACACTCTGTTTCGCGAAGGAAACAAGAACAGAAGTGAAATATCTCAACAAAGTGAGATATACACTCTTCCTCTCATCAGTTCTAGGACTCAACAAAGTGAGATATACACTCTTCCTCTCATCAGTTCTAGGACTGAATTGTCGAGGGAACCTACAAGTAATAGTCAACACCCAGAAAGCAGTAAAGACACAAGATTTACGTGGTTCGACAAACTTGTCTTCGTCCACGGAAGGGGTGAGGGGAGATTTCACTATGAAGGAGAATACTGACGACTTGTACAACCCACAAGCTCGTCCCAAAAAAGAAGCTTTGATTTTTACCCAAAAGAAATTGACCTCTCTATTGTAAAATCTCTCCAAAGCTCTCCCTTTTTCTCTCCTCAAGATCTCAGATCTAGATCTCTTTAGCCGCCGCCTAAACCTTCTATTTCTTCTTTAAAAACAGCCACCACCACAAACCCTCTGTTTTTCCCACATCTCAAAACCCTAAAAGAAAGAACATCGGGTATTTATAGCGCCCGACTTTGGCACTTCAGTGCTTGGGTGGGCCGCACCTGGGCTCTGCCGCTCTGCCTCCGTGCTAGTGGGTGTGGTCCCCACGTTCATAATTCTTCACCTCGTACATCATTTGATAAACCTCAAATTTTAGACGAACACTAGAAGAACACCACGAATATCACCAGAGATAGATCTAAAACACCAAACCAGACCCAAAAAAGAGCCAAACCAGCTGCGCCACTTTACCGCGACTGCCTACGTACCCTCCACCGGGATCAAGCTAATCGTAGTTTAGGTTTTGTTCTCCATATAATCTCCACCTTACTCCATCAACGCCCCGAAGGTCCATGCCCTCTTGGGCAGTTTAACACGAGCTGATATGAAGCAAGTCTAAGTAATGTTTAAACTTACTACCTATGACCATCTTGGTTAACATGTCATGGGATTCTCATTCGTATATACCTTTATGAGAGAAATATCACTTTCCTCTATGACATCCCGCACAAAATGGTACCTGACATCGATATGCTTGGTACGAGCATGATGGACTTGATTCTTCGCCAAGTAAATCGCACTCTGACTGTCGCACCACAAGTTCACGCTCTCCTGCTTAATCCCCTAATCGTCTAGAAGACCCCACAACCACAATGCTTCCTTCACTCCCTCCGTCATGACCATGTACTCGGCCTCTGTAATAGAAAGTATCACTGTAGCCTGTAACATCGATCGCCAACTAACTGGAGCCCCATGTATCCTGAATACATAACCAGTAGTAGATCATCGTCTATCTAGATCACTCGTATAATCTGAGTCCACAAACCTATCAATCTGACATGTATCTCCACTAAAACATAGACCCGTATCAATGGTATCCTTTAAGTACCCCAAGACCCACTTTACTGCTTCCCAGTGTGCTTTTCCCAGATTCGCCATGAATTTGCCGACCACACTGACCGCCTGTGAAATATCTAGGTGTGTACAAACCATTACATATATTAAGCTGCCAACTGCACTAGCATAGGGAGCACGCTCCATGTGCGCCTTCTCTTCCGCTGTAGTGAGAGATTGTTTACCTGAAAGCATAAAATATGGAGCCAATGGAGTCACCACCGACTTTGCATTTTGCATCCTGAACCTCACGATCACCCGCTCTATGTAGCCCTTCTGACTCAAGAACAATTGCCTATTCGTCTGCTTTCTTCTAATCTCCATACCCAGTATTTTTCTAGCATCGCCCATGTCCTTCATCTTGAACTCTTTACTAAGTTGAGATTTCTGTCTATCTATCTCCACCATGCTATTCGAAGCAATAAGCATGTCATCCACATACAAAAAGATATAGATATAATCACCTCCACGAATCTTCTGAATGTAAACACAACAATCATAATTACTTCGAGAAAACTCATGCTTCAGCATGGATGAGTCAAATCGTTTGTACCACTGCCAAGAAGATTGCTTCAGTCTATAGAGTGACTTCCTCAAGCGACACACATGATTCTCCTTGTCCTCAACCTTGTAGCCCTCAGGTGATGCATGTAGATCTCTTCATCCAAGTCTCCGTACAAAAAGACTATCTTTACATTGAATTGTTCCAGCTCAAGATCACTATGAGTAACAATACTCAATAGTACCCGAATAGAAGTGTGTTTCATCATCAGAGAAAATATCTCATTGTAATCCACACCCTCTCTTTGTGCAAACCCTTTAGCCACTAGCCTCGCTTTGTACCTTCTATCACCAAGCTCTAAAGGATCTTCCTTTCTCTTATACACCTACTTACAACCAATAGTTTTTCTTCCTATAGGCAATAGGACCACCTCCCATATTTGGTTCTTCCGAAGAGATTCCATCTCCTCCTCCATCACAGCCAAGCAACTCATCATCCTCCACCGAGAGTGCGTACTCAATCAAATTTACCTACCCATAGTGTTCCAGAGGCTGATCTGACCCCAGCTTCTGAACCTGCTTGTATGATCACCTTAGTCTAGTGGAAGCCAAACTATCTTCGAGCTGCTGTTATTATAATACATGTACATTTTCTTGCTGAACCTCCTCCTGTTCAAGCTCATCATCTTCATGATCCTCCTCATGAATATGACTAGAGCCTGATTGGCTTTTAGGTTCTATTTTGATCACCTGGGATTTTGAAGTCCTAACAGTCTTAACACCACCATTATTGGATGCTCTGGCAATCATGGATTTCTTATCAAAGGTAACATCTCTGCTAATCACGAACTTGGAATCTTCTGTACACCAAAGGAGATAGCCTTTTACACCCTTTGCATACCCCAAGAATATTGCATGCTCCCCTGACGTAATAGTAGGTGGTACATCCAAAAATCATGAGCCTATCATAATCCCGAACCCCAGCTTTTCCTCGTTGACGTGATAGTAGGTGGTACATCCGAAAATCCTGAGCCTATCATAATCTGCATGCTCCCCTGTCGGGGTACATTACCATCCAATATCGAATGTAGAGAACGATTCACTATTTAACAAATTGTAGAAACCGCTTCTGCCCATCATTCTTTGCCTAAACCAGCATATGATCGCATACTAATTGCTTTCTCCCACAACGTACGGTTTAGTCTTTCTATGACTCTATTCTGCTGTGGTGTAGAACTGATCGTTCAGTGTCGAGCAATACCCTCATGATCACAGAACTCCTTGAAATCAGCTTCTGTATATTCTGTACCGTTATCAGATCTCAGTACCTTCAATTTTTTGTCTGTCCTGTTCTTAACCATTACTTTTTACTAATTGAATGTCTCGAATACCTAATTCTTATGCTTAAGAAAATAAATCCAAGCATACTAGAATAATCGTCTATAAACGAGACAAAATACCTGGAGCCACCCTTGGAACTTATCTGAGCTAGATCCCAAACATTTGTATGCACATAGTCTACTACACCTCTGTTCTTATGCTTGCTTCTCAGAAAATGACCCCTATGCGCCTTTCCGTACACATAATCCTCGCAAAAATCCATGCAAATTTCTTCATGTTCTTCAGCAAACCTTCCTTACCAAGCAGATCTAGACCCTTCTCTGACATGTTCCCAAACCGCCTATGTCATAACCGAGTGTGCTCACATGGGTCTTTACCACTTCCATCAGTTCTAATCGTTGCATCTTCTGTCACTGTCATACCCGAGAGAGTATATAGATTACCATGATGAATACCCTTCATCACTACTAAGGAACCCCGAACAACCTTCTTTACTCTATTCTCTGTTACTGTCTTGCAACCACCAGAGTCCAAAGCACCAACTGAGATAAGATTCTTCCGCAAGTCGGGAACATGCCTCATGTCCGTTAGGGTTCTGACCACTCCATTATGTATTTTGATTTTTGTATCACCAAGACCCACCATTTTACAAGCATTGTTATTCCCCATCAATACGGTTCCACCATAAATACTTCTATAGGTAGTAAACCACTTTCTATTTAGGCACATATGGTAAGAGCAACCCGAATTAAGAATCCACTTACCAGAGATATCTTCGCCACCCGTAACAACATAGCATTCTTTGTCGCTCCCTTCCTCCGAGACGTAACTCACCTCTTCTTTGCCTTACATTCTCTTGGTTTTATAGTTGTTCTTCTTCCCACCTACTCTCTTGTTAGGACGTGCGGTCAACATGAGCGAGGAAAAGGCAAGGGAGGACATTGATGTCACAAGGATTAGTGACATGTCTTGATTTCGATCTAGACTTTCCTCCCTTGCCTTTTCCTCGCTCATTGCCCCTTCCTCTTACAAACAATCCTTATGCTTGCTCCTTGTTACCACTAGTAGACATGTCACTAGTTGTAATTTTTAAAGATCATTCGCTAGAAGTGACGTTCTAGTCTCATCAATCTTTAAATTGTCACCCACAAGCATCAATATTTCTACCAGGTTCTCATAAGAATTTGGTAAAGAAAGAAATAGAAGAAGTATTTGATCCTCATCTTCTACTGTCACATCAATGTCCTTCAAATCCAATATGATCCTATTGAACTTGTTGATGTACTCCCAGATTGAAGAGCCTTCCTCCATTTTACAAGTATACAATTTAGATTTCAAGTAGATCCGATTTGTTAGACTCTTCGTCATGAAGGTACTCTCTAACTTTGACCACACGCCCGTAGCCGTTTCCTTTCCATACCAAGAAAGCAACGTCCCCCTCAAGGCATAGGATAATCGACGCTCGTGTTTCAAGATCTAACTCTTCCCAATTCTCATTTGATATATCTTTGTGTTTCTTTTCTTTTCCTGCCAAAGCATTGTGCAATTTCTACGAAATCAGCAAATTTTTCATCTGCATCCTCCAATAGGAAAAATCATTCTTTCCATTAAACTTTTTGATCTCGTACTTTCCAATTTTAACTGTTTTACCGATAGACGTCATCCTTAGCTTGTTTTAATAAACCGCCTCAAATCAGAAGCTCAACCACCGCCAATCTGAATAAGGGCTCTGATATCAATTGTTGGGTGTCGTGAGACGCCCACATTGTCGCGGAAGCGATATTAATCCTGAGAGAAAACAATCAACAAGCAATAACGAATACACAGATAAAACAATAAGTAAATGTGACGAAACAACAGATTTATGTGGTTTGACAAACTTACCTACATCCATGGCTACATCTACGAGAGCCGCACAAATAATTTCTTATTTAACCATAAGAAATTATAAAGCTTGCAAAAGAGAAGATATCAAACTTAAGATCTCTCACAACAAAACTCGTTACTATAGCAAATAGCTACAGGAACTTGTGCAATTTTTCCTTGACCGAAAAATTCACTTCTCAAAATGCCTTTGAGAAACGCCGCTACAGAGAATTTTTCTTCTCTGTAAAATCACGAGATGAGCTACACGTATTCTCGTGAACAGAGTTTCCATTTTATAGGGAAACCTAGGGCGAGCTCGAGCTGGCTTCCACCACGAAACCATCAGGCGAGCTCGTCCTCGCCTCCATCAGGCGAGCTCGGGGTCTTAGGTGAGATCCGAAGGCGAGCTCTCCACGCAAGGCCCGCATGCGAGTTCGAAGTCCAGCACCTCGCCCGCAGGGGAGCTCCTTCACCTCGCCTCTCAACACAGGCGAGCTCTTCCATGCCCACTCCCGCAGGCGAGATCCCTCGCTTCTTCAGGTGCGATTTCTTCATATGAAGAATGAAAGAATTGAGAGGTTGAAAAATAGAGAGGAAAAAGTTAGTTGGAGCGTGTGGTTGTGAGCCTGAGACGTAAGCTGGGATTGCTTTGTATTCTTGCTTTCTTTCAATTTGGAAAATGGTGTAAAATAATTAGGGTTAAAAGTCTCTTCTATTGATAGAATAGATTGGCTTATATAGCCTTACACACATTTACCTAAAGACCCCTCTACTATCCCTCAATTACATTAACTTCTCAACACTCCTCCTCAAGATGGGTGAAAGATATCTATTAATCCCATCTTGTCACACCCTCTAGCTAGATCTACTGAGCTAAGTCCTTTAGTCAAGCAGTCTGCAGCCTGCTCCTTAGTCGAGACATGGCCTAACTCCAGTAACCCACTGTTCAGCTTCTCCTTGATGAAGAATCTGTCAATCTCGATGTGCTTAGTTCTGTCATGCTGAACTGGGTTGTTAGCGATGCTGATAGCTGACTTGTTGTCGCACCACAGACTCATCTTGGCCCCTTGATCAAGATTCAGCTCTACCAGCATGCTCTTCAGCCACATCAACTCCGCAACCCCCAAGGCCATGGCTCTGTACTCTGCTTCAGCTGTTGATCTTGCCACCACAGATTGCTTCTTGCTTTTTCAGGAGACTAAGTTGCCTCCTACAAATATACAATACCCTGAGGTAGATCTCCGATCATCTCCGCAGCTAGCCCAATCTGAGTCACAGTAGCCCTAAATGTTCACATGGCCACTCCTCCTGAATCTTAGTCCTTTGCCAGGGGCACCCTTCAGATATCTCAATATCTGGTATACTGCATCCATATGACCCTTCTTTGGGTCATGCATGTAGCGGCTCATCATGCTTACAGCAAATGAGATGTCTGGACGTGTGTGACTCAGGTAGATAAGCCTACTAACCAATCTCTGATATCTCTCATGATCAACAGGTTCTCCTGCTTCAACACTCAGTCTGAGACTCTGATCAATCGGTGTAGCAGTAGGCTTGCACCCCAACATCCCCGTTTCTGTAAGAAGATCCAGTGCATACTTCCTCTGGGAGAGAACAATCCCCTTAGGTCCGTGAGCTATCTCTATCCCAAGAAAGTATCGAAGCTGACCTATATTCTTCACTTCGAATTCTTTGCTCAATCTTACCTTGAGCTGAGCAATCTCCTTCTCATCATCCCCTGTGATGATCATGTCATCCATATACACTGCCAGCATAGTGACGTGACCGCCACTTCTTCTGAAGAATACAATATGATCGGCATTGATCTGTCTGTATCCCATACCAACCATGGCTCTCCTAAACCTGTCAAACTATGCTCGAGGGGACTGCTTCAGCCCATACAGAGACTTCTTCAACCTGCAGACCTTACCCACTGTCTGTCCTGTGCCACATCCAGGTGGTATCTCCATATACACCTCTTCCACTAGATCTCTATGAAGAAACACATTCTTCACATCCAGTTGATGTAGTTCCCATCCACCATTTGCTGCTAGAGAAATTAGCGTCCGAACAGTACTCATCTTCGCCACTGGTGCAAAAGTTTCATCGTAGTCAATGCCGTATGTCTGACTGTACCCTTTTGCCACCAGTCGTGCCTTGTATCATTCGACCTTCCCTTTTGTATTCTGCTTCACAGTAAACACCAACTTGCATCCCACTGCTCTTTTCCCCGCTGGTAGTGTCGCTAATTCCCATGTGTGGTTCTTTTCAAGAGCCCCCAGCTCCTCATGCATAGCTGCCTTCCACTTTGGGTCCTTCTTAGCATCCTGCCAGTTGTTAGGTATAATAACAGAATTTAATGATGCAATGAATGATCCATATGAAGGGGATATGTGAGAATAGGAAACAAATTGAGCTAGATCCCAACCATATCTCTCAGGAGGATTTCCCGCATTACTGCGAGTAGTCCTCCTTACTTACATTGGAGTGGGAAGAGGGGTAGGAGTAGGAATGGTATTATCTGAAGTGAAGGGTAGTATAGGTGTCTCAGGAGTTGGAGTAGAGCTGGACAAGGGACTAGGCACTGGCACTGTAACTGTAGGCACTGGCACTGTAGGCACCTCTGGCTCCTTACCCCTCCTACTGTATGTAAGTAACTCCCCCTGAGCTGTAGGCCTAACACCCCTTATCTCCTCCTCCTCCCCTTTGTCTTCATCCTCATTCTCCTTTGAGTACGTAATCGAAATTGGGATTAACCCCCTTGAGCTCTCATCATTCTCCCCTTCTCGCCTCATACCTCCAGTATCGGGCAGGTCGCCAAATGGTGAAGTAACCTCCACTGTGTAGTACGGCTCCCGCTCCCGAAACCGTACATCCATGCTGACAAACAATCTTTTCTTCACCGGGCTCCAGCAAACATACCCTTTCTGGGTGCCATTATATCCCACGAATATACACTTCACAGCCCTAGGGTCTAGCTTCCCAACCGATGGTATCTGTTGTCCTTCACAAAGCACACACAACCAAAAACCTTCAATGGTAGGGTCCCCCCGTTATCTCCCTTCAGTGTCTCACGAGGTGACTTCCACTCCAACACACTCGAAGGCATCCTGTTGATTAAGTGAGCAGCAGTTAAGACTGCTTGTCCCTACAACATCTTTGGAACATTCATCGTCATCATCATACTCCTAGCAACTTCTAGGAGATGTCTGTTCTTCCTCTCTGCTACTCTATTCTGAGCTGGGGTATATGGACATGTAGTCTGGTGTAGAATCCCCTGAGTTGATAGATACTCCCTAAGTGTTCTGTTGGTGTACTCTGTCCTATTATCCGACCTCAACACCTTTACTACTGTAAAGTACTGAGTCTGGATGTCCTTATGAAAATCTTTGAAACAGTTAACTACATCACTTTTTTTTTATAAGATACACCCAAGTGACTCTAGAGAAGCAATCAATAAATATAACAAAAAACTTGCATCCATTTATAGAATTTACTGGGCAGGGTCCCCATACATCAGAGTGTATTACTTCAAACTTACACGAACTCCTATTACTCAAACTAACATAGGAGCTTCTAGTAAGTTTCCCAAACTTACAAGCATCACATTGAAGTTTCTGCTTATTTACTTTTTCAAACAGAGTTGGATACATCTTCCCCAAAATGCCGAATGACGGGTGTCCCATTCGTTGATGATAGAGCATTAACTCATCTTCTGCACACACTTTAGCTCCTCTTGTTCCCGTCCTCTCAACTACAGATGTCAGCGCTGAGTCCATCCCTTCACGGTCCAGGTACCACAGCCCACTACGCCATGTCCCAGTCCCAAGTCTTCGCCCCGTCCCCTTCTCCTGGAAGACCACCTTAGGAAATATCAAACAAAATAATACACTTTAGTTGGAGGATAATGGCACTAATGGATAACAGGCTAACAGGAAATGAAGGAGCATGCAGAACATTACTTTAGTTGGAGGATAATGGCACTAATGGATAACAGGCTAACAGGAAATGAAGGAGCATGCAGAACATTAGATAGAGTTATAGAACCTGTACAATAACAGGCTAACAGGAAATGAAGGAGCATGCAGAACATTAGATAGAGTTATAGAACCTGTACAACTAACGGTGCCCTTACCAACCACAGCCTGTGCTGTACCATCAGCGATCTGGATGCTCTCTACTTCTGCCAAGTGAGTGTAAGATGAGAACTCACTGGCATTGCCTGTCACATGTCTGGATGCTCCAGAATCCATTATCCAAGCGATGGATCTTCCCTCATTTGGGTGTGCGCAAAGGGAGTAATTAGCATAATCTCCTCCAGAAAAAATAGTAGATGCCTCCTCAGACACATCACCTACTGCTCTCTGCTTCCTCCTCAGTGCTTCCAAGAGCGCTCGATCCTCATCAGTGAAGATCATCTCAGCTTCTTCCCTTTCTGCCACAGTTAAGTTTGCCCGGTGGCCTCCTCTTCCACCTCGTCTGCCTCCACGCCCACGGCCATGGCCTCCAGCTTGACCACGTTCACCCCAGTTCATCTCCCTGGGTAGCTTAGGGCACATCTGTCTCAGATGCCCTATCTCTCCGCAGTTAAAGCACTGCTTAGTCTCCCCTCTGAATCTAGTGTTATCCGGATTGGATACCATTAGTGCAAACTTCTCCCCTGTAAGTCCACCCGTCCCAGCGTGTAGCCTGATACGGCTCTCCTCCTGTATCATGGCCGAGACTGCCTCCTCCAGTGATGGGATCTTCGTCTGGGTTAATAGCAACGCCGTTCTCTGCTCATACGCACGAGCCAAACCTCGAAGAAACAACATAGTCCTCTTCTGCAGAGAGGCCTCACGTTCCTGTTGGCCTTCTTGTTTTGATGATGTTTAACAAACAATTTACCACTAATGTTGTTTGTCTAGTATTTGTGTTTTCGTATTTATTGTAGACAAACAACGTTGTTGGAGGATGGATGGAATAGAGCTTCAACGATCATATCCAAAGGAGGTTGGCGGAATGTCGGTGAAGCCTTGCTATTCAAAGTTCAAGATCCAAGTTAAAGCTTCATCCGAGAGATTACCTAGAAGAGCTTCGTTGAAGATCAAGATTGCTTGGGTAATGTAGTTTAGGATTTATATTATGTGTGTTAAGTACTCTAAGCTCAATATAATATACACACACGTATTTGGTTTCTATGTATATATATAGTTATATATATACATGCATGGTTTTGGGTTTTCATATTTATAATATGAAATCACATATTTCATATTTACTATTGTGTTTTTGAAAACATTGCATAGAATATGCAATTTTGTGAAAATATTATTTTTGTAGGCTGTCTAAAAATCACAATAGATAGCTGATCCCCATCAAACACCGATGA
>NC_033803.1:65266365-65272780 GCF_001876935.1 Asparagus officinalis | reverse complement strand
TTACACCTCATCAATATTTCTTTCTTCCATTTTTATCCCTTTGCTCTCATCTTCTCTTTCTTCTCCTTTCATTCCTTTTCTTCTCCCTCTCTAGCTGAAAAAATGCCATATCCTATTTCTTCTTCCTCTCAACTTTCTCTCAAAAACAACAACAATTAATATTGTATGATGCGGATTTCTTCCTCTAAACTTTTATTTTTCCACTTTCTTCTCTTTCTAATCCAAAAGGAGGCAATCATAGTGTCAACATTAGCTCCCAATTCATTTCCATCACCACTTGGTGAGCAATGGTGGCACTATCTCAGGAGATGAAAAGTGTTAGTTCTAAAATATCTGAGATCTAATCCATAAAACCATGATAAATTCAAAGAGAATAAACATGAGAGCGGAAGCAATACCTGAATCCATGATAAATTTGCACGGATCTGAATTAGGGTTTGATCTTCTAATCTTGAGGGTCTCTCCTTTAGAATCTCTTTAGGATCTTCTAATCTTGAGGGTCTCTCCTTTAGAATCTCTTTAGATGGGGATTAAGAGAATAGAGAATGTAACCCTAGATTAGGGACCATAACCCTCCTTTAGAATCTCTTTAGATGGGGATTAAGAGAATAGAGAATGTAACCCTAGATTAGGGACCATAACCTCTTATTTATAGTTATTGTACTTTTATAATTTGACCCCTCATCAAATTATAATTACAACCTGGTATCTATACATTTATCCCATGATTTATTTAAATACTTATTAACCTAAATTGATTGATCACTTTAAGTGGGTTATCCTTAAGGATAGCAATACACAATGATCAATCATATGTTCCCACAAATAGATTTAAATAGATTTAAATCTAACAATCTCCCACTTGTGCACCATATGATTCATTTAAGCGTGTATAACCTTATGAGCTCAAAATTGCTATCACTTGAAAAGGTATTTTCGAACAATCTCGTCCATTGACTATATCAATATAGGATCAAAATGGTCTTTGTTACATTTATCGTGACTCGACCCATCAATGGTCACAAATACCAATACAATCAAATGACATAGATCAAACATGGATGTGCAGCATGAAAATTACATACAATGTAATCAATACATGTCTATTTTTAACTGGTCCTACCTTTAACTTTAGCGAGGTCAAAACCAAACATAATAAAACAGAGTGTTTTAACTGAATACTTTATTCTGATCAGACAATACAACCAAACACAAAACACAAGAAAATTACAAACTCCCACTAAATCATGATATCCTCGAATAACACCACACCCATATGAGCAGTATGCTCATGAAAGACCTTGGGTGGTAATCCTTTAGTAAGATGATCTGCTATCATGGAGTTTGTCCCAATGTGCTTTATGGATATCTGTTCACTTTGTACCCTTTCTTTTATAACCAGGAACTTAATATCAATATGTTTTGACTTAGTTGAGCTCCTATTGTTATTGGAATACATAACTGCAGATTTATTGTCACAAAATAACCTAAGTGGTCTTTCAATATTTTCTAAAATGCCCAGTCCAGTGATAAAATTTCGCAACCATATTCCATGATTTGATGCCTCATAGCAAGCTACAAACTCTGCTGTCATAGTGGAGGAAGCTACGAGTGTCTGTTTAACACTTTTCCATGATATAGCTCCTCCTACTAACATATAACTATAGCCTGATGTAGACTTTCTGCTATCTTGGCATCCAGCAAAATCAGAGTCCGAATACCCAATGACCTCCAACTGTTTTGATTTTCTGTATGTGAGCATATAATCTTTTGTTTTCTAAAGATACCTCATAACCCTTTTGACTGCTATCCAATGATCCATACCAGGGTTGCTTAAGTATCTGCCTAACATCCCAATAATGTACGCAATATCTGGACGCGTACATACCTGAGCATATATTAGACTTCCTACAGCCGAAGCATAATGAATCTTCTGCATTTCCTGAATTTTAAGGTTACCTTTAGGGCACTGATTGAGACTGAACTTGTCTCCTTTAGCAACAAGGGTGTCACCTGGTCTATAATCTTGCATGCCAAATCTTTTGAATACTTTATCGATATAGCTCTTTTGTGATAATCTAAGTATACAACGAGAACGATCTCGATGTATCTGGATTCCTAATATAAAAGAGGCGTCCCCAAGATCTTTCATCTTAAAATTATTTGATAGAAATCTCTTGGTTTTGTGCAACATGCCTATATCATTAGTGGCAGGCAATATGTCATTGACATACAGAACCAGAAAAATATACTTACTCTCACTGAACTTGTGATATACACAGTCATCAACAACATTCATCTCAAAACCGAACGAGATAACTATTTGTTAAAACTTATGATACCATTGACGAGGAGCTTGCTTGAGTCCATAGATAGATTTTTTTAATTTACAAACCATATTCTTTGGGTCTCCTGACACAAAGTTTTTTGGTTACACCATATAGATCATTTCATCAAAGTCTCCATTGAGAAACGCAGTCTTAACATCCATTTGATGTAACTCAAGATCATAATGAACAACAAGCGTCATAATTGTTCTAAAAGAGTCTTTCGATGAAACCAGAGAGAAAGTCTCTGTATAATCAATGTCTTCCTTTTGAGTATAGCATTTAGCTACAAGACGTGCCTTATACCTCTCCACATTACCATTTGCATCCCGCTTGGTCTTAAATATCCATTTACAACCAATTGGTTTTGCACCTTCTGGCAATGAGACAAGTTCCCAAACCTTATTGTCTTGCATAGACTTGTACTCTTCATTCATTACATCAATCCACTGTTGCGAGTTAGAACTTTTCATGGCCTGGAGGAAGTTGATTGGATCATCTTCTAACATTCCATTACTCTCCTCATGTTCTTGGAGAAATACAATAAAATCATCCGGAATAGTATTTCTTTTTTCTCTTATGGATCTCCTTAATGACACTGGTTCTTGAGGTTGTTGAGTTTGTTCTTCTGGAACAGGGAGTTGTTCAATATTATCTTCTTGAGGTTTCAGATTCACTTCTTGATCAATAACATGTATATGAACCTGAATATCGTCAAAAGTGACTATAAGGATTGGGTCTGAAACTAATTCCTCATCAAAAGCAATGTTTCTAACCTTATTTCTCCCTCCAAACTCAACATCCTCAAAGAATGTTGCTATTCTCTCTCAAAAATAATCCTAAGTGTGGGATCATAAAACTTATAGCCCCTAGAACGTTCAGAATACCCAATAAAGTAGCTGCTAAGTGTTTTAGAGTCTAATTTCTTTTCATTTGGCCTATAAGGCCTTGCCTTAGCTGGACATCCCTAAATATGTAGGTGCTTTAAACTGGGTTTTTGACCAGTTTAAAGCTCATAAGGTGTTTTAGCAACTGCTTTACTTGGTACTCTGTTCAGAATGTAACCTGACGTCTTTAGTGCTTCTTCTCAGAGTGACTCTGATAAAGAAGAATGAGCAATCATACTTCTTACCATATCCTTAAGAGTCCTATTTTGTCTTTCAGCTATACCATTCATACTAGGTGAACCCGGCATGGTGTACTGTAGGACAATACCGCATTCCTCTAGGTATCTAGCAAATGGTCCTAAACGTTGTTCACCTGAACCATCATATCTGTCGTAGTACTCATCACCACGATCAGATCTAACGGTTTTAATTCTTTTGTTAAGTTGATTCTCAACTTCAGTTTTAAAAGCTTTGAACATGTCCAGAGACTCAGATTTCTCATGAATGAGATATAAGTACCCATAACATGAGTAATCGTTTATGAATGATATAAAATATTATTGACCATTCCAAGATGACGTAGGGAATGGCCCACAAATATCCGTATGTATCAATTCTAAGACATCCGAAGATCTATTGGCACCTAATCTCTTTACTTTGGTCTGTTTTCCCTTAATGCATTCAACACATACGTTAAAATCTGGAAAATCAAGGGAATTCAAAATACCATCAGACACAAGGCGCTCAACTCTACCTTTTAAGATATGACCCAAGTGCTTATACCATAATATCGCTGAATTTTTCTTATTTAATTTATGCTTAGTACCACGTGATTCCACACGCAATGATTCATTATAAGAAGCAATTGTATCAAGCAAATATAGGTTGTCATAAGTACTCAAGTAACCAGTTCTCACAACAATTGAATTAAAAGATAAACTGAATTGATTGTTTCCAAATGAACAAGAGTAACCTGATTTGTCCAATACAGAAACTAAAATCAAATTCCGTCTAAAAGACGGTACTACAAAAGTATCTTTTAAATCCAAATATGAACCAGTTCCTAATAGCAACCTAAAGTACCCAATTGCTTCCACATCTACCGATTGACCATCGCCCATAAAGATATATCTTTCATCATCACTTGACTTTCGGTAGCTCAGGCATCCCTGCATAGAAACACTTATGTGAGTAGTAGCACCAGAGTCTAACCACCAAGTGTTTCTAGGTATTGAAGCTAAATTAACATCAGAACAGACCAAAGTAAGGAACATACCCTTCTTAGCACGCCAGGCGTGATTTTTGGTACAATCCTTCTTTACGTGTCCAGACTTGTTGCAGAACAAACAACCCTGACCATCCTTATGTTGTTTCTTCTGAACGGGATCCTTACCAACTTCATTATCATTCTTTCTTTTCTTGCATTTATCCTTAGAGGCATAGGCCAAATGAGCACTTTCAGTCTTATCTTACTTCAACCTGTCTTCTGCTTGCACACAGTATGAAATAAGCTCATTTAGATTTTATTTTTCCTTTTGGCAGTTATAACTGACCTTAAACTGATTGAATTGTGTAGGAAGAGACAACAAAACTAGATGCACCAATAACTCATCACAAAGATCGAGTTTAAGTACCTTAAGCTTTGAAGCAATATGAGACATTTCCATAATGTACTCCCTGATATTTCCTTTGCGCTTATACTTTATTAAAATCAAGCGAGCTAAAAGTATGTTTGTTTCTACCTTATCGTTTTTCGCAAAATATTTTTTAATTTCGACAAGGAAATATTTAGCCTTAGTAATCCCTTCGGATTCTATGCCCCTAAAGGCTTCTGGAACGCCGCACTTAATGATCATTAGACTCATGTGATTTAAACGCTCTCATTTCTCATACTCCTTCTTTGCATCAGGAGTGCTATCCGTATTGAGAGGTTGGGGTTGTTCAGTTCTTAATGCAAAGTCTAAATCCATGCAGTCAAGAACAATTAAAATGTTCTCTTTCCAAACCTTAAAATTAGTCCCATTGAGCATGGGAATTAAGTTGATGTTAGCAGAAATTATTACAGCAGATGTATTAGGTAAAATAAACAAAATATACTCATATTATAAACTATAATTAGTAATCCATAACATTCAAATAATGACAAATCTCATCTCAAGATATCTGGCACAACATTAATATCAAGTCTTTGGACAGTAATATTAATTGCAAGTGATACCTTGTTGCAATGATCAAATACTAACAATAACGCATGTCAGATAATAAAACTATCTTTGGATCGATTCATTATCCACATGTAAACCTTATAATCGTCACGTATTTATCATCGTAGATGCATATGCAATCTAAAATAAATAATAACATTCCTTTGGGCCTATTAAATATTTACACGAAAACATACACACAAACATCTAACATTCCTCATGAACAATCTACACAAGAGAGGTTACTTTGGCAACTTCTTGTTTCAATCGATCATTTAGAATGAGAGACAAACTTTAATATCTTAGTGTCATATTATTTGAATTAAATAATTGATTAACTACCAAAATTAATTCAAATTAAATAACTTAATTTGAATTAAAAGAATTTTCCATAGCTTAATTAGGGCCCATAACTTAATTAGTTAAGCATACTAAACTGGGTCCATAACTTAATCAGGCTCACCACATAGGATTTAAATTCAATTAATCCTTAACTTAATAAGAGAGCCCATAACCAGAGAGATGGACACGGGCCCACATTAATAATCAAAACAAAATAAATTTTATTTTTATAAAGGCCCATTATAAGAATGATGTGGCCTTTAAGAAGAAGAGACACATCTCTTCTTATATGTATCCCCTGTTGGCCTTCTTGTTTTGATGATGATTTAACAAATAATTCACATCTAATATTATTTATCTAGTGTTTGTATTTTATTATTTATTATAGACAAATAATATGTTGGAGGATGGATGGAATCAAGCTTTCACGGTCATATCTAATGGAGGTTGGCGGAATTGTGGAGTGAAACCTTGCAATTCAAGTCAAGATCTAAGTTCAAGCTTCATCTGCATAGTGTACCAAGTTGAGCTACATCGAAGATCAAGATTGCTTGGGTAATATTTAGTTTAAGTTTATATTATGTGTGTAAGTACTTTAAGCTCAATCATATATACACACACATTTTATTGGTTTATATATATATATATATATATA
>NC_033803.1:65255258-65265365 GCF_001876935.1 Asparagus officinalis | reverse complement strand
CTTCTCGTTGACGATCCGATGTCTTGTTTCACTGGAACATGATCTTCTCCTCACGATTTGACGTTGTGGGGAACTCTGAACGAGCTTAAAACTCTATGAAATAGTTGATTTAACCGAAAGTCGGTTATAAGCCAATGATGAAGAAGATCTTGTTGCCGATCTACAAAGCTCCAACCGAAGGATGAAGAATCCTCTTTTCGCTGCCAAGAAGTTCCAACCGACCGCCCCCGAACTGAATTGATTTTCAGTTATTTATAGGGGATTAAGGGGTGTAACCACCTCCTTAATTCGCTCCTAAGTGGGGCTAATGGGATGTAACCGCCCCCTTAAATCACTTCTGAGTGGAGTTGTGATCCCCTCAGATCATGGGAAATGGTTTTGGAACCGTTTAGCTCGTGTTTGAACGAGTCAAACGCAGGCCCGCGTTCTGGCATGAATTCTGTGTCCAAACGTAATGCCTAAAAGCTTGAACGCAGCATCTGGAAGCTCGGACGCAGCGTTTGGAAGCTCATTTGTAGCGATTTAAGAGCTGCGTTTGGCAGCGGATCTGAGCTGCGTTTACAGCAATTTGAAAACTGCGTTTGTACGATTTAAGAGCTGCGTTTAGAAGCTCATTTGCAGCGATTTAAGAGCTGCGTTTGGCAGTGGATCTGAGCTGCGTTTACAGCAATTTGGAAGCTGCGTTTGGCAGCGGATCTGAGCTGCGTTTGGAGTTGGATGTGACCTGCGTTTACAGCGTTTGAAGGCTGCATTTACAGCGATTTGGAAGCTGCGTTGACGGCCGAATCTGAGCTGCGTTTGCAGCTTTTGGAGCTGCGTTTGCAACTTTTGGAGCTGCATTTGAGCTGCGTTCGTGGCTATGAACGCGGCGCATCTTGATGCTGGTACGCGGGGAGGACTTCCACGTCTTGATTTGAAGAGACCGTCGATTTGTAGTCTCTTTCTATCGAAGTTTTGCAAAGATCGTCATTTTGTAATCTTTACTTTAGCTCTTTGATATGCAATAGTCGTCAGATTGTAACTCTCGATGTTGATTATGAAAGCTATTAAACTAGAGGTCTCATCGGTTGTCATGAAGGTCGTCAGATTGTAACCTTCAGCGATCTACGTGAAAGTCTTCAAATTGTAGCCTTCTGGAAGTCGTCAGATTGTAACTTCCATCATCGGTGTTTGATGGGGATCAGCTATCTATTGTGATTTTTAGACAGCCTACAGTAAGTAATAAGAAAATAAAATCAAATCTAAACTCAATATAAAAAACTAGCTTTAAAGAATGATAATCAAATAACTAAGCAACATGTAAAGCTAGATAGAGTTTAGAAAACTTCTCCAATAAATGACAAGAGAGAGAGATGGATTTGAAGCTCAAATATCATTGAATTGATCTCCACTTCCTCTTGTAGAATTCTTCACAAACCAAACCCTTAAACAAACTTAAAACCAAACTTAAACTCTTTTAAAACTTGTTTTAAAACATTTCTAGGGTTGCTGTAAGAACTGAGGTATAAGGGAGTATTTATATGAAACCCCAAAGCCAAGAGAAAACCAAGAAAAGACTAATAAACCAGCTCAACAACGGCTCTGGAAACTAGCCGTTGGAGCAGATTTGACAGTGCGACGGTCGACCGCGAAGGTCATCAAAGCAGAGAAAACTTCCAGAGAGTTCGATGGTCGATCGTGGCGGTTGACCGTGGGAATTTTCAGCTTGACGGTCGACCGCCACAGTCGACCGTGAAAGTTTCTGCTGCCCACTAAGATAAAAATATAGGCGCGGTCGACCACAAATTGATATATGAAATTGACAGTTTTGAAACAGATTTTTGATTTTAAAAGCCTATTTAAAAATATCAAATAAATTCAGAAAAATATAAAACTTTGAGAAATGATTGTAGACATGATAATACACATGCTACAAAAACTGGTTTGTAAAAGGACTTCCTAAATGAGAAATATCATCATTTTACAAAATACTCCAAAACATAAAAATGTGAACATATGAGTTTTAGCTTAACCATGTTTTAAAACAATACAAAATGATTTTGTAGACTTAAAGAAAGATGTAAACTATTGTTATGAAGTCTATAAACAATGAATGTAGTATTTTATCAAAATACACATATAATGCATTAAAACATGATTTCATTGAACTAAATAAAATTGATATTGATAAAGTCATATAAATGCATATAAGTATGAAACAAAAATATGTTTTCTAATTGTATTCAATTGTTTCATAGTAAAACTTAAAAACTATCAAACCAAAACATATATGTATATATATAACTATATATATACATGGAAACCAATACATGTGTGTGTATAGAAAATTAAGCTTAGAGTACTTAACACACATAATATAAATCTAAACTAAATATACCCAAGCTTGATCTTGATCTTTATTGTAGCTCAACTTGGTATACTTGCGGAAGAAGCTTGAACTTGTATCTTTAACTTGAATGTACATTGCTTCACTCTACTATTCCGCCAACCTCCATTGGATATGATCGTTGAAGCTATATTTCATCCATCCTCCAACTCGTTGTTTGCCTAGAATAAATACGAAAATACAAACACTAGACAAACAACATTAGAAGTAAATTGTTTGTTAAACATCATCAAAACAAGAAGACCAACACATGGCATGCAAGCATTACAAGTTTCTTCCCTTTGGTTGCTTCATCACCCTTATTCTCCAACACTTCAGTGTTGCTCTGTCAAATGAACCCAAAGTTGATCCGAGTAAGGAATACTTTGATAGAGTTTCTCTCTCATGTATGCAACTTTCAGACTCCTTATCTGATCCCACTAAGCCATCATCTTCCCGTTCTTGGTCTAGAGCCTCCACCATCTCCACTTCTGATGTTTGTGCTCGACTGGATCGTCTTGAGACTCAGGTCTCAAGTATTCAGAAGGACATTATGACTATTCTTAGCTATCAGTGTCAGTCTCTTGGGATTCCGTATCCCTCTTCCAGTTCTGACTCTGGTTAAGGAGAGGGCTCTGATGAAGAATCTGCTTCTGGTTCGGGATCTGGCTCTGGATCTACTTCTGACGTTGGTGGTGATTGATTCTCAATGATTATTGGGTTTATGCTTATGTTTATGTTTTGGTGAACGAAAAATTGATACTTATTTTTTATTTTGAGTTGTAATAACTCTATGGTTTGTGTGAAAAACTATGTGGTATTGTGGAACAAATTGTGGTTATGTTAGCTTATGATTTTTTTTGGTTTTTTAGTTCCTCTGAACAATGTGTTGTTAATGATGCTTTGTGATTGGTTTGGTTTTAAATTTCAAATGTTTATAGTTGTGTATGAATGGATATGGTTGCTTAGCTCCTATATATGATCTTTATATGTCATTTATGCAAATTGACAGGGGGAGCTTTGACCATACATTTGTTTATTATCTATGCTTGTATGCAAGGGAGCGTTGCTCCTATTCTCTATATTTCATTTCCCCTTTTGATGTTGTCAAAGGGGAAGAAAAACTCATATTGATATTGATGTTTAGTTTAGTGGTTTAGTTGTCGATGAAACTGTAATGATGATTTGGTTTTTATGTTGTCACTACATGTTTCATATGGTTGGCTTATTTGGTATCTTAATATGTAATGATGATTTGGTTTTTATGTTGTCACTACATGTTTCATATGGTTGGCTTATTTGGTATCTTAATATGAACTTCATATCATTAAATAAATTGTTTTCTACATGTTTCATATGGTTGGCTTATTTGGTATCTTAATATGAACTTCATATCATTAAATAAATTGTTTTCCATCATCAAAAAAGGGAAGATTGTTGGCCCTATAGTTTTGATGATGATTTATCAAAACAATTTATAGCTAATATGTTTTCTAGTTTCCGTTGGTTGGTTTTTCTCTTTTCAGGTAATTCAACACACGACAATCAAGAGTTAAAGATTCAAGTTCATGTGTGTGCATTCTCCTAGGTATAAGAGTAGTTTGCTTACATATATTGTATGTTTATATTTAAGCTCAATATGTGAACACAACACAGATTTGACGTTTTCTATCATATAAATGATTTTTCATCAAACTTTGTCACAATAATTTTTATTTCATGTTTACAGCTCATTCATACTTTATTTGCCACCTCACTACCAAGCACAAATTTTGTGCTTGGTACCAAGCATACACATATTCCTCATATATATATATATATATATATATGTATATATATATACGTATATATATATATATATATATGTATATATATATACGTGTTTACAAGTCATATCTCAATTTTCATGTTCGCGAAAAACAGGTTTTATGAACACTTTTCAAAAACAGTGATTTTTCACAAACAAAAATTGCATTTCTAAAAATTTCTTTTCAAACATGTTTATTTTATCATTTAGAAACTTTTCCCAAAGTTTTACTGTTTTTGGAATTGATTTAATATTTTTAACGTATTTTTAAAATTAGCCCAAAACCTGTTTATTACCATGTATCAGTTTGCGGTCGACCGTCAGTAGTTTAATTTTTTACTATGGCTTTTTATTGTTCGCGGTCGACCGTGATGATCGATCGTGGCTCCATCCAAAAACTTTTGCGGTCGATCGTCACGGTCGACCGCCAGCTTTTCAAAGTTGTTTTTCAGTGTTTATGTGCTTCGCGGTCGATCGCGAGATTTCTACGGTCGACCGCCGAACTCTTCATTGCTTTCTTAATGGCTATATTCTGATTTAAATCTATGAGGTTATTTTGGTTATTTCAAGTTAGTTTTGGCTGATATTTTGAGTGAGTATAAATACCCCATTGCTGTTCTCTTTCAAGAGATCAATTTTTGTTTTTACAGTGATGTTTTAACAAAAGTTTAAGTGCGTTTAAAGAGCTGATTAAACTGATTCTGATTATCTATTTCAAAAGAAGTTTTCTATAACAAGAAGAGGCTTTCACTTCAACTGAGGATCCTATCCTCATCATGCTCTACTATTTTTCTTGTTTATTGAGAAGTTTTCCTAACTCATCTTTTCATATAGCTTATAATTTTATTTTCATATCTTAGCTATATTTATTGAGTTACATATTTTTATCCACTGTTATCACACACACTGTATTAAGCTTAATATTCCATACTATATATTATGGGTAGTGGTGTGTGATTTAGTGAGTGTGAACTTCATTGCGTTCTCATTTGTTGTTGAGAACAAACCATTGTATTTAACCTTTATTTGTGAGTATCACTTGTAATATACTTGTACATCGAGAGAAGTGTGAGACGAGAGACGGGGTCGAATCCAATAGGAGTGGCGTCGGTTGACGAACCTAGGGAGAGGTTGCATCCGAGCACTTGAGGAAGAGGACACGGGCTAGGTTCCTACACTTAGTGTGTAAAATGTGATTGCATAGTATTTGTTGTGTGAGAGTTTTCGATAAACTTGTAAACCGAGTGTGTAGAAGTTTCGGCTCCAAACCGAATTGTGATAGTGGAGATTTGCTCGAGGTGAGGAGCGGGGACGTAGGTCGTGGTGACCGAACCTCGTAAACATATCGTGTGTTTGTGTTTTGCTTAGCGTATATTTTATTTGTGACTTTTTATATCATTCTTGTTCATATCTATCTCATATCATTCTTGCAAGAACAAATTAATCAATATAATTTTAATTGGAATTTAATCGGGATTAGATTAGCATAAGACCCTAATCACCCCCCTATGGTCTAACACCATCTACTGAGTTGATCCCAATCACAGGTTCTCCTTGTAAATCCCATCCAATCCATTACATTGTTCCATACATCAGTCGAGTACTGACATTCAAAGAACAAATGCTTGTAATTTTTCGGTTGTCTAGAACACAAAACACAACAGTTAGTACTAAGAATTCCAAAACGACACAACCTTTCCTAAGTGAGAAGCCTGGAGTGATAGACTAGCTAAAGTATGATAGAATGCTTGGGATAATTCAGGCTCTCCCAAGTTGTTTCCGCCCAAGTAATTGGAATGCAAGAACTTTTCAGGGGAAAGCAAGGGGTTTTGATCCTCTCTTCCGTGCTATCAAACTCTCCATCTTTTCTAAAAATTTTGAATGAAGATTTTCCTGCACATATGAAGGAAGTGATAATGATGTTGTAACTATAAAATTTCAGCTTCTTGTTTACCAGGTTATATTAATCCTGGTTTTTTTATGTACAGCTCTTTTACACACTTGGAAGATGAATAAACCTTTAATTCATTGACCCAAAAAAATGTTCTATTTTCTGCTAGCGAATCTTTAACTCTTTGATATTTTACGCTGATTCAAAGACTCTTTTCTCACTACATGTTTGGTGGTCCGCGCGCATTAAACAGATATTTTCTCCTGGTTCTAAATCTCAGTCTCTAGTCTGTGTCTATTTCTTGATCTGAGTCTTTGCTTGGGCTTAACTCTGGATAGGGGTTGATTTGATGTCATCTTAAAAGCTATTCTCATGACACTTAACTCAACATGAAATGAGAGTCGAGGTTATAATGTTATTCATTTGATTGTAAATTCGTACTAAAATCTCTGATACTCTTAGCTCATTTATAACCAAACAAAGAAAATCTAAGCATGCTCTCAATCTCAAAGTGGCCTATTAATATGTAGCTCTAGCTTAGCCCTATTACAGTGCCCATTCCTCTCACGTGCAAGGGCAAGTTAAAGTGATGAAAGAGTTGGGAACATGGGGTGGTGATAAAAATGGAAAAGGGTATAATTAGTAGTATAGCCAGGGTGCCACATTGGCCAAGGGGGTTTCCGTTTTTGGCAACAGACACTTGCAGGGTGCACCCCAATGGTATTTTCAGTTTTGGGGTTGCAATTTGATGGGCACCCCTGCCCTCCCATTACTCCTGTGGTCAGCTGTAATAATAAACATCATATCAAAGAGAGAGAGAGAGAGTCTTCAAGTCTTTATAACATAGAGAGAGTGAGAGGGAATTTTCTTTTTTTTAGTTGAGGAAAAATCTATGGAGAGATATGGGAGAAGTTTCAGAGATCAGCCAGCTTTTAGTGGTGGGTTCTCTTGGCCACCACGATCCTACACTTGTAGCTTCTGCAAGAGGGAGTTTAAGTCAGCTCAGGCTCTTGGGGGCCACATGAATGTGCATAGAAGGGATAGAGCCAGGCTTAGACAATCTCCTCCTTTGTTGGATCCCCCTCTTTCTAACCCTAACCCTAGCCCAAACCCTAACTCTTACCCTAGCCCTAATCCTTTGCCAAACCTTAATTTTTCACCACCACCACCACCACCAATTTGTACTAGTGCTAGTGCAAACAAGATCAGGCCAATGACTTATACATTCCCTTCTCTATTGTCTCCTCGCACTCGTTGCGATGCAATGACAACTAAGGCTTCATCAGCTACTATTGTGCCTTCGCCTTTTCGTTTGAGATGCGATGAGCTGAAGAATACAAGAGAAGTGAAGGCCATATGCTTCATGGGAGATGAAAAGATTGTTATGGCAAGGAGCAAGAGAGAGGCATCAGGGTTCGATGTGGAGGTTGAAGAGGGTTTGGATTTAGAGCTTAGACTTGGGTACTCTTAGATGTTTATCATTGACGATTAGTGAAGCTATGTCGGGATAATTTGCTAACTTATTTGTCTTCCTGATCTTTAGGGATTGAATCTTTGTTTTGATATTATCTTGCACTAATATTGTTAGTTGTGATTCTATTTCGTTTAGTAAAAATATGATTTATGTACCTAGTTGAATTGTTTAGAGTTTAGAAATGGTTAGTGGATGGAAGAGTATGTTTGATTGTTCCGTTGCGGACAAAGGTAAAAGGTTATATTATTGGACATTTTAGGTAAGCTGCCCACTATGATTATCTTCTTCTTGACCAAAAAAAAGGGTTCTATATATGCATCTACATATATATAGTCATTTCACTTAAACTATTTACTCATTTTCCCTTTGCAGACTTAGGTTTTTGATACAACTATGAGGTTTTGATTCTCTCGGAGAAGTTTATTACATTATTTAAGGGGAATACAAAAATGTTCGATGAAACCTCAACATAATACCTTCTGCTACATTTTCAGTTCATAAGCAACAGATTTAATTAGGTGGCCTTTCTTTGATCTACGTACAATTGTAGAAACCTAAAGGGAAGATAATAGAACATTTCTTTTCTAGACACATAAGAACAATTTTCATGCAGTTGTTACTTGTTGAATGTGGGCGTATACAGACATCAATTGTTATCAATCAATATTATATTTATTTTGAAAATCTCCCTCAAATATAATTTCCTGTATGTATGTAGGTTTTGTGATTCTTTCAGCCTTATTATAAAGATAGAATGTTGAGTATATAGCTAGTATATATAGTTTCTTGTAGAATGTGATTTGGATCGAGTTACAGAGCAGAAGGATTGCTGTAGAGTTACAACATTACTATATGAGCATGCAACTGTAAATATCAGCTCTCTTTGCAGTATATAAGCAACTCTACTAAGCCAAAGCCAACGCATGAAATAATGTCTGCTGTCCTTATAACTGTATATTTACTCAAAAAATTGGACAAAAAAATTAAGTGAATACTAAGGTGCTTGACATGTCATATGACACTTCTTGGTGTATTATTCAGTGTATTCAACCCATTGTTGCAGGAATATCGTCTGGGATATATAAAACATGGATAATAATTCTACAGCACATGTTAGATGATCTCGTAGATAAATACGAAAAATGTGAAGAGTTAATAATGAAATTAATAATGTAAACTCCTCCTCCATCTTGCACGTACTATAGGAACTGAGGTTTTTGAGCTACTTAATATTAATTAGAGTAAAACGAAAGAATATATAATATATTTCTTCCTCTCTTAACGTTTATAATGTCAATTGTCCGGAATATTACTTGATTCACTGAACCTATAGTGAAACAGAAATTTGTATTCTTCTACCATTTTCTCAATAATAATCGTCTGTCATTTAGTAGACGATTGCCATTTTACACACATTTAAATGTAAACTGACAGCATAAATGCAACTCATAGAGTATATAAGTTGATTATGTTAAGAATGATCGTTCAAAAGATCAAATCCAATGCAATTAGATAGAGAGCCCATTATCTCAATTGCAATCATTTGTCATGTAGTAGACAATTAATATGACTTATTTTGGGTAAAAAGTGAAAATAAGTGAAATTCAAGAAATATGATATGTCGAAGGACTTGCCATTACACCAAAACTTCTACGTTATAGAAAGGTTTAGGGTTATATACATATTTATAGATAAGTGCCAGTAGGAATTAAACTTGGATTGCTCAAACACGATATTAAAAATAAGATTCCGTCATTACACCCTAACTCTGAAGTTGTAATGAGGATTAGTTAAGTGTTATGGTTTATATTCCAATATGTTACTTGGTTACACAAGAAGCTAATCATACTTTGTCTAGATAATTATGATTAAGAAAGCAACCTCTGGACAAACAAAACAACATTGAAGAGTATCCAAATCCATGAAAGGGGACCCAGAAGTACAACAGAACACTGAGTTATCTCCTTTAGTGGGGGTGCATTAAATCACCACACTATTTCTCTACACTTGAAGCATTTTCCAAAGTTATAAAACATGAATATTCACAGAGAGAGAGAGAGAGAGCCAAAGTTCTCTAAGTTCTCCAAGGGACATGATGACCAATCCTATAAAAGGTAAACAAGGGCTCCAATTTCTCAGCCCAAGAAAAAGCAACATGTTGTTCGAATTGGGCTTCTGTCTCCGTAAACGACGGCCACAGTAATGAAGAGGGCATATTGAGAGACATCATTGCATTGAGTCAATAATACTTGTAAATAATTTTTTTTTTCTTCCAAGTGTCAGTAGCGTTACAAGTCAAGAGTCCGCTGTTTTTAACTTGGTCTCCAAGTGAAGGCCAACGTCATTGTTTAGCAGAAGAGAGGGAAGAAATTAACCTGCAAACAAACGTTTGGACTCTGATGACAGCTGACAGCAGCAGCATAAGCAATCACTCCCTTTTTAATTTATTTCTTCGTCTCAGAAAATAGCTGAGGGTTCTTAGGACTTCAGTCATTATTCACAGATGGGCATGTGTCTCGAACTAAGGATTTTGATGGTTGAAAGCTAATTGGTCCAACCATCATCCATGA
>NC_033803.1:65243109-65254258 GCF_001876935.1 Asparagus officinalis | reverse complement strand
GGATAACCCGGTCACCACAGCAAGGTAATGAATAAGAAACTCTCATTCAAATTCTCACCACTCTCATTGTTAGAGTCTGGACATAATATTCAGAATTGGTCAAACCTTTTTACAGTTAGGACCAAAACCAAAACCCCTCTCGATTCCCCCAATGAACGAGAGGTCCACAAATCGAGCGATCAAACCTTCCTACAGCTAGGATCGCCTCAAACCTCCCAATTGGTCAAACCTTCTTACAGTTAGGACCACAGTCAAAATCCCCTCTCGATTCCTCCAATGAACGAGAGGTCCACTTTCAAATCAAGTGATCAAACCTTCCTACAGTTAGGGTCACCCCAAACTCCCATTTGGCCAAACCTTCCTACAGTTAGGACCAAAACCATAATTCACTCTCGATAAACGAGAAATTCACCTTTAGTTCGGTAATCAAACCTTCTGACAGTTAGGATCATCCGAAGTTTTCGATTCTCGGAGTGGAGGTCCCACTCCTAGTTTCATCGTTCCGGATTCTGGGGGTGGAGATCCCACCTCGAGTCTCCTTTCCAGCTGAAGATAGAATATAAAATTCTTCTTCTTCAGTGTCGGGAGATAGAATATAAAATTCTTCCTCTCCTATTTCGGGTTCGTCTTTGCCCCAAGAGAAGACACCACCTTTTTCGACTCCCAAAATCTGTGCATCACAGGTACAGGGAAGTTTATCCCGAATCCTAAGTAGGGATAAGTCAACGCCTAACACGCGTTGCCGGTTTAGTCTTTCTCCGAAGAAAAAGACACCCGAGTTTAATTCTGGGGTATTTTATCCTGAAACCTAAGCAGGGATAAGTCTGCGCTTAATCCGCGCTGCCGGTTAGTTCTTAACCGTTAAAAAGAACACCCGTTCACATATTCAATATTGTGACAGGTTGTTATTAATAACACCAGAATTCATGCCTTACACGCATGGGGAATTTCATCCTGAATCCTAAGAAAGGATATGCCGACGCCTAACACGCGTCGCCGGTTTAGTCTTTCTCCGAAGAAAAAGACACCAGAGTTCGATTCTGGGGAATTTTATCCCGAAGCCTAAGTAGGGATAAAGTCAACACCTAACACGTGTCGCCGGGTAGCCTATTCCCGTAACAATGGCGAAGCCTATGTATTCAACATCATAGCACAAAGTCTCAGAGAATACACTCTCTTAGCACAACGTTACATGCGGAACGGATTTAGACAATCCGCATGCTAGCCCGACTCAAACGGTAGTCGGTAAAGGCTAATCAAATCCGTTGAAGGCTGGGGGTTAGCCAAAAAAACCCTAAAGTCAACGCCTAACACGCGTCGCCGGGTAGTCTATTCCCGTGAGAAAGACGAAGTCTACGTATTCAATATCGTAGCACTAAGAGCGTTAACTCTCTTAGCACAACGTCACATGCGGAACGGATTTAGACATAATACACGTTGCCGGGTAGCCTATTCCCGTAACAATGGCGAAGTCTACGTATTCGAAGTCGTAGCATCAAGTCTAAGGGAGTTCATTCCTTTAGCACAACGTCACATGCGGAACGGATCTAGGCAATTCGTATGCTAGCCCGACTCAAACGGTAGTCGGTAAAGGCTAATCAAACCCGTTGAAGGCTGGGGGTTAGCCAAACGTTGCTGTTTAGTCTTTTCACAGGAGAAAGACGAAGTCTACGTATTCAATATCGTAGCACTAAGAGCGTTAACTCTCTTAGCACAACGTCACATGCGGAACGGATTTATATAATCTGCATGCTAGCCCGACTCAAACGGTGGTCGGTAAAGGCTCATCAAACCCGTTGATGGCTGAGGGTTTGCCAAAAATCCTATAAATACGAGAGTCACTGACGCATCAGCTTCATTAGTTGGTCTCGTGACTTGAGCATCCAACGACATCCTAAACCCTAAGGTCAACGCCGGTCAACGCGTAAACCTAGGTCAGCGCCAGTCAACGCGTTGCAATCAAACAGTCAACGTACGACGTTCAAAACCCTAAGGTTAACGCCGGACAACGCGTAACCCTAGGTCAACGCCAGTCAACGCGTTGCAATCAAACAGTCAACGTACGACATTCGAAACCCTATGGTCAACGCCGGACAACGCGTAACCTTAGGTCAACGCCAGTCAACGCGTTGCAATCAAACAGTCAACGTACGACGTTAAAACCCTAAGGTTAACGCCGGACAACGCGTAACCCTAGGTCAACGCCAGTCAACGCGTTGCAATCAAACAGTCAACGTACGACATTCAAAACCCTAGGGTCAACACCAGTCAACGTGTAACCCTAGGTCAACGCCGGTCAACGTGTTGCGATCAAAAAGTCAATGTACGACATTCAAAACCCTAGGGTCAACACCGGTCAACGTGTAACCCTAGGTCAATGCCGGTCAACGCGTTGCGATCAAAAAGTTAACGTACGACGTTTAAAACCCTAAGGTCAACACCGGTCAACGTGTAACCCTAGGTCAACGCTAGTCAACGCATTGCGATCAAAAAGTCAACGTACGACGTTTAAAACCCTAAGGTCAACGCCGGTCAACGCGTAACCCTAGGTCAACGCCAGTCAACGCGTTGCAATCATAAAACCAACGTACGACGTTTAAAACCCTAAGGTCAATGCCGGTCAACGCCGGTCAATGCGTAACCCTAGGTCAATGCCAATCAATGCGTTGCAATGAAAGAATCATTACTCCGAAAAGTATACGAGTATAAACTGCTTCTTAATACTCCAAAAAGTATACGAGTATAAACTGCTTCTTAATACTCCAATAAGGTATATGAGTATAAACTATTCCCTATTTTTGGTTGAGAAGTTCCTGGAGAATATTTTTCATAAATATTCTTAAGGATAACTCAACAACACTACACCGGACAACGCGTTGCAGATAAAGACTCGACGCCAACAATCGATGGTCAGCTAATGATTAGAAAATCAGGAATCGACTTTAAGTTTAAAATTTTGACAATGGTCAGACAATAAATGCAGCACCGGAACTCTTATAGACATTCGACAAAGCACCGAATAGCCTGGAAGATTGAAGGAATAAAGAACGGAAGTCATTCCAAGGTCCCATTACACCGACTGAAGGTTGGGACAATCATATCCAAAGTATTCCAGACTCTTCTATAAAAGAACGAGACTGAAATACTTTGGAGGGGGTATTTGTAGGCATATAAAATTGCTTATAGGTCCCCTAGCATAGCTCGGCACAAACCGACGAACCAACGAGGCGACGAGATCGACGAATCGCACGCAAGCAACGGAATACATCCATTCGCGTGCGGGATCAAGCCAAGTGTTCGAAGAGTCAACGAGTCATCCAACCAAAGGCATACTCGGACGAATGACGATCGAATCAAGATCGGTTTCGGACTCCAACTCAGAAGCGGATTTACTGCCTAATCGGGATCCAGATTTACTGCCAAATCAGGTCAACGAGTCAATTGGCCGACACTGTTCCGTGCGCGGGCACAGTAAAGGGTGCCTATAAATAGGCCACTTGGTTCATTTGTTCAAGGGTTGGAAATTTTGGAGGCGAAGCTCTGCCGGATTCAAGACTCGAAACTTAAAAAAGATTGGAGCTTTGGGACTTCGGGGACTCACTCTTCCAGATCTGGTGCTCAGCGATTGTCAACGCCAAAAAAGGCAGGTGTTCGAGAGGACCGGATCTCAGATCTACGCAGACGTACTCCGGATCTAAGCTTGGTCTTAGATCCCGAGACTTGGACGATTGTTTCCTTGGTGAATCAATCCTCCCCGGCTATTATTTCCTTTGTGGAATAATACCCGTCGTACTGCTTAGATTTGATCGGATCTAGATCTCGCGGTGGTCCACGGATAAACCCCGGCGCAGGCAAAGAACCCACACAAAGCAAGAGACCGCAAAACAGGATCTTGCGATTCGTTCGACACAAAAGGAGAAAGTTGTAATTTTCTTTATTTCTTTTGTTATTTGATTTTCATTGTAACCGAATCTAAAAAAGACCGGATCTTTGTAATCGATAAACTATTACAAGAATTTGCAATGGAATCAATGATGAAGAAAACAACGATTTTCCCCGCGAACATACCCGTCGTACTGCGTAGATCCAACCGGATCTAGATCGCGCGGTGGTCCACGGATAAACCCCGGCACAGGCGAAGAACCCACAAAGCGAGCGACCGTAAAACAGGAGCTCGCGATTTGTTCGACAAACAAGGAGAAAGTTGTAATCTTTTTTCTATTTTCTTTGATGTTAAATTCCGGACATAATGCTTGGAATTTTGATCTGTCAATCTTTGACGAATTGTCAAACCCCTTCGTGTTATTTTTCCCGCGAACAACACTAAGAACCCCATCTGAGTGATTTGTACAAGTCAACACCCCCACTATAATTTGTACTCCCACTCCCATTTGGTCAAACCTTCTTACAGTTAGGACCACAACCAAAATCTCCTCTCAATTCCTCTAATTAACGAGAGATCCACAAATCAAGCGATCAAACCTTCCTACAGTTAGGATCGTCTCAAACATCCCACTCGGTCAAACCTTCCTACAGTTAGGGCCAAAACCAAAATCCCATCTTGATTCCTCCAATGAACGAGAGGTCCACTTTCAAATCGAGTGATCAAACCTTCATACAGTTAGGGTCATCTCAAACCCCTGCTGGTCAAACCTTCCTACAGTTAGGACCATAATCACAATTCACTCTCGATAAACGAGAAATTTATCTTTAGTTCGGTAATCAAACCTTCCGACAGTTAGGGTTATCTGAATCTTTTCGATTCTTGGAGTGGAGATCCCACTCTTAGTTTCACCTTTCCGGATTCTGGGGGTGGAGATCCCATCTCGAGTCTCCTTTCCAGCTGAAGATAGAATATAAAATTCTTCTTCTTCAGTGTCGGGAGATAGAATATAAAATTCTTCCTCTCCCATTTCGGGTTCGTCTTTGCCCCAAGAGAAGACACCACCTTTTTCAACTCCCAAGATCTGTGCCTCACAGGTACGGGGAATTTTATCCCGAATCCTAAGTAGGGATAAGTCAACGCCTAACACGCGTTGCCGGTTTAGTCTTTCACCGATTGAAGAAGACACCAGAATTCCAGTCTGGGGAATTTTATCCCGAATCCTAAGAAGGGATAAGTTAACGCCTAATACGCGTTGCCGGTTAGTGCTTAACCGTAAAAAGGATAAAAGCCCACATATTCAACATTGTGGCAGGTTGTTATTAATAACACCATGATACGTGCCTCACACGCATGGGGAATCTTATCCTGAAGCCTAAGTAGGGATAAGTCAGCGCCTAACACGCGTTGCCGGTTAGTCTTTGACCGTAAAAAGGATAAAAGCCCACATATTCAATATTGTGGCAGGATGGTATTAATAACGCTAAAATCCGTGCTTCACATGCACGGGGAATTTTTATCCCGAAGCCTAAGCAGGGATAAGCCAACGCCTAACACGCATTGCCGGTTTAGTCTTTCATCGATTGAAAAAGACACCAGAATCCAGTCTGAGGTATTTTATCCTGAATCCTAAGTAAGGATTAGTCAGCGCCTAACACGCGTTGCCGGGTAGCCTATTCCCGTAACAATGGCGAAGTCTACGTATTCGAAGTCGTAGCATCAAGTCTAAGGGAGTTCATTCCTTTAGCACAACGTCACATTCGGAACGAAAGTAAACAATCCGCTTGCTAGCCCGACTCAAACGGTAGTCGGTAAAGGCACATCAAATCCGTTGATGGCTGAGGATTTGCCAAAAATCCTAAGTCTACGTCTAACACATGTTGCCGGGTAGTCTATTCCCGTGAGAAAGACGAAGTCTACCTATTCAATATCGTAGCACTAAAAGGGTTAACTCTTTTAGCTTAACGTCACATGTGGAACGGATCTAAACAATCTGCATGCTAGCCCGACTCAAACGGTAGTCGGTAAAGGCTCATCAAACCCGTTGATGGCTGAGAATTTGCCAAAAATTCTATAAGTGCGAGTCATTGATGCATCAGCTCTGTTAGTTGGTCTCATGACTCGATTATCCAATAACATTAAAATAAGATCCACAAATGCAGATGAATCAACTTTAACAGTTGGTCCTGCAACGCCGACACTTGGGACCGCCGTGCTCCAATACCTTAAGAGCTTAAACTGCGTATACTCTAGTAAACGTACGAGTATAAACTGTGTCAACATACGACGTTCGAAACCCTAGCGTCAACGCCGGTCAACGCGTAACCCTAGGTCAACGCCGGTCAATGCGTTGCGACCAAAAAGTCAACATTCGACGTTCGAAACCCTAGGGTCAACGCCGGTCAACGCGTAACCCTAGGTCAACCCCAGTCAACGCGTTGCGACAAAAAGTCAACGTTCGACGTTCGAAACCCTAGGGTCAATGCCGGTCAATGTGTAACCCTAGGTCAACCCCAGTCAACGCGTTGCGACAAAAAGTCAACGTTCGACGTTCGAAACCCTAGGGTCAATGCCGGTCAATGTGTAACCCTAGGTCAACGCCAGTCAACGCGTCGCGACCAAAAGTCAACGTTCGACGTTCGAAACCCTAGGGTCAATGCCGGTCAACGCGTAACCCTAGGTCAACGCCAGTCAACGCGTTGCGACAAAAAGTCAACATACGGTGATCTGAAACTCTAAGTCAGCACAATGTGACAGAGATAGTCAGTTCAAAGTCAACTCAATGACACGAGCCAAATTCAACTCACTGGTGGTAGACTCGAGACTCCGACGACGGCCAGGCGATAAACGTAGCGCCGGAAGGACTTCGGCTATTCGTCAAAGCATTGAATAGACCGAAAATCGAAGGAGCCAAGAGTTGAAGCTAACTACAGGTCCTTTACACCGACTGAAGGCTGGACCAATCACATCCAAAGTATTCCAGCCTCTTCTATAAAAGAAACGAGTCCGAAACGCTTTGGAGGGGGTATCTGTAGGCATCGAAAATTGCCTATAGGTCTCCACGAACGGCTCAGTGTTAAGGAACGACGATGAACGTCACTATCTAGTTCACAGGAGTTCGATTGATGTCAATGAACGCTTGAAGTAAATCGACGAACTACGTGAACTAACGAAGGTACGGGCTAATCGGGAGCCCTGCGATGTTTACAAAAGGAGCAATGCCCTTCGTGTCTCATTCATTCTACAGATGATCCAACCATCGGAGCTGATAGAACTCCTTGTCGGCTTTCCAACACACTTCGAATCACTCAAATCCTAGTTCGGACGAAGAATTTACAGCGGAAGCGGATGAATACACCTCAATGGAGTGTCTCCGACCAACGAGACACCCTACGGTGTCTCGGCTAAGGCCGAGACACCCTTGGGTGTCTCAGCCAAAGCCGAGACACCCTAGGGTGTCTCGGCCCAAACCGAGACACCTTAGGGTGTCTCGGATCAAGTGGAGACACCCTGGGGTGTCTCCAAGGCAGATTTGGGCCTTAAGATTATTTTAACCGCTCCGCAACCCCTCAAGCCTATAAATACAAGACTTAGGCCTCATTTTTCGAGATCTGGAATTTTGGAGATTAGGCGAAGCCCTGCCGGATTGAATACTAAAGGTGCATGGATTTCAGAGAGGAGGAGGAGAGATCGGATTGAGTTCTTCAACGCAAGAGATCGAAAGTCGTCAGATCTACATCACAGAGAGGAGGAGGAGAGATCGGATTGAGTTCTTCAACGCAAGAGATCGAAAGTCGTCAGATCTACATCACCCGCATCCAATCCTTAGTATTATCCTCGTCAGATCTACATCACCCGCATCCAATCCTTAGTATTATCCCGTTGTGGTAATTCTAAGAAGAGCAAGTATCTCGCTTTTGTCGAGATAAGCGCTTCTGTTTCTAGATCTCCTGGCGGATCGACGAAGCTCTGCCCAATTTTTCAGCAATCAGATCTGATCGACGGTGGTACACGGATAAACCCCGACACAGGCAAAGATCCCACGCAAGCAGAAGACCGATAAACGATCTCTGCGTTTGTTTGATAAAGTTGTAAACTTTTTTTTATTTTCATTGTTGTTCGCGGGAAAAATCGTGTCTTTCTTTTTAATTGATTCCATTGTCATCTTAAATAACAGCTTTTTTGAGTTACAAAAGATCCGGTCTTTTTATAAGATCCGGTTACAATGAAAATTAAAGAAAAATAAACAAAGATTACAACTTTCTCCTTTTGTGTCGAACAAATCACGAGCTCCTGTTTTGCGGTCGCTCGCTTTGTGGGTTCTTCGCCTGCGCCGGGGTTTATCCATGGACCATCGCGCGATCTAGATCCGGTCGGATCTATGCAGTACGACGGGTATTATTTCACGAAGGAAATAATAGCCGGGGGGGATTGGTTCACCAAGGAAACAATCGCCCAAATCTCGGGATCAAAGACCAAGCTTTGATCCGGAGTATGCCTGCGTAGATCTGAGATCCGGTCCTCTCGAATTCTTGCCTTATTTGGCGTTGACGATCGCCGAGCACCAGATCTGGAAGAACAAGTCCTCGAAGTCCCAAAGCTTGGATCTTTTTTTTAGATCTGAGTCTTCAATCCAGCAAGGCTTCGCCTCCAAAAAAAATCCAACATCTTCAAACAATGAGCCTAGGGTCTATTTATAGGCTCTTCAAACCAGATCTGGGCTCAGATCTGGGCCCAGATTTGGGTGGCTCGGCCAGGTGGCTCGCAGCCATGTGAGCCAGTTCGTACTATCTCGGGTGTTTTAGCTCTAACTCTCTCGTCCGATTTCGGAATGAGATGATTCAAGATGCGTTGGAAAGCTGATGAAAAGACCTACAACTTTTGTGTTTTGAGTTTCTTCAGAATCAAATCACAACATGACCGAAATATCACTTTTTATGCGAGCCACCATTTGGTGACTCGCATGGGTGCGAGTCACCGAGCCAGTTCGTACTACCTCGGGTGTTTTGGCTCTAACTCTCTCGTCCCATCTCGGAATGAGGTGATTCAAGATGTGTTGGAAATCTGACGAAGAGACCTACAACTTTTGTGTTTTCCATCTCGGAATGAGGTGATTCAAGATGTGTTGGAAATCTGACGAAGAGACCTACAACTTTTGTGTTTTGAGTTTCTTCAGAATCAAATCACAACATGACCGAAATATCATTTTTTGTGCGAGCCACCATTTGGTGACTCGCATGGGTACGAGTCACCATTTGGTGGCTCGCAGCCATGCGAGCCAGTTCGTACTACCTCGGGGCTTTTGTGTTTTTAGTTTCTTCATAATAAAATCACAACATGGCCTAAATATCACTTTTTGTGCGAGCCACCATTTGGTGACTCGCATGGGTGCGAGTCACCATTTGGTGGCTCGCAGCCATGCCAGCCAGTTCGTACTACCTCGGGTATTTTGGCTCTAACTCTCTCGTCCGATGTCAGAATGAGGTGATTCAAGATGCGTTGGAAAGATGACGAAAAGACCTATAACTCCCAATAGCCGAGCCACACATTATATGTGCGAGTCACACATGGTGTTTCGCCCCTTTTGGGTGAAACACAACTCCTAGCTGCGTTGTCTTTTGCCATTTCGTGTGTTACATTGACTTGTACGCTTCACCGACTTGCATCATAAATTTTGTTAAGTTGGAGGTGAATGGTGAATGTGTTGGCCACTTGGTGGTGGCCGGTGAGCACGCGGGCTATCTAGCGTTGGCCGTTTTGTTTCATGCATTGGTCGGCGTCAGATAATTCGGATAACGACGTTCGTCATCTTCTCTCCGTCTCGAGCTGTGTGTGGATACCTATAGGCATTTTTCGACGTCTACAGATACCCCCTCCAAAGTATTTCAGACTCATTCTTTTATAGAGGAGTCTGGAATGCTTTGGATGTGATAGTCCCAACCTTCAGTCGGTGTGAAAGGACCTGTAAACTGCTTCAATTCTTAACTTCTTCAGCCTTTAGTCTATTCGGTGTTTTGTCGAATAAATAAAGTTCTTCCGGTGCTGCGTTTATCGTCTGACCATTGTCGAAATCTTGGATTGAAGTTGATGTGTAAGTTTCTGAATTTAGCTCTTATCGTTGAGTTGACTTTGAACTGATCATCTTCGTCGGGAATTCTGATTGTAATTGAACTCCTTGGAATCATCTTTTGCCTTATTTTGGCGAAATTGCTGATGCGTTGACCGACATCGACCTTTACTGTAACGCGTTGTCCGGCGTTGATTTTAGTTGTAACGAGTTGACCGGCGATTGACACAGTTTATACTCGTACGTTTGCTGGAGTCTCCACAGTTTAAGCTCTTAAGGCGTTGGAGCATGGCGGTCCTAAATATCGGGCTGTAGGACCAACTATTAAAGCTGATTCATCTGCACGTGTGGATCTTATCCCGAATTTGTTGGATGTCTAAGTCACAAGACCAACTAATGGGGCTGGTGCGTCAGTGACTTGCACTTATAGAATTTTTGGTAAATTCTCAGCCATCAACGGGTTTGATGAGCCTTTACCGACTACCGTTTGAGTCGGGCTAGCATGCATATTGTTTAGATCCGTTCTGCACATAACGTTGTGCTAAAAGAGTTAACTCTTTTAGTGCTACGATATTGAATACGTAGACTTCATCTTGATTAGTCTTTACCGACTACGTTTGAGTCGAGCTAGCATGCGGATTGTCTAAATCCGTTCTGCATGTAACGTTGTGCTAAGAGAGTTAACGCTCTTAGTGCTACGATATTGAATACGTAGACTTCGTCTTTCTCACGGGAATAGACTATCCGGCGACGCGTGTTAGGCGTTGTCTTTAGGGTTTTTGGCTAACCCCCAGCCTTCAACGGATTTGACGTGCTCTTACCGATTACTGTTTGACTCAGGCTTACATGTGGATTGTTTTAAGTCCGTTCCGCATGTAACGTTGTGCTAAAGGAATGAACTCCCTTAGACTTGATACTACGACTTCGAATACGTAGACTTCGCCATTGTTATGGGAATAGGCTACCCAGCAACGTGTATTAGACGCTGACTTATCGCTACTTAGGCTTTGGGATAAAATACCCCAGACTGGTATTCTGGTATCTTTTTCAATCGGTAAAAGACTAAACCGGCGACGCGTGTTAGGCACCGGCATATCCTTTTTTGGCTAACCCCCAGCCTTCAACGGATTTGATTAGCCTTTACCGACTACCGTTTGAATCGGGCTAGCATGCGGATTGTCTAAATCCGTTCCGCATGT
>NC_033803.1:65217772-65229099 GCF_001876935.1 Asparagus officinalis | reverse complement strand
GTTGATGGCGGCTTCTTGGCCACCTCTTTCTGCAACTTCCTACGGGCTTCTTCAGCTTGAGCCCGTGCTTGCGCTGATAGTGCGCGGCGCTTGCGAATGCTCTCCTCCAGCGTTGATCGGTTCCGTTTGACACGGACCCATTCCGTTGTTGGCGGCTTGGAGGAACCACCATTCATCGATTGTTGAGGCTTTTTGCCTCTCTTGTTCTTCAGATCCGCGTTGTAGCGGATCCCGTCAACTGACTCCATGGCCTTTGCGAATTGTTTCACAAGGCGTTGACGTTGCCTTTGGCGGGCTCTCTTCGAGAGAGTCACCACGCCCTCTGCGGCAGAAAGGTTGGCCAGAGCAGATCTGCCTTGGTTGTGAATTGGAGGAATCTCACCCGATGCGACTTTGGCATCCAGCGGGGCGAGATCTTCGTTGGTGTTTTCCACGTCTTCATACCAACGAGTTTTTCTCCTGGAGGAGAACTTAGACTTCTTGGACTTGCGGGGGGAGGTTGATCCGGACGAGGACGACAAGTATTCCTCGAACTTCTGTTGGTCGAACTCGTTGTTCGCGGTGAAAATCGTGTCTTTCTTCATTGTTGATTCCATTGTCATCTTAAATAACAGCTTTTTGAGTTACAAAGATCCGGTCTTTTTATAAGATCCGGTTACAATGAAAATCAAAGAAAAATAAACAAAGATTACAACTTTCTCCTTTTGTGTCGAACAAATCGCGAGCTCCTGTTTTGCGGTCGCTCGCTTTGTGGGTTCTTTGCCTGCGCCGGGGTTTATCCGTGGACCACCGCGAGATCTAGATCCGGTCGGATCTACGCAGTATGACGGGTATTATTTTGCCAAGGAAATAATAGCCGAGGGTACTATTTCGCCAAGGAAATAGTAGCCTTTAATTCTCGGGATCAAAGACCAAGCTTTGATCCGGAGTATGCCTGCGTAGATCTGAGATCCGGTCCTCTCGAATTCTTGCCTTATTTGGCGTTGACGATCGCCGAGCACCAGATCTGGAAGAACAAGTCCTCGAAGTCCCAAAGCTTGGATCTTTTTTTTAGATCTGAGTCTTCAATCCAGCAGGGCTTCGCCTCCAAAAAATCTAACCTCTTCAAACAATGAGCCTAGGGTCTATTTATAGGCTCTTCAAACCAGATCTGGGCTCAGATCTGGGCCCAGATTTGGGCGGCTCGGCCAGGTGGCTCGCAGCCATGTGAGCCAGTTCGTACTACCTCGGGTGTTTTGGCTCTAACTCTCTCGTCCGATCTCGCAATGAGATGATTCAAGATGCGTTGGAAAGCTGATGAAAAGACATACAACTTTTGTGTTTTGAGTGTCTTCAGAATCAAATCACAACATAGCCGAAATATCACTTTTTGTGCGAGCCACCATTTGGTGACTCGCATGGGTGCGAGTCACCGAGCCAGTTCGTACTACCTCGGGTGTTTTGGCTCTAACTCTCTCGTCCCATCTCGGAATGAGGTGATTCAAGATGTGTTGGAAATCTGACGAAGAGACCTACAACTTTTGTGTTTTTAGTTTCTTCAGAATCAAATCACAACATGCTCGCATGGGTGCGAGTCACCGAGCCAGTTCGTACTACCTCGGGTGTTTTGGCTCTAACTCTCTCGTCCCATCTCGGAATGAGGTGATTCAAGATGTGTTGGAAATCTGACGAAGAGACCTACAACTTTTGTGTTTTCCATCTCGGAATGAGGTGATTCAAGATGTGTTGGAAATCTGACGAAGAGACCTACAACTTTTGTGTTTTTAGTTTCTTCAGAATCAAATCACAACATGACCGAAATATCATTTTTTGTGCGAGCCACCATTTGGTGACTCGCATGGGTGCGAGTCACCATTTGGTGGCTCGTACTACCTCGGGTGTTTTGGCTCTAACTCTCTCGTCCGATCTCGGAATGAGGTGATTCAAGATGTGTTGGAAAGCTGACGAAAAGACCTACAACTTTTGTGTTTTTAGTTTCTTCATAATAAAATCACAACATGGCCTAAATATCACTTTTTGTGCGAGCCACCATTTGGTGACTCGCATGGGTGCGAGTCACCGAGCCAGTTCGTACTACCTCGGGTGTTTTGGCTCTAACTCTCTCGTCCGATCTCGGAATGAGGTGATTCAAGATGCGTTGGAAAGCTGACGAAAATACCTACAACTTCCAATAGCCGAGCCACACATTATATGTGCGAGTCACACATGGTGTTTCGCCCCTTTTGGGTGAAACACAACTCCTAGCTGCATTGTCTTTTGCCATTTCGTGTGTTACATTGACTTGTACGCTTCACTGACTTGCATCATAAATTTTGTTAAGTTAGAGGTGAATGGTGAACGTGTTGGCCACTTGGTGGTGGCCGGTGAGCACGCGGGCCATCTAGCGTTGGCCGTTTTGTTTCATGCATTGGTCGGCGTCAGATAATTCGGATAACGACGTTCGTCATCTTCTCTCCATCTCGAGCTGTGTGTGGATACCTATAGGCATTTTTCGACGCCTACAGTTGTGTAAGGAGATCTTATAAAAAGATTAACTTTTTATTTCATTCGAGTTTATTGTGATGACTAAAGTTGTAATAGATTCGATAGCAATGAAAACAGCAACTTTCACCGCAAACAAACTTTGTTTGCGGTGAAAGTTGTTGTTTTCATTGCTATCGAATCTATTATAACTTTAGTCATCATAATAAACTCGAATAAAATAAAAAGTTGATCTTTTTATAAGATCTCCTTACACAATGAAAATAAAACAAGTTTACAACTTTGTCAAACAAACGCAGAGATGGTCGTTTATCGATCTTCTACTTGCGTGAGTGTCTTTGCCTGTGCCGGGGTTTATCCGTGGACCACCGTCGATCAGATCTGATTGCTGAAAAACTGGGCAGAGCTTCGTCTATCCGTGAAGGGATCGAGAAACCGTAGCTCTTATCTCGGCGAAGCGAGATAATCACTCTTCTTAAGATTACCACAACGGGATAATCCTAAGGAACGGATCCGGAAAATTGTAGATCTGACGAATCTCTCTCTCTTGCGTTGAAGAACTCGATCCGATATCTCCTCCTCCTTGTTCGCGGGAAAAATCATGTCTTTCTTCATTGATTCCATTGCACTCAAGTAATCGTTTATCGGTTACAAAGATCCGGTCTTTTTATAAGATCCGGTTACAACGAGATCAAAAAAGAAAATAAAAATTATAACTTTTCTCTTTTGTCGAACAAATCACGAGCTCCTGTTTTGCGGTCGCTCGCTTTTGTGGGTTCTTTGCCAACGCCGGGGTTAATCTGTGGACCACCGCGCGATCTAGATCCGGTCGGATCTACGCAGTACGACGGGTATTATTTCACCAAGGAAATAATAGCCGGGAGGGATTAGTTCACCAAGGAAGTAATCGCTCAAATCTCGGGATCAAAGACCAAGCTTTGATCCGGAGTACGCCTGCGTAGATCTGAGATCCGATCCTCTCGAACTCTTGCCTTATTTGGCGTTGACGATCGCCGAGCACCGGATCTGGAAGAGCAAGTCCTCAAAGTCCCAAAGCTTCAATCTTTTTTTAGATCTGAGACTGAATCCAGTAGAGCTTCGCCTCCAAAAGTTCCAACCCTTCACAAATGAGCCATGCCCCTCTATTTATAGGCACTCAGATCTGTGCCTTGGCACAGATCTGGCCGGCACTGCCTATAGGTGGCTCGCCGACCGAGCACCTATGGTGGTGCTCGGTTATGGCAGAAGCCACCCTATGGGTGCTCGCTTTGGCGAGCACCCATAGTGGCTTGGTGGCTCGGTTTTGGCCGAGCCCCTATAGGTATTTGGGTTCCGTCGTTTTCCGTCTTTCGGTTCTGTCCGTGATTCGGTTGTGTGGTTAATTTAGACTCTGATTCGCTGACCTGATTTGGCAGTAAATCCACTTCTGAGTTCGAGTCCGAAACCGATCTTGATTCGATCGTGATTCGTCCGAGTCTGCCCTTGGTTGGATGACTCGTTGACTCTTCGAACCCATTAGCTTGATTCCGCATGTGAATGGATTTATTCCGTTGTTTGTGTGTGATTCGTTAACCTCGTTGCCTCGTTGGTTCGTCGGTTTGTGCTGAACTGTATTAAGGGACCTATAAGCAATTTTATACGCCTACAGATACCCCCTCCAAAGTATTTCAGTCTCGTTCTTTTATAGAAGAGTCTGGAATACTTTGGATATAATTATCCCATCCTTCGGGATATTTGGAGTGGATTTGGTGCTTTGTCGAATGTCTGTAAGGTTTCCGGTGCTGCATTTATTGTCTGACCATTGTCGGAATTTCGAATTTGAAGTCGATTCCTGATTTTATGATCTTTAGCTCATGTTTGTTGGTTCAACATAGAACTGACCCTCGAATGTTGGCGTTGAGTCTTTATTTGTGACGCGTTGTCTGGCGTAGTGTTGTTGAGTTATCCTTAAGAATATTTAGAAAAATATTCTCCAGGAACTTCTCAACCAAAAATAGGGAACAATTTATACTCATATACCTTATTAGAGTATTAAGAAGCAGTTTATACTCGTATACTTTTCGGAGTATTAAGAAGCAGTTTATACTCGTATACTTTTTGGAGTATTAAGAAGCAATTTATACTCGTATACTTTTTGGAGTATTAATTCTTTCATTACAACGCATTGATCGGCGTTGACCTAGGGTTACGCGTTGACTGGCGTTGACCCTAGGGTTTCGAACGTCGTACGTTGACTTTTTGATCGCAACGCGTTGGCTGGCGTTGACCTAGGGTTACGCGTTGTCTGGCGTTGACCCTAGGGTTTTGAATGTCGTTGGATGCTCGAGTTACGAGACCAACTAATGAAGCTGATGCGTCAGTGACTCCCGTATTTATAGGATTTTTGGCAAACCCCCAGCCATCAACGGGTTTGATGAGCCTTTACCGACTACCGTTTGAGTCGGGCTAGAATGCGGATTATTAAATCTGTTCCGCATGTGACGTTGTGCTAAGAGAGTTAACGCTCTTAGTGCTACGATACTGAATACGTAGACTTCGTCTTTCTCACGGGAATAGACTACCCGGCGACGCGTGTTAGGCGTTGACTTTAGGATTTTTGGCTAATCCCCAGCCTTCAACGGGTTTGAGTAGCCTTTACCGACTACCGTTTGAGTCGGGCTAGCATGCGGATTATCTAAATCCGTTCCGCATGTGACGTTGTGCTAAGAGAGTTAACGCTCTTAGTGCTACGATATTGAATACATAGACTTCGTCTTTCTCACGGGAATAGACTACCCAGTGACGCGTGTTAGGCGTTTACTTAGGATTTTTGGCAAATCCTCGGCCCTCAACGGATTTGACATGCTTTTACCGATTACCGTTTGAATCGGGCTTACATGTGGATTGTTTTAAGTCCGTTCTGCATGTGACGTTATGCTAAAGGAATGAACTCCCTTAGACTTGATGCTATGACTTCGAATACGTAGACTTCGCCATTGTTATGGAAATAGGCTACCCAGCAACGTGTATTAGATGCTGACTTATCCCTACTTAGGCTTCGGGATAAAATACCCCAGAATCGGACTCTGGTGTCTTTTTTCTTCAGAGAAAGACTAAACCGGCGACGCGTGTTAGGCGTCAGCATATCCTTTCTTAGGATTCAGGATGAAATTCCCCATGCGTGTAAGGCATGGATTTTGGTGTTATTAATAACATCCTGTCACAATGTTGAATATGTGATATGTGAACGGGTGTTCTTTTTAACGGTTAAGAACTAACCGGCAGCGTGGGTTAAGCGCAGACTTATCATTGCTTAGGTTTCAGGATAGAATCCCCCAGAATCGATCTCTGGTGTCTTTTTCTGCGGAAAAAGACTAAACCGGCAGCGCGTGTTAGGCGCAGACTTATCCCTGCTTAGGATTCGGGATAAACTTCCCATAGACTGGAATATGTGTCTTCTTCAATCGGTGAAGACTAAACGCAACGCGTGTTGGCGTATGACTTATCCCTACTTAGGGATTCGGATAAAATTCCTGTACCTTGAGGGCCCAGATTTGGAGTTTGAAAAGTGGTGTTTCTCTTGCGCGTAAGAGCGAACCCGAAATGGGAGAGGAGTTTTATATTCCATCTCCCGACACTCGAAAAAGGAATTTTATATATCTATCTTCACTGGAAACGGAGACTCGACGGTGGGGATCTCACCCCCAGAATCCGGAAAGATGAAACTAGGATGGGACCTCCACTCTGAGAATCGAAAAATTCGGATAATCCTAACTGTCAGAAGGTTTGATTACCGAACTAAAGGTGAATTTCTCGTTTATCGAGAGTGAATTGTGGTTTTGATCCTAACTGTAGGAAGGTTTGACCAAGTAGGAGTTTGAGATAACCCTAACTGTAGGAAGGTTTGATCACTCGATTTGAAAGTGGACCTCTCGTTCATTGGAGGAATCGAGAGGGGATTTTGATTGTGGCCCCAACTGTAGGTTTGACCTGAAAGCAAAGGGAGTGGAATACAAGTAGCAGTAGAAATACTGGTTTGTACTGGCCACTCGATGAAGGGTTTTGACGTTAAGTAATCAGGACTTAACACGTCAAGCTTTGGAATTTGCCATGAATTGGCGGACAAAAAATTTAGTGGACCCACCGTCAATTGACTTGATCAGTGGGGGATTTTTTGTGAGGAAAGATTAATCTATCAAAAGGATTGAATCTCGTCTCAACAAGATAACTCATGAGAATTGGAAAACATTCTGACATTTAGAGTTTAAATATGGATGTTTTACTTATCACTTTTATAGTGATTGGGTTATCCTTAAGAATATCACTCGTGGTATTCTTTCGGGAACTTCCCGATACATGAATAATCCACCCTCAGCTTCCCTTGTGGAACTGGGTCCAACATTGTACTCGGTTACATGACCGGGTTATCCTTATGAATTTTACATATAAAAATTCTCCAGGAACTTCCCGTGAAAGAAATGAAACAGTTTAGACTCATATACATGTTGGAGTATCAGGAAGTAGTTTAACCTCTTATACCGGTCGGAGGATTGAGAAACAGTTTATACTCGTATACTCTTTGGAGTCTTGCCATTCTCATTTGGCTTATCTCAGCGTTATGACGCCGGCTTCAACCAAGATTTGGATGCTATTCTTGAGAGCGAAGCAATCCTTGGTGGGATGAAGGACCCTCCTGTGGTATGCAGAGTACTTCGGATCCGTAGTATTATCAGCTTCCTCCTGATTTGCGATAGGTGGTAGCTTGATCTTGTTGCTTCCAAGGAGGGATTCGAAGATGGCTGGAACATCTTCGTCCTTGAAAAATTACTCTTTTTGGAGTCTCGGACCCGAAGTCTTTTGTTGCCTTCAGGATTGCTGTTGTGACGTTTGATTAGCACCATCAGCAGCTGCAGGTGCCTTGCCCTTACCACGAGAAGCGAAGTTTGAGTCCAGCGGATTAACCGTCGGTTGGTTCCTCTCGGCCTTCTTCCTTCTAAGGAATCGCTCAGCCTGCTCCCCTCGGACAAGTTTGAGTTCAGCGGATTAACCGTCGGTCGGTTCCTCTCGGCCTTCTTCCTTCGGAGGAAGCGTTCGGCTTGTTCACCGCGCACCTTCAAGTCTTTCCAAGTGTCAGACGGTGTTGTTCCCATTGCTTCCAACACGTCCAGTGCGAGAGTGTTGTGGCAAGTCTGGAGAATGAACTCCTCAGTGATCGGGTCACGACAATTCATCGCCTTGTTCCGGAACCTTTTGACGAAGGCGTCGACCAACTCCCCGTCTTTTTGTTTTTCATCAAGCAACGTTCCGATGGATATTTCGGTGTCATCGTCGAAGAAATTGGCGAGGAACTTAGTTTCCATGTCGTCCCAGCTATTCACGCTTCCTGGCTTGAGGCGACGATACCAATCGAAGGCGGCTCCACGAAGAGTGCCAACGAAGGACCGTACCATCAGAGGCTCATTACCAGAGATGACACCCAGGTGCGATTTGAAGTAAATCAAATGTTGAGTGGGTGAACCCTTCCCATCAAATGGCGTGAAGTTAATTAGACTAAACTTCGCCGGATATGGGATTAATTCCCACTCTCGTGGGTATGGACAAGGAATGCCCGTCTTCCTCATCTCTTGAGCGGAAATCAACGTATTGGTTTAGCTCTCGAGATTCTTAATCTTCAGATTTTCACCTGAGTCTTCATCAGCATTCTCGTTACCACCCCCTGCATTGATGGGAGGGTTATTAGCATTGTGAGCTTCATTCGCATGTGTGTCCTCATCTTCCTGATTAACCTGGTTACGACGATTTGGTTCGCCTTGCTGGTTTATCAGTGTTTGGATTTGTTAGTCACGCATTTCTCTCATATTTTGCATGGCCATCTGCATTTCGAGCTTGAAGCTCTCTTGTTGTTTAGCCATGGCTTCTTCGAGCATCTTGGCCACTTGTTCCGCGCTTATCATAAATGACTCGCAGGGTTGTCCCTCGCTGGATACCGTGTTATCCTATGCAATCGCAGAGCAGGCATCCGATTCTTCATCTTCTGACGGTAATCTTGTCTGAATCCTACCATAAGTTCCTCGTATGATGGCTCCAGACTGCAGACGGGTTACACGCTGGGGTACCGGCGGAATTGACTCGGGATTATCCCTTGTCGATGCCCTTTTGCTGGTCATATTGGTGGTGACCCTCGGAAATTCTCCTTCCTCGACTACCCTTCTTCTTTGTCGGAAACGCCTAGGCCTTGGTTTTGGCATTTCGGTGCTGAGCCTTTCGAACACCGAAACTCTCTCGGGGACTGCCTTGATGCAGTTGCACTCAGACAGTACTGCCCGAATGAGCTTTGAACAAGGGCACTGAGTTTCTAGCCTTCGAGGACTTCTCTTTCTGGCTTTGCTCGTACCCCCAGCACGATAGTACAGCTCGTCCGTTTGAAAGTCGGAGCAACCTATCGTGTGTTGGCACGATTTCTCAGGTATAACGTAATCATCAGACGATAACGTTTCCTTCTTAGAGCGAATTACCTTCTTCGGACTTTCGAGGGTCACGCGCCTCGAAACGCGCCTTTTTGGGTGTGAGTTCTCAGCGGGTTCCTGGACTTCGATGCGCAAAGTAGTGCGCTTGGGTGCCATGATTTCTTTGTCATGTTGAGGGTTGCGGCGACCCCCAGCATGTTGATTCGTTCGGGACTTCTTCATTGGCCCCAAACGCTCCTGGACTGGAGCTTTGCCTCGTTCCTTGGGAAGTGGACCGAGGTGCTCCAAAACCGACTTCCTTTTCTGGGATGGTCCCGCGGGATCTCCCGGAACAGTTGTGGAAATCATCGGCGGTTTGGATTGATTCGCCGGAAGTTGAACTTTCGACGGCTGCAGTTGACGCTCTTGGGTCTGACCCGCCGCTTCAGACTTTGGCCTCCAAACTTTGCTGGTTGATGGCGGCTTCTTGGCCACCTCTTTCTGCAACTTCCTACGGGCTTCTTCAGCTTGAGCCCGTGCCTGCGCTGATAGTGCGCAGCGCTTGCGAATGCGCTCCTCCAGCGTTGATCGGTTCCATTTGACACGGACCCATTCCATTGTTGGCGGCTTGGAGGAACCACCATTCATTGATTGTTGAGGTTGCTTGCCTCTTTTGTTCTTCAGGTCCGCGTTGTAGCGGATCCCGTCAACGGACTCCATGGCCTTTGCGAACTGTTTCGCAAGGCGTTGACGTTGCCTTTGGCGGGCTCTCTTCGAGAGGGTCACCACGCCCTCTGCGGTAGAAGGGTTGGCCAGAGCAGCTCCGACCTGGTTGGGAATTGGAGGAATCTCACCCGATGCGACTTTGGCATCAAACGGGGCGAGATCTTCGTTGGTGTTTTCAACGTCTTCATACCAACGAGTTTTTCCAACTTTTCTCTTTTGTTGAACAAATCACGAGCTCCTGTTTTGCGGTCGCTCGCTTGCGTGGGTTGTTTGCTTGCGCCGGGGTTTATCCGTGGACCACCGCGAGATCTAGATCCGGTCTGATCTACGCAGTACGACGGGTATTATTTCACGAAGGGAAATAATAGCCGGGGGGATTAGTTCACCAAGGAAATAATCGCCCAAATCTCGGGATCAAAGACCAAGCTTTGATCCGGAGTACGCCTGCGTAGATCTGAGATCCGATCCTCTCGAACTCTTGCCTTATTTGGCGTTGACGATCGCCGAGCACCGGATCTGGAAGAGCAAGTCCTCAAAGTCCCAAAGCTTCAATCTTTTTTTAGATCTGAGCCTTGAATCCAGCAGAGCTTCGCCTCCAAAAATTCCAACCTTTGAACAAATGAACCAAGCCCCCTATTTATAGGTACTCTGAACTGTGCCCGGGCACAGATCTGGCCGGCCACCTATAGGTGGCTCGGCTCTGGGCCGGCCACCAGGTCGGTTTTGGCCGAGCCCCTCTGGGTTTGCTGTTTTCCGTCGTTTTGCGCTGTATCCGTCTCTCGGTTCTGTCCGTGATTCGGTTGACTTAGATTCTGATTTGTTGATCTGATTTGGCAGTAAATCTGATTCCTAATTTGGCAGTAAATCCACTTCTGAGTTCAAGTCCGAAACTGATCTTGATTCGATCGTGATTCGTCCGAGTCTGCCCTTGGTTGGATGACTCGTTGACTCTTCGAACCCGTTAGCTTGATTCCGCACGTGAATGGATTTATTCCGTTGTTTGCGTGCGATTCGTTAACCTCGTTGCCTCGTTGGTTCGTCGGTTTGTGCTGAGCTGTATTAAGGGACCTATAAGCAATTTTATACGCCTACAGATACCCCCTCCAAAGTATTTCAGTCTCGTTCTTTTATAGAAGAGTCTGGAATACTTTGGATATAATTATCCCATCCTTCGGGATATTTGGAGTGGCTTCTATTCTTGATTCCTTCAATCCTTCAGGCTATTCGGTGCCAATCTTAAGGCCCAAATCTGCCTTGGAGACACCCCAGGGTGTCTCCATTTGATCCGAGACACCCTAGGGTGTCTCGGTTTGGGCCGAGACACCCTAGGGTGTCTCGTTGGTCCGAGACACTCCATTGAGGTGTATTCATCCGCTTCCGCTGTAACAATCTTAAGGCCCAAATCTGCCTTGGAGACACCCCAGGGTGTCTCCATTTGATCCGAGACACCCTAGGGTGTCTCGGTTTGGGCCGAGACACCCTAGGGTGTCTCGTTGGTCCGAGACACTCCATTGAGGTGTATTCATCCGCTTCCGCTGTAAATTCTTCGTCCGAACTCGGATTTGAGTGATTCGAAATGCGTTGGAAAGCTGACGAGGAGTTCTATCAGCTCCGATGGTTAGATCATCTGTGGAATAAATAAGACACGAAGGGCATTTCGTCTTTTGTAAGTGACACGGGGCTCCCGATCAGTTC
>NC_033803.1:65161540-65215289 GCF_001876935.1 Asparagus officinalis | reverse complement strand
ACTTCTTGGACTTGCGGGGGGAGGTGGATCCGGACGAGGATGAAAGATACTCCTCGAACTTGGCCTGGTCGAATTCATACTCGACCTCCTCCTCGACCGGGATTGAAATCCGCGGCTGCGACGCTACGATCTCGGCAGCGAGATCGTTGGCTCCCACTGTGGTCGCCAGATTGTTCGCGGGAAAAATCGTAGCTTTCTTTGTTGATTCCATTGCACTCAAGTAATCGTTTATCGGTTACAAAGATCCGGTCTTTTTATAAGATCCGGTTACAACGAGATCAAAAAAGAAAATAAAAATTACAACTTTTCCGGTTACAATGAAAATCAAAGAAAAATAAACAAAGATTACAACTTTCTCCTTTTGTGTCGAACGAATCACGAGCTCCTGTTTTGCGGTCGCTCGCTTTTGTGGGGTCTTTGCCTGCGCCGGGGCTTTTTGTGTCGAACAAATCACGAGCTCCTGTTTTGCGGTCGCTCGCTTTGTGGGTTCTTTGCCTGCGCCGGGGTTTATCCGTGGACCACCGCGAGATCTAGATCCGGTCTGATCTACGCAGTACGACGGGTATTATTTCACGAAGGAAATAATAGCCGGGGAGGATTATTTCACCAAGGAAATAATCGCTCAAATCTCGGGATCAAAGACCAAGCTTTGATCCGGAGTACGCCTGCGTAGATCTGAGATCCGATCCTCTCGAACTCTTTCCTTATTTGGCGTTGACGATCGCCGAGCACCAGATCTGGAAGAGCAAGTCCTCAAAGTCCCAAAGCTTCAATCTTTTTTTAGATCTGAGCCTTGAATCCAGCAGAGCTTCGCCTCCAAAAATTCCAACCTTTGAACAAATGAACCACCTCTCATATTTATAGGCCATCTTCACTGTGCCCGCGCACAAGTGGCCGACACACCGAGGGCCACCGAGCCACCTATGGGTGGCTCGGCTTTGGCCGAGCCACCCATGGGTGGCTCGGTTTTGGCCGAGCCACCTATGGGTGGCTCGGTTTTGGCCGAGCCCCTATAGGTATTTGGGTTCCGTCGTTTTCCGTCTTTCGGTTCTGTCCGTGATTCGGTTGTGTGGTTAATTTAGACTCTGATTCGCTGACCTGATTTGGCAGTAAATCCACTTCTGAGTCCGAGTCCGAAACTGATCTTGGTTCGATCGTGATTCGTCCGAGTCTACCCTTGGTTGGATGACTCGTTGACTCTTCGAACCCGTTAGCTTGATTCCGCACGTGAATGGATTTATTCCGTTGTTTGCGTGCGATTCGTTAACCTCGTTGCCTCGTTGGTTCGTCGGTTTGTGCTGAGCTGTATTAAGGGACCTATAAACAATTTTATACGCCTACACTCCTCTCTGAAATCTGTGCACTTTAAGTCTTCAATCCGGCAGGGCTTCGCCGAGGCACGAGAATTCCAGCTCTCGAAAAATGAGGCCTAAGGCTTGTATTTATAGGCTTGAGGGGTTGCGGAGCGGTTAAAACAATCTTAAGGACCAAATCTGCCTTGGAGACACCCCAGGGTGTCTCCATTTGATCCGAGACACTCCATTGAGGTGTATTCATCCGCTTCCGCTGTAAATTCTTCGTCCGAACTCAGATTTGAGTGATTCGAAATGCGTTGGAAAGCTGACGAGGAGTTCTAATCAGCTCTGATGGTTAGATCATTTGTTGAATGAATGAGACACGAAGGGCATTGTTCCTTTTGTAAACATCGCGGGGCTCCTGATTAGCCCGTACCTTCGTTAGTTCACGTAGTTCGTCGATTCACTTCAATCGTTCATCGACATCAATCGAACTCCTGTGAACCGGATAGTGACGTTCATCGTCGTTCCTTAACACTGAGCTGTTCGTAGAGACCTATAGGCAATTTTCGATGCCTACAACCTTGGTACCTCCTCAGGGTAAAACCAAGACACAATTCTTTTTGGATAACAACCATAGTCGACTCTCGGCCATGGGGGAAATAAAAGCCCTTGGTACCTAATTTGGGTAAACCAAGGCAAAATGACCCCTCAGTCGGTTACTAGACCTCGGCGCCGCCTCAAGATAGGCCCAATGCTTGATGACTTCTCAGTCAACAATTTTGGCGCCACCTCGAGATAGGCCTAAGGCATAATGACTCCTCAGTCGGAACAAAGCCATTGGTACCTAATCTGGGTAAAACTAAGGCAAAACAACCCATCGGTCGATTACAAGACCTCGGCGTCGTCTCAGGATAGGCCCAATGCTCGACGACTTCTCAATCAACAGTTTCGGCACCACCTCAGGATAGGCCCAAGGCGTAATGACTCCTCAGTCGGAAAAAAGTCCTTGGAACCTAATCTAGGTAAAACCAAGGCAAAACGACTTCTCAGTCGGAAAAAAGACCTTGGTACCTAATCTGGGTAAAACCAAGGCGAAATGACTTCTCAGTCGGAAAAAAGCCCTTGACTCTTCCTAAAGAATAAAGTCCAAGGCAAAATGACTTCCCAGTCGGTAAAAAGACCTTGGTACCTAATATGGGTAAAACCAAGGCGAAACGACTTCTCAGTCGGAAAAAAGCCCTTGGCTCTTCCTAAAGAATAAAGTCCAAGGCAAAATGACTTCTCAGTCGGAAAAAAGACCTCGGTACCTCCTTAGGATAAAAACAAGGCGAAACGACTTCTCAGTCGGTAAAAAGACCTCGGTACCTCCTCAGGGTAAAACCAAGGCAAAACGACTTCTCAGTTGGTAAAAAGACCTTGGTACCTAATCTGGGTAAAAACCAAGGCGAAACGGCTTCTCAGTCGGTAAAAAGACCTCGGTATCTCCTCAGGGTAAAACCAAGGCAAAACGACTTCTCAGCCGGTAAAAAGACCTTGATACCTAATATGGGTAAAACCAAGACGAAACGACTTCTCAGTCGAAAAAAAAGTTATTGGCTCTTCCTAAAGAATAAAGTCCAAGGCAAAACGACTTTCTAGTCGGTAAAAAGACCTTGGTACCTAATCTGGATAAAACCAAGGCGAAACGACTTCTCAGTTGGTAAAAAGACCTCGGTACCTCCTCAGGGTAAAACCAAGGCGAAACGACTTCTCAGTCGATAAAAAGACCTCGGTACCTAATCTGGGTAAAACCAAGGCGAAACGACTTCTCAGTCGGTAAAAAGACCTCGGTACCTCTTCAGGGTAAAACTAGGCATGTCCATCCGGGTCGGCTCGGCCCGGCCCTGTTCGCGGGAAAAATCGTAGCTTTCTTCATTGTTGATATCATTGCTATCTCAGTTAACAACTTTATGCGTTACAAAGATCCGGTCTTTTTATAAGATCCGGTTACAATGAAAAATCAAAGAGAACAAAGTAAAGATTACAATTTTTTCCTTTTGTGTCGAACGAATCGCGAGCTCCTGTTTTGCGGTCACTCGCTTTGTGTGGGTTCTTTGCCTGCGCCGGGGTTATTTGCCGTGGACCACCGCGTGATCTCGATCCGGTCGGATCTACACGATATGACGGGTAATATTCCACCAAGGGAATAATAGCCGGGAGGGATTGTTTCACCAAGGAAACAACCGCTCGAATCTCGGGATCTAAGAACCAAGCTTAGATCCGGAGTGTGATCGTGTAGATCTCAGATCCAATCCTTTCGAACTCCTGCCTTATTTGGCGTTGGTGATCGCCGAGCACCGGATCTGAAAGTCCAAATCTCCAAGCCTTCAAAGTTGTGATCTTTTTTTAAATCTGAGCCTTCAATCCAGCAGGGCTTCGCCTCTCTCCAAAATTTCCAACCCCCGAAACAAATGAGCACAAGGCCTATTTATAGGCACTCAGAACTGTGCCCGCGCACAGTTCTGAGCCTAGCCACCCATGGGTGGCTCGGCCTTGGCCGAGCCACCTCAGGGTGGCTCGGCCTTGGCCGAGCCACCCTGGGGTGGCTCGGCTTTGGCCGAGCCACCTCAGGGTGGCTCGGCCTTGGCCGAGCCACCCTGGGGTGGCTCGGCCACCGAGCCACCTCAAAGGGGGAGAAATATTGTGAGTATATTCCTTCTTGTTTATATGCATGTGAATTATAAATTATATATTCATTTCCTTCATGCATATATTTCTTTTTGTAAATTGTTTGTCATCATCAAAAAGGGGGAGATTGTTGGCCTTCTTGTTTTGATGATGTTTAACAAACAATTTATTACTAATGTTGTTTGTCTAGTGTTTGTGCATTCCTATGTTTTGTAGACAAACAACGTTGTTGGAGGATGGATGGAATAGCGCTTCAACGATCATATCCAAAGGAGGTTGGCGGAATGTCGGTGAAGCCTTGCTATTCAAAGTTCAAGATCCAAGTTCAAGCTTCATCTGCGAGATTACCAAGTCAAGCTTATTGAAGATCAAGATCATTGCTTGGGTAATTTAGTTTAGGAGTTTATATTATGTGTTTTTAATACGTTAAGCTCAATATCTATACACACACATTTTATTGGTTTCTTCGTATATATATATATATATAGTCATATATATATATATAAGTTTTGGTTTCTATGCATATATATAGTTATATATATACATACATGTGTTTTGAGTTTTTATGATTATATATATGAAATTATATATTTCATATTTTCTATTGTGTTTTTGAAAACATTGCATAGAATATGCAATTTTGTGAAAATATTGTATTCTTAGTTTGTAGACTTGAATATCAGTTTATACATGTTTTACTAAGTCTATAAAAACATTTCACAAAGTTTCAAAAGTTGGTTTATGTCAAAACATCAAAATTCAAGTATCAAAATTTATTTTAGTTGGTGTCGACTCAATTTTGGGAAAACTTAGCCGAGGTGGAGAATTATAGAAATGGCGAACACAGCGACGAACACATCGATAAGACCGCAGGAAAAGACGAAGAACAGTTTTTTGGTGCCTGGCGATCGATCGCGAGTGGCGCGGCGGTCGACCGCAAACATGCACGAAACTGGGAAAGTCTCTGGACTTTTCACGGTCGACCGCGTCGACTGAGGTAGCAGTCGACCGCGTCGACTGAGGTAGCGTTGACTGTAGCATGTTTATTATCATGTCTACAATCATTCCCCAAAGTTTTACATTTTTTGGAATTTATTTGATATTTTTAAATAGTGTTTTAAAACCAGATATACAGTTTTTGAGTATCAGTTTTCGGTCGACCGAACCGGTCGACCGAACCTGAGTTCTCGTGTTCACTGGGCGACAGAGAGTTCCGACCGATGAATTTTCTGGTCGACCGACGATGTTATTTTCAGCTTCCAACGGCTAGTTTTTTGACCGTTGCCTTGGGGCTGTTTTTGTCTTTTGCTCAGGTTTTTGGCTGAATTCTTGGGAGGCTATATATGCCCCCATTGTATTCAATTCTATTATTGAATGAGAATGTTTTAAAATAGTTTAACAAGGGTTTAAACTTGTTTAGTGTTTGTTTAAGTTTGGTTTAAGAAGCTTTCAAGCAATTGAGGGTTTGAGTTTGTGAATTCAATTTCACTTGCTTCTTCCAGTTCTCACTTAGGGAAGTTCGGATAGGAAACCACGCCTAGAGGCCGAGCCCTTTGAGAGCACCCCTTGTTCTTCTTCCGGCGCTAGGTATTTGACCAAACAGGATCGCCCAGTTCCTATAGAACCTATCACTAAAATACCCCTAGAATATTTGACCAAACAGGATCGCCCAGTTCCTATAGAACCTATCACTAAAATACCCCTAGAAGGGGATAAGGCTAAGCGGAGCGAAAAGGGTAGAGCAAGTGGAGATCATCCTTTGGTATTTGAGCATTCACACTTCTCCTACTCTCTTGTCATCTTTAGAGAAGTATTTCTAAACTCATCTAGCAATTTATTATTTTGATTATAATTTCATAAGCTAGATTTCATATTGAGTTTAGTTTAATTGTTTTATTGATACTCTTTGTTCACACACAACCTATTGAGCTTATTGTATTTACATTCATAGTATAATTTAGGGTTGTGGGTTTGTGACATTGAGAGTGAGCTTAATTGAGTTCTCACCTTGTTTTGAGAACAATCATTTGTCATATTTGTGCTTATTGTGAGAATCACTTTGTAATACACTTGTACACCGAGTGAGGAGTGTGTGGTGAGAGTCGGGGATCGTCCCAAGAGGAGTGGCGTCGGTTGACGTGCCTAGGGAGAGGTTGTAACCGAGCACTTGAGGGAGACACGGCTAGGTCCAACACTTAGTGGGTGTAGAGTGTGATTGCAAGAGTGTGAGTTGTAGAGTTTTCGGTTAGCTAGAAAACCGAGTGTGTAGAAGAAGTTCCGGCTTCCAAACCGGATTGTGTTAGTGGATTTCTCCCCGGGAGTGGGGAGCGGAGACGTAGGACGGAAGGTCCGAACTCCGTGATCATATTGCTTGTTTGAGTGTGCTTTGGCGTTCATTCATATTTATGTTCATATCTTATATTGCCATTGTCATTAGCTCATTATCTATATCATCCACTATCTAGTTCATATTGTTTACCCTTGTGTTAGTTTATATATCCTTGCATATACATATTCATCATATAGGATATATCTCATTGTGTATATTGCACTTTCTTGCACATATCTCTTTATATATCTATCTTGCAAGAATATACTTATTAATTAATTTTAATTGTCATTTAAATCGGATTAGATTAGCATAAGACCCTAATCACCCCCCTCTAGGGTCTAACATATATATATATATATATATATAACCATTCAAGAGAACTGAGGGACCGCGGTTGATTAGGTAGGCTGTGGTATTGTTAGCTTCAGTCCATAGGAACTTGGGCAAGCCGACATGTATCCTCATGCTTCTGGTAAGTTCATTCAAAGTTCTATTCATGCGTTCCGCTACACCATTCTGCTGTGACGTCATGGGAACAGTTTTCTCCATCTTGATCCCGTTGTTTGCGCAAAATTCTTTGAATCTACTGTCTTTGTACTCTCCTCCATTGTCTGACCTTAACCACTTTATCTTCAAACCAGTTTCATTTTCCACCATGGCCTTCCATTTTCTGAAGGTATCAAAGACTTCTGATTTCTTCTTCAGAAAATAGACCCACACATTCCTTGTAGAATCATCAATGAAGGTGACATAGTACAGTGAACCTGCAAGAGATCACTTCTCATTTGAGAAATCTTATCATTTTTCAAAATAGTCCAAAACATGAAAATGAACATACTTGAAATTTGATGTTTTGACTAAACCATATTTTGAAACTTTATAAAATGATTATATAGACTTGATAAAAGATATAAACTATTGTTATTAAGTCTATAAACCAAAAACACAATGTTTTATCAAATATAATAAAATATGAAACATATGAATGTGTATATGAATTTGTTTCATATCTACATAACTACACCAAAACAACTTAACCATATGAAAACAAACATGTATATATATAAATATGTATTTGTTTCATATTTAAACTTAAAAATCAAAAACCAAAACTTGTGTATATATATATGACTATACATATAAAAACCAAATACGTGTATGTGTGTATATGATTGAGCTTAAAGTATCAACACACATAATATAAAACCTAAACTAATTTACCAAGTAATGATCTTCAAGAAGCTCTATCTTGGTAACATGGACGAAGCTTGAACTTAGATCTTCAACTTGAATTGCAAGGCTTCAATCCACTATTTTCGCCAACCTCCATTTGATATGATCATTGTGACGCAATCCATCCAACTTCCAACATATTGTTTGCCTTGAATAAATACAAAAACACAAACACTAGACAAATAATATTAGTTGTAAATTGTTTATTAAAACATCATCAAAACAAAAAGGCCAACATGGGAGAACTATCAGTTGCAAATTCGTTGGTGATGTTGGAGGAGGGTTGAGAACTCTTCTATTGGATTGAGGGCCTTTGGAGGCCGTTGGGTGAACTACGTGAAGGCTTGATTCCTTAGGTAAGAGGATACGTAGGCAATCATTTATGATGCAGCCGGTTTGGTGAGTAGATACCAACGTTTGGAGAGTGATCACATTCTCATTTGGGTCTCGACTTGTTGTGGATTGAGTCTATTGTCATGGTTTTGTTCCACTTCGTACTGGACATAACAAGCAAGATATTTATTTTAGTTGGTGTCGGCTCAATTTTGGGAAAACTTAGCCGAGGTGGAGAATTATAGAAATGGCGAACACAGCGACGAACACATCGATAAGACCGCAGGAAAAGACGAAGAACAGTTTTTTGGTGCCTGGCGATCGACCGCGAGTGGCGCGGCGGGCGACCGCAAACATGCACGAAACTGGGAAAGTCTCTGGACTTTTCACGGTCGACTGCGTCGACTGAGGTAGCAGTCGACCGCGTCGACTGAGGTAGCAGTCGACCGCGAGACCCTGTAGTATTATTTTGGGTTATGTCATTTTTCACGGTCGACCATGATGGGTTCGGCGGTTGATCGCGAGTCGGGTCAGGCCTAGTTTGGGTTTTCCTGTTCTGTTTGGGTTTCTCTTTTGATATAAATAGGAACACGATTTTGAGGGTTAGGTAGGCTTGTTGTGGGGATATTTGAAGCACAGAAAAGTGGTATTTTTTTAGCTATTAGTTAGAGTTTTATTTGGAGAGAACTAGAGATTTATTGGTGAGATTAGTTAGTTGGTTTGAGTGATTTGTAATCTCAGTTTGTACTCTTCTTCTCTATTAGTGAAACCCCCATCCCCTTCTTATCTCGTGGACGTAGGCAACTTGCCAAACCACGTTAAACTTTGGTGTTTGAGTTTGTGCTATTATTAGTTGATTTGTGTGCCTTCTCTCTCGGTAAATTTGTGAATCCTCAAAACACGCGCTATGCGCACAACATTAACTTCCTTTTAATTTTTGCATAACTCTGTACATAGGTGAGCCTTGTACCTTTTGCCTTCAAGCATGGCAAACAACACCTTTAAACTTGGAGTGCTCACTCCGAAAGTTAATGTATTTGAAAGATGATCTGATAGCAATAGGAATATGAAATGAAATCAGAGTTGGACTATGATCAAAAACCCCAGGAGCTAAAAACTCAGTATTAGTGGTAGGGAAAAAAATCTAGCCAAGCATCATTAACCAAAACTCTATGAAGCTTACAAAAAATATGCTTTATAGACCAACTGTAGAAACACCCTTTAAATTTCATATCCATCAATTTAGTATCACTGATAAGCCCTTCAAATTCCAGTAGTTCATTTTTTAGTAACACTTCTCCTTTAAATCTTTTCCTCAATATAAAAAAATGTTGGATATTTTGTTCATAGAAAATGCAATTTTGCCTTTCTGAATAGTCCCGCATCGGAAAATGGAAAGAAGTCCAAGTAGTTTAAATTGGTTCACATTATATTGGACTTTAAGTTAGCGTTTTGGGCCTTGTATTGTTTGGGTTATTGCTATCACACACGCGCGTGCGCACGCCCGCCACGCCATGCCGTACACGCACACATTTTTGTTTATCAGATTTTTATTTTTTACCATTTTCTTCTGGTTGACCCATTTGTAACGGATACGGAGTTGGCGCGGGGAGTTATGCGGATAGTACATAACGGATGCAAAAGAGGAGCAATGGATATTCGCCTCCATCCCCTATAAATACCAGAGCTCTCCTCCTCAGAAAAGATACAATACGAGCAACGTTCTCCATCTTCTTCCTCATCAAATTTTTTCTCTCTCAATATTTTGGTACTGTGTTAATTACCTTTTTGGGCAACCATCTTCGTCTGAGTAGAAGCTCTGCTATTCACGCCCGAGTATAGAGGCCGGTCGCTTTTCGGGGACTTTTACCGCTAGGGGGAGAGGATCACAGCGTCAGGGCGATAGGCGGGTCCTCTATCTTCTAGAGCAATGAAATCATGACTGCACCCGTTCAGGCTTGGTGTTCTAACTTTTAATTTTAGATTTAACTATTTGTTTCTTTTTTACAGTAATCTAGAAGATAGATATATTTTACTACTGTTAAATTAAATCTGAAATTTATTGCTTTTAATTAGTATATATTTCTCTGTTGTTTCTGTGTTAATTAAAATCAATTTAAAAAAAATATTATTTATTGCAATTATTATCTTTTGCTAGTTTACAAATCTAGTTCATATCCTAAGTCATAATCCTCTAAGTTGCTAGTTGAGTGGTATTAACAAATCATTTATTCTTTTAGATACCAAATATCTAGACTAGTAAACTCAAATTGGACTTATGGCTAACCCTGATCATTCCAAAAGTGTCAAACCTGAAAAGTTCACTGGTGTTAATTATAAATGGTGAGCTAATCAAATATAATATTGGCTTACCACATTAGGTCTCTTATCTGATATAGACATTCCCGAGTCTTCAACTAGCGGTTCTTAACCTTTGACTCCTGATCCTGAACAACTTGTTCCTTCCACTTCTGGTTCTGGCGCTAGCTCCTTCTCTAGCTCTATGAAATCAGAAGAAATCAACTATCATTATTGTCATAGGATTCTTGAAGGATCGCTGCAATGGTACTCAAACACTAGAAAGGGGGTTGAATAGTGTTTATGAAATCTAATGCGGAAACTTTAAATTTCAATAAAATAATATCACAAAGAGTAAGAAAGATCAAACCAATGTGTAGACAATCACAGAAAATTGCATACGCAAACACAAGGATTTATACTGGTTCGGTCCTCCAGACCTACATCCAGTCCCCAAGCCTCGCTTGAGATTTCTCCACTATTTCCACTTGCAAAACCGCAAGCACTTGCAACCCGCAAGCAAACCGTACAACCTTAACAATCTTCAATTGCCAATGCCACAACAATCTCTTCTTTCAAGAGATTATCAAACTAAAATAAAATGGTACAACTTTCTCTTCCTATAAGACTTGATGTGTAGATGTGAGTGACTTACAATAGGCTATAGGGATGGTTTTTGTTCTAGAGTAATGGAACTTTTATCAAGAACAAAACTAAAAATTTCACTCAGTTTTTCTCTTCAGAAATGATCTTAAGAAGTCAAGAAAAACTCAAGTTTATAGAAAGGAATTCTGATATAAAATTTTATAACTTAACACCTATTTATAGGTATAATTTTAGTTCAAAAATATTCAAAAATAACTGTCAAAAACGTTCACAAAACGTTCATATTTATTTGAAAAATATGGCTGTTGGAAGCACTGTCTGGTCGACCAGATTGAGGCCTGGTCGACCAGAAAGGCTTTCTGGAAAATTTCCTGGTCGAATCTGGAGCCTCTGGTCGACCAGGTCCATATCTGGTCGACCAGACAGAGATTTTTCTGAATCTCTGTTTCTGGCTCATCAATCTAGTCGACCAGACCTATCTTTGGTCAGCCAGAAACCATATTTTTGATATTTTCAATAGTTTAATAACTTATTCATATGTTGATTAAAATTAGGATTATACTTAGAATATTTTTTATGATTTTCTAAGTAAATAGTGTGTGTTGTGTGTGTGATCAAGGCTTGTACAAAAATTCTAAAAAAAAAAAATAAATTTACATCTTTTGAACTTCATCTTTTGATCTTTGAAATAGCCTTGATAATTTTATTATTGCTTTGAGATGTATATCTTGAATCTGCAGTAAAATGTGTTAGATAAATAATGATTTGTTATCATCAAAATACAAGAAATATTATAACATCAACCATGTTCCCAACAATCTCCCCCTTTTTGATGATGACAAATAATATTGAAAATTTTTAATAACATACTTACTCCCCCTGCAACATTGCATACATGTTAATTTAACACACAAAAAAATAGCACTTATTAGTAATCCTAATATTGTATAACAATATTTCAATATTGCAATAGTTGTCAATATTTCAATATTCTAATATATCTCCCCCTTTGTCATTAACAAAAAGGAGAATAGAAAGGGAGATAATAAATAATGAAACAATTAATATAAAACTTCTGGTTCAACCCTAGTATTTCGTTTATATAAATATTTTTCTTTCTAAAACCGTTGAACAATAAAATTGTCATGTCATTTTCAAACACTATTTTATAGTTTTTATCGCATAATTAACTTATATTAAGCAAATTATACTTTAAACCATCAACTAATAACACACTATTAATAAGAGTTTTAAAGTTTATACCAACCGTTCCAATTCCTACCACTTGACCCTTGTTGTTGTCACCGAAGGTAACAGTTCCTCCATCTTTAAATTGTATGGAAGAAAATAAGTCCTTGTTCCCGGTCATGTGCTTGGAACAGTCACTATCTAAAATCCATGTTTCCCTTTTATTAGGTACTTGATCATCATCAGATTCATTTGCCATAAAGCACATATTCGCTTGATGATATTCTTTTTCCTCTTCTTCATCTGAAGATGACTGGTCACTATCATCCCATGTTATCGACAAAGCCTTCTTCTTTTTGTTCTTCACTTGTTCATTCTTGTTCTTTGTGAACCCGTTGAAATTGTTAGAAGACTTCGACTTTAACTTTTGTTGTAGGGGACAATCTTTCTTGTAGTGTCCTGGCTTATTACAACCAAAACAAGTGACTTTGTTAGTATCTTTGAATTTACTAGAAGAGAACTTACCTTTCTTCAAGAATTTTCTGAATTTGCGTGTGATTATTTCAAACTCTTCTTCGTCATCGGAATCCTCATCATCAGTAGATGCTTGGAAAGCAAGAACCTTCTTGTTCTTATCTTCATTATCCTTTTTCCGATCTTCAAGTTGCACCTCGTATGCCATCAAATTCCCTATCAAATTTTCTACTGTCAATGTGGAGAGGTCGTTGGCTTCCTCTATTGCGGTAGTCTTCTTTTCCCAATCCGAAGTAAGAGCCCGGAGGATTTTCCTAACCATCTCCACTTGTGTATAGTCCTTTCCTAACGCAATTAGGGAGTTGATGATGTCGGTGAACCTTGTGAACATTTCACCAATTGTCTCGTTGTCTTTCATCTTGAACATTTCAAACCTGTGCACTAAAACAGAAATTTTTGAGTCTTTAACCTTAGAAGTTCCTTCGTGGGTTACCTCAAGTGTGTGCCAGATTTGATGTGCAGTGTTGGAAGTAGACACGCGGTTGAATTCATTCTTATCCATTGCGCAAAACAATGCATTCATTGCCTTGGCGTCAAGATTCGCATTTGTCCTTTCCACCAATGTCCATTCAGAATATGGAGTAGTAGGCTTGTTGTAATCAGACTCCACTATGTTCCAGAGATCGAATCCTATCGATTGAAGGTAGATCTTCATCCTACACTTCCAGTAGTTGTAGTTGGAACCATCGAAAAGTGGTGGTCTTTGAGTAGAATGTTCTTCCTTGAACTGTGATGTAGATGATGTAGCCATTGTTATCCTTGATCAACCCGCTCTGATACCAATTGAAGGATCGCTGCAATGGCACTCAAACACTAGAAAGGGGGTTGCAATGGCATTCAAACACTAGAAGGGGGGGTTGAATAGTGTTTATGAAATCTAATGCGGAAACTTTAAATTTCAATAAAATAATATCACAAAGAGTAAGAAAGATCAAACCAATGTGTAGACAATCACAGAAAATTGCATACGCAAACACAAGGATTTATACTGGTTCGGTCCTCCAGACCTACATCCAGTCCCCAAGCCTCGCTTGAGATTTCTCCACTATTTCCACTTGCAAAACCGCAAGCACTTGCAACCCGCAAGCAAACCGTACAACCTTGACAATCTTCAATTGCCAATGCCACAACAATCTCTTCTTTCAAGAGATTATCAAACTGAAACAAAATGGTACAACTTTCTCTTCCTATAAGCCTTGATGTGTAGATGTGAGTGACTTACAATAGGCTATAGGGATGGTTTTTGTTCTAGAGTAATGGAACTTTTATCAAGAACAAAACTGAAAATTTCACTCAGTTTTTCTCTTCAGAAATGATCTTAAGAAGTCAAGAAAAACTCAAGTTTATAGAAAGGAATTCTGATATAAAATTTTATAACTTAACACCTATTTATAGGTATAATTTTAGTTCAAAAATATTCAAAAATAACTGTCAAAAACGTTCACAAAACGTTCATATTTATTTAAAAAATTTGGCTGTTGGAAGCACTGTCTGGTCGACCAGATTGAGGCCTGGTCGACCAGAAAGGCTTTCTGGAAAATTTCCTGGTCGAATCTGGAGCCTCTGATCGACCAGGTCCATATCTGGTCGACCAGATAGAGATTTTTCTGAATCTCTGTTTCTGGCTCATCAATCTAGTCGACCAGACCTATCTTTGGTCGGCCAGAAACCATATTTTTGATATTTTCAATAGTTTAATAACTTATTCATATGTTGATTAAAATTAGGATTATACTTAGAATATTTTTTATGATTTTCTAAGTAAATAGTGTGTGTTGTGTGTGTGATCAAGGCTTGTACAAAAATTCTAAAAAAAATAAAATTTACATCTTTTGAACTTCATCTTTTGATCTTTGAAATAGCCTTGATAATTTTATTGTTGCTTTGAGATGTATATCTTGAATCTGCAGTAAAATGTGTTAGATAAATAATGATTTGTTATCATCAAAATACAAGAGATATTGTAACATCAACCATGTTCCCAACAATTCTTAGTGCACTTGCGAATAACCTCTATGATATTTATTATGAGTTCAAAAACGCTAAGGACCTATGAAATGCTCTTTAAGCAGAATATGGTTATGATGATGCCAGAATTCTGCGTTTCATCTCCTCCTCCTTCAGTAAGTTCATGATGGTTGATGACAAACCCATTAATGAACAAATTTATGAATTCTAAGATTTCCTCCGTCACCTCCAATCAAAAAGAAACACCTTTACTGATGACTATAAAGTTTCTTGTCTGATTGATAAACTCCCTCCATCCTGGTCTAGATTTGTTAGAGATCTCCGGCACAAGCAAGGAGATATAACATTAACTGAAGCCCTCAAGGCTATTCGTATTGAAGACCAGCATAGGCAAAATTCCAAAACCAAGTCTGAATCAATAGCTAAAGTGAACTTGGTAAAGGATAAGCCTAAATCTTGGAATTTCAAACCGAAAGGAAATAAATTTAAGAAAAATTATCAATCCTTCAACAAATCTTCTTCCAAATCCAATCTCAATCCTTCCAGCCATAAGTATGATGGAAAGTTCTACTATGTCTGTGGTAGAACCAACCACCTGGCTCCTAACTGTTTCTTTCGGAAGAAGGAACCGGCTAAACCTGCTCCTAAAGGAAATGGATCCAAAAAAAGTTAATATGATTGAAAAGAATCCAACTTCCTTCAGGTTAGCCTCTTCATCCTATCTTGTGAATTCCCTTACTTCTTTCACTGACTGGTACTTGGAATCTGGAGCTAATATTCATGTTTGTAATGATTGCTCTTGGTTTTTAACTTATCAAGAATCATGTGGAGAAAGCATAAGCTTAGCAGATGACTCCACCAAACAAATAATTGGAAGTGGATGTATAGAGCTCACCATGACCTCTGGAAAAGCTCTGAATCTGCAAGGCATCCATCATGTTCTTTCTCTCCGTTGCAATTTGATCAGTGAATCTCTTCTCCTTAGAGATTGCTTTAGGATTGTCAAGGAATCAAATATATTTGTGATTACCAAAAATAATGTATTCATTAGAAAAGTTTTTATCTGTAATGGTCTTTTCAAACTCAATGTAAACAATTCCAGTTCCAATGAAGTTTCTGAGTCTTCTGTTGCACAAATTGTTGAATCTTGTGATGTCTGGCATGGACGACTAGGACATGTCAATTTCCAAACCTTGCAAAGAATGATCAAATTGAATCTTATTCCTAAATCCTCTCATGATCCCTCATCTAAGTGTGAGATATGTGTTCAGGGAAACTCACTAAAAACACTTCAGGTTTATAATTAGAGCCTCCGAACCTCTCAAATTAATTCATAGTGATGTGTGTGACTCAAACCGAGTTCTCACCCTAAGGGGTAGGAGGTATTTTATGATATTTATAAACGATCACTCCAGATATTGTTACACCTATCTTCTTAGAATTAAAGATGAACGAAAGAACAGAACCCTAATGGACATGGTAAACTGTATGTTACTCAGTTCAGGAGCACCTGAAAATCTCTGGGGTGAAACTCTTCTTTCTACTTGCTTCATTCTCAATAGGATTCCCCAGAAACATTCTAAGATAACTCCTTATGAATATTGGAAGGGGAGATCTCCTAGGTTAAACTTCTTCCGGGTTTAGGGTTGCTTGGCTAAAGTAGCTATTCCCGAATTTAAGAAGAGGAAATTTGGTTCTAAGACTATAGATGCTACTTTTATTGGATATGCACTAAATAGCAATGTTAACAGATTTTTGATCATTATCTCTGAAATCAGTTACATATCCAACAACACTATCATTGAAGCTAGAGATGCAGTCTATTTTGAAAACATCTTTCCTTTCAAATGCAAAATCTCTAAAAATCCTAGTTCACCTCTTCCTTCTGATTCACCATCTTCCAGTTCTTCTCAGCCTTTTGATATTAAACCTCGAAGGAGCAAAAGAGGTAGAAGTTAAAAGGATTTTGGAGAAGACTTCTTTACCTTTCTTGTTGAAGGTGATCCAAGCTCATTCCAAGAAGTAATGGATTCATCTGAATCTTCTTTCTGGAAAGAAGTAATTGATGATGAGATTAAATCTATCATGAAAAACCATACTTGGATACTCACCGACTTACCTCTAGGCTGTAAACTTGTTGGTTGTAAGTGGATATTCAAGAAGAAACTTAGAGCTGATGGTTCCATAGATAAATTTAAAGTTAGATTAGTAGCTAAAGGCTATACTCAGCAAAAGGGCATTGATTATTTTGAAACATATTCTCCTGTAGCCCGAATCTCCACTATTCGAGTATTACTAGCCTTTGCTGCTATCCATAAGCTAATCATACATCAGATGGATGTCAAGACTGCTTTTCTAAATGGTGATTTAGATGAAGAGATCTATATGCACTAACCTGAAGGATTCATTGCCAAGGGTCAGGAAAATAAAGTCTGTAAACTTGTTAAATCTTTGTATGGTCTTAAACAAGTTCCTAAATAATAGCACCGGAAATTTGATAAAGTCATTACAAAATATGGTTTTACTATGAATGAACAAAACAAGTGTGTTTACACTAAAGTGATAAAAAATAACTATGTCATCCTCTGTCTCTATGTTGATGATATCCTCATTTTTGGAACAACTCTTGAATTAATCTTAAGGGTTAAGGATTATCTATCCAAAAACTTTGACATGAAAGACTTAGGTCTTACTGATATGATACTTGGAATGAAAATCACTAGAGACACTAGATGAATATCTTTGAGTCTTTCTCACAGTATTGAGAAAATGCTGATTAAATTCAACTTTCATAACTCTAAATTTGTTTCCACACCTTATGATTCTTCAATATGCTTGAAGAAGAATGAAGGTGAACCTGTCTCCCAACTGAAGTATTCTCAGCTTATTGGATCTCTCTTATACATATCCAATCGGACCAGACCCGATATAGCTTATGCTGTAGGGAGACTAAGTCGGTATACTAGCAACCCTACCCAATACCACTAGCCTGCCTTAGAAAGAGTATTCAAATACCTAAAAGGCACAGTTGACTATTGCTTGACTTACACTGGTTCCCCTGATGCTATAGAATGGTACAGTGACGCCAATTGGGTCACAGATTCTAACAGTGTAAAGTTAACATCTAGATATGTATTTTTTTTGGTAGTACGCCTATATCCTAGAAATCCTATAAGCAAACAGTGATTACCAGGAACACCATGGAGTCTGAATTGATTGCTCTTGATACCACTTGCACAGAAGCAGAATGGTTAAAAGATCTTCTCTCTGAACTTCCTTTTTTAGTCCCTAAACCCTCTCTTCCTATTTCCATTCACTCTGATTCTAGATCCACCATAAAGCTTCTAAAGCAAGTGCATGTAAATAAAAAACTTAACATACATATTCAAATAAGATATAAATCTATACAATGCCTATTAGACAAAATTATAATCTTGGACTTTGTAAAGTCTGAGAAGAATCTTGCTGACCCTTTGACTAATGGATAATCCAGGAGTGTGGTTCTGAATTCATCGAGGGAGATAGGGTTAAGCCTATAGATGAGGTCACTGACAGCGGCAACCCAACCCTTATTTAGAGATGTAGTTCCAATATTGGTTCAATGTGGTAGAAACAAGCTAGACAAGTGACACTCGTGTGGAGCATTGACCTAGATATATTTATATATCATTATGTAGCATATGCTACTATCCCTTCTCTATGATGACAATGCTCTTATGATACAGCTGGTTAGGCTGAGTTTTACTCGTAATAAATCCAGCGCGTGTATTGTGAAGGGTATGATATCCAGCTGTAGTACCATTGGAGGACTTACCTACGTGAGAGGAACCATGATGGCCGCGGTTGGGGGGGCTGGGCTAACACCTAGAAACTCTCATGAGTTGGTTATTGTGAGCATGGTCTTTAACGCTCAACCCGCTTTGCTCAATAGATAAAAATGTATTGTATGTGTTTTCGTTAATACCTGGTTCAAGGGACCTAATTCAAGGCCTAGTCCATTATGTCCCTCAGGTAGCAATGAACTCACTAAGGAAATGTTTAAAGGCGAAAACTACCTCTCCCAAATTCACGATACGAAAGCTTACCCAACCTATATCCTTTTTATGGTTTATTAACTTATATTTATTGATTTTGAGTTTTTAGTCAATATTGCCTTTTCGGGGAACTGTTGGATATTTTGTTCATGGAAAAGGTAATTTTGCCTTTGTGAATAGTCCCACATCGGAAAATGGAAAGAAGTCCAAGAGGTTTAAATTGGTTCACATTATATTAGGCTTTGAGTTAGTGTTTTGGCCTTGTATTGTTTGGGCTATTGCTATCACACACGCGCACGCACGCCACACCACGCAGCGACGTGTGCGCGCCTCGCCGCACCGCACACGCACACATTTTTTTTCTCAGATTTTTATTTTATACCATTTTCTTCCGCTAGACCCGTTCGTAACGGATGCGGAGTTGGCGCGAGGAGTTACGCAGATAGTGCATAACGGATGCGGAAGAGGAGCAACGATATTCTCATCCAGCCCCTATAAATACTAGACCTCTCCTCCTCGGAAAAGATAGAATATGAGCAACGTTCTCCATCTTCTTCCTCATCAAATTTTCTCTCTCTCAATATTTTGTTATTGTGTTAATTACCTTTTCGGGCAACCATCTTCGTCTGAGCAGAAGCTATGCTACTCATGCCCGAGTACAGAGACCGACCGCTTTCCCGGGGCTTTTACCACTAGGGGGAGAGGATCGACTGCGCCAAGGCGATAGGCGGGTCCTCTATCTTCTAAGGCAGTGAAATCACGACTGCACCTGTTCAAGCATGGTGTTCTAACTTTTAATTTCAGATTTATACTATTTGTTTCTTTTTGACAGCATACAGTTAAAGTCATCAAGTATAACGCGAGGGCCCTGAGTAGAAGACAACAATTTAGTTGAAGTGTCAATATATGGATATGCATGTGTATCATGAAACTTATCAGCTTAAAAACGTTACTAGGAGCTAATAATGTATGATTAATTAATTAGGTAAGAATTGATTCAATCTTTTTTTTCTCCTTATCATTCGAGAAAGACAAGAAAATAATGACATTCCTAAGATGTATGAGAAATTCCATTCACACCCTTTTGAACACAAAAGAAGGTCAAGGTTCACATGACCCCTCCCTCATCGAAAAAAATCCCAAAACATCAACTTTCTTTCATCGTCACGCACGTACGTACGTGGACGAATGTTATTATTTACCTAATTTTAAATAGAACTTTATGTTTTTTTCCTCCATCTTATCAAATCAAAATCGCCCAAACTCTTTGTGCTACCAACTTACACGTGGATTTGTCATAATGCAACCTGGATCAATGATGCCGTTATCTGACCTTCGGCATGAATTTGGATATTTTAGCAACTTAAGGCGGTTAAAATCATAATAGGATTAGGATTGAACTAATATCCTAGTAAAGAAAATTTTTTAACTCAAAAACTATTGCTCAGCCTTATACAAGGCTTTACCAAACATATTTTAAACTTCTAATCAAATTAATCCTACTAACTTAGTTGGTGGGTGAATTGTCAAATAGGCCCTTACAGAATATACTTTTGGACCTAATAATGCTATCTTATAGTTATATCGCTCGTGATTTATTTCAAATATAAGACTTCATCGTACTCTCGCGTTAAGACAAATTATATGAATGACCATTAAATGACAGATGGTTTTGATAAGAAGTTTCTTATGATATCTTTGCCGCTTTTTACCGGTAATTAATGCCCGATCCGGTTAGAAATTTTATTTAGTACGTCGAGAATTTTGGAAATTATTGCAGGATGAATGCAGTACTGTAGCATATTCAAGCAGATCAAATCTCGTGCATGTGAATGGAGTTGCTTTGTTAAAGATTTCGGGTGCGTAATGAAGAGCTTTTAAGGTACTATGTCATTCGCGCAATCCAATTTGGAAATCGAGGTAGAAGGACAAGAACCCCCAAACACACGACAACAACCCCGCACCTTAAAACCACGACACCCCACCCCCCAAGAAAAACCCCACACTGAAAAAAAAAGGAAGGACAAGAAGAAAAACCCAGCGGCAGGGGTGAGCACTGATTAGTGCAAACGGAAGGTCCTGTTCGGTTCGGTTTTAAAATTTTAAAGCTGAAATAACTGAGTAGACCGATCTTAATATAATTGTTTTAAAACTTTAAGTTTTTCTATGTGAAAAAGATATTTTATATTAATATTTTTTTAGTATATTTTAATTGACAAAGGTTCGATTTTAGTTTGAAAAGTAGTTAATTTCATGAATTTACTTTTCAACTTGGGATATAAAGATGAGCGAGAGGTTGTTAAGGAGTAAGAGTGTAATGCTTTAGCTAAAATTCTATAACTTTGCCATGTCTATAAATCAACCGGGCTGGCATAATCGAAAGCGAGCCGATTCAATTCAGTTCAGTTTTGAATATGATTTTGCTTTGGTTCAGATCTGATAAAATTAAGCCTGTCGCAAAAGCCGCCGGCCCGGGCCCGGCCGCAGCCGCGACCTCGGCCGGAAATCCAGACCTGACGTCGGTTCGCTTGGGCCCAGAGACGGCTGCCTAAGTGGCGCCCGGACCCGGTGCCCTGGGCCTGGCCCGGGAACACCGTTCGGCCCCGCCGGCAAAAATACCGGGTCGGCCAGCCGTCGGCCCGGAGCCCGGCCGGTGGGCAACGGATCACCTAACGATACCGCTGCCAAAATAGCGTCGGCCGGCGCGTTTTGGCCAAACAACGTCACCAGACCCGATCGCAGCCCGGCCCACAGAGGTCACTCTCGTGACGCGTTTGTGGCCAAAACGGTCAGGGGCGTGTCGGGCCAGCCCAGCCCTGGACACAACGGTCCGAGAGTGACCTCCGTGTGTGGCCAAAAATTGGCTGGCGGCAAAAATGGCTGGGGTTACGGCCGGGCCAGCCCAGCCCGGCCCACGACGTCACGCATCACGGTCACGTGAAGCTGACCTTGTGACATTGACCGGCAAAAATGGCCGGGCTGGGCCGGCCCGGCCATAACGGCCAAAAACGGTCTTTTAACCGTTTTGTCCCCCCAAAACGGTCAAAAAACGGCTATTTTGTGAGGTTATTTTGGTCATTTGTTTAGGGGTTGGCTCTATAAATAGAGGGGGGTTTTTATTTGTTTTCTTCACACCAAAACTCATCTACTTCTCTCTTATACTCTTATACTCTTATACTCTCTTATACTCTCTTATACTCTTATATTCTCTTATACAATCTTATACTCTCTTATACTTTCTAATCATTTCATCAAATGGCTTCCGGATCTGATGATGAAGAGCAAAACCTATCTCCCGATCTTGAAATGAGTCCTACTGGGTCTACTCCTACCAATGTTAATCCCGAATCCGGTGGCGACGAATCTGCACCAAGAGCTCCTAAAAGGCCAAGATCCGATGTGCGCAATTTTTAAGAGAAGATCGACATCACCAAGGATGAACACGGTAGGATCCTCACCCAGAAGGCTAAGTGTACGTTATGCGGCAAGATTTTTCAAGCTCATCATAAGAGCGGCACCAATCACCTCAAACGTCATTTAGATAAACACAACAAAGGCCAGACTCCTCAAGGTGATATCCGACAATCTATGATTTCTCAATCCTCCTCTTTTGGTAGTCTTGATAGTTAGAACTATGACGCTGCCAAGGCCAAGAAATGTGTAATCAGGTTTATCATTCTTAAAAAATCTTTCTTTTAAATTAGTAGAAGATGATGAATTTGAAGATATGTTTAGAGATGGTTTTTATCCTGCATTTAAAAAAAATTCTCGTCAAACCTGTCAACGTGATATTTTAAAATATTATCAGGAGGTACAAGGAAAAATAATTTCTTATTTTAAAAATTTAAATTGTAAATTTTCTTTAACTTCTGATATTTGGACATCTAGAGAACAAACTAGATATTTATGTATCACAGCACACTGGATTGATGAAAATTAACAAATGTTTAAAAGAGTTGTTTCTTTTATTATAATAGAAGAGTCACATACTGATATTAATGTTGCAAATTTAATAATTGAAGAACTTATGAAATTAGAAATTTCAGAAAGAATATTTTCTCTTTCACTAGATAATGCAAGTAATAACAATGTAGCTGTTGATTTTATCAGATCAACTCTGTCATTGCCATGTCATAGTGATCTTTTTCATATTAGGTGTATCTGTCATATTTTAAATTTAATTGTTCAAAGTGCATTTACTAAAATAAAACCCATGATAGAAAAGGTTAGAACAGTTGCTTACATGCATAATGCTTCTGAACAAAGACTTAAAAGATGGAAACAATTTTGTAAAAAAAATGTAAAGCCTAGACTAATTCCAAAAGATGTTGACCATAGGTGGAATTCCACCTATACAATGTTAAGTGTAGCAATAGAATTTAAAGACATTATTACTGATTTTATAAATTATTATGCTTCTAGTTCTAGTTTTGGTAGCACTTATGGAATAACTGAAGATGAATGGATAATTATATATAATTTAAATGAAATATTACAAATTTTTTATGATGCTACAATGTTATTATCTGACTGTTATTATCCAACTATTACTTTACCTACTTTACAAATTTTAAATATTCAAATTTTTTTGGGAAATATCGTATGGATGATACTTTTGGACCTATGATTTTTGAAATGGAGAGCAAATTTAATAAGTACTTTAGGCCTATTCATCATATTTTTGGTTTGAGGGTTCTTATTGATCCATGCTTGAAGGATATTAGCCTTCGAAGTTTGTTACAATCCTTGTATGGTAATCAGATTATAGACTTAGATGATGGATTCATCCTTACTGCTACTACTCATCATTTAGCTATTAGAAATTATTTTCAAACCTTATATGATGAGTATGCAGCTAGACATGGTGTAGCTACACAACAGTCTACAGCTTCGGTTTCTTCGAGCTCATCCCGAGGTAAAAGTATAAGTTTTGATAGATATGCAATGGTAGCTGAGCTAACTGGTGGATCTAGATTTGGATCGTCATCATTGGAGGTTTCTGAAATAGATGAATATTTATCTGCTTCTTTAGTTAAATATCAAGGAAATGCTTTAGATATTTTGCAATGGTGGAAAGTATATGGATCAGTTTCATATCCTATACTTTGAAAGTGATCCATATACTTTCCACCATGGTTCGTGACTTACTAACAGTGCAGGTTTCGATGGTAGCTTCGGAATCCACCTTCAGTACATCAGGACGTTTGATCGACGACCATAGGACATGCTTAGATCCGTATACTGTACAAGCGGTGATGTGCTTACAAAATTGGTGGAGGTACGAGAAGCGAACGCAAGGTATCGATCAGATGACTGGAATTGAAGATAAATTTGAAGAATTAGGACTAGCAGATAGATATAAAGAATAAATAATATTCATCAGAAGATAAATTTGAAGAATTAGGACTAGCAGATAGATATAAAGAATAAATAATATTCATCAAATTATAATTTTTATATCTTAGCTTAAAATTTGTAAAGAATTATTTTGGAAATAGTTACAAATGATAGTGATATAGGTGAGTAGGTGCAAACCTAGTTGAGATGTACTTATCTATTGTGATGCGATGAATTCCAAAATAAATTTATACTTATAATTTGTAAAACCTGCCCGGATGGACACACCTAGATAAAATAATCAAAACCTATTGAACCAACTATTCACTCACCCCTAACCCCTAACCCCTAACCCACCATTAAAAAAACAAGAAAAGAAAATTCATGGGAATTTTGCACATAACCCCATGAATTTTTTATGTTATGAAACGCTCTTGAATTTTAAACTTCCCTCAACCAAACCTTGTTAACTTTAATAGGAAAATAATTAAATGTCTTTAAGAGAAAATAAAAAATTATTGACTAGAAACAAAGTGACATTGCCTGTAAATGATAAGTGAATGAACTAGCCTAGGCTTTTTTCTCTAAATAAATATATTTTAGTCGTTTGCCCATCGTAGGTAAGAGAGCCCGATAATAAAAGTTCAGAGGATTTTTGAGATAAAAAGATTCAGGGGTTTATATGCAAAACATCCCAAAGTAAAGGGTCGTGTGTGAAGAAACCCTGCATGTTAGCCAGAGATAAAGCTTAAATATATAACTAAACACATTCTTATCAATGGAATAGTATGAAATTTTTCATATTTTATTGGAAAAGAAAAAGGAAAGAAGGGGTAAAGCCAGAATAATATCGCAATGGTAACTAGCGTTAAGTATTTATGAGTGAGTATAGTTGCACATCGAATAGAAGAGGATATGAGTTTAAATAAAAGCTAAGATTAATACTTAACAATCATAACTTTTAGATTAACTCTGATTTCTAACTTCTCTTGTCTTAAAAGAGAAGTCTTTTAAGGAGCAAAACAGATTGGAAACATTGTCCGTTCTCAACACATGTTGCGCGCCTTTGCAAAAGCTTGCTCGACAACCAAACGAGTCCGCAACTCACAGGAGAAGATTAACCAAACCAAACACGAGCACACTCCAATCCAAAATACGACAAATCAAACCAAACACAGAGATATACGTGGTTCGGCAATTTGCCTACGTCCACAAGGAGAGGATGGGGAGATTCCACTAAATCAAGGAGAGTACAAAGGGTTACTGTTTGGGGAGAAAGTTAATGTCTTCATTGATGTAGTCATTACAACTTCAGTCGTTACAATGATAACAAAAAAGATAGTCTTTTTATAAGACTCTTACACAATAAAAACGAAAGAAATACAACACTCGTCAAAACAAACGCAACAGACGTTTATCCTCCGCTGCTTGCATGGGAATCTTGGCCTGTGACGGGGATGTTGATATCCGTGGACTATCAAACGATCAGATCAAATCCGGAGCTTCGTTGATTCGTGAAGAAATCAAGAAATCGAAGCAATTATCTCGGCAGCAGCGAGATGATCACTCTTCTCGAGATCACTGCAACGGGGCAATCTCAAGGGAAGGAACCGGGAACTGTAGATCTGGCGAGCTCCTCTTTTTTATGCTGACGAACTCAATCTGATCTCCTTCTCTCTTCTAAAATTCATGCTCCTTCAATCTTTAAGGCCCTGGGGCTATATTTATAGGCTTTGAGACCTCTGTTTTTGGATAAGAACGATCGATTCACTCTTATCTTCAGTTGTAATCACTTAACCACGTTCTTAGATGATATTTTATTAGTTGGAACAAATCTAGATGGTTAACGGTCGAAAAACAGTTTAAATCTGCCAAAACTGCTTTCGGGGGCTACGGACACCCGTGGGTGTCTCGGCTAAAGCTTGGCCGAGACACCTTTTGGTGTATTGGCTAAAGCTTGGCCGAGACACCACTTGGTGTCTCGGCCAAGCATTGGTCGAGACACTTATGGGTGTCTCGCTGAGGCCTGGAGCATTGTTCTGTGCGTTCTGTCCGTTTTCGTCGTATCTTTGTAATCCGAACTCGGAATCACGCGATTCAAAATGCGTCGGAAAGCTGAAAAGGAGATCTACAAGCTTCCATGATTGAATCATATATGGAGTAAACGGGACACGAGGGGTGCTTCGTCTTTCGTAAGCGACGAGTAGCTCCTGATCCATTCTTGTTTCCATTATTCCGAAGTTTTGTTGCTTTGCATGGTTTGTTGACCCACTTCATGCGCTTGTCAACATCAATTAAGCTTCTCTGACCGGAATAGTGATGTTCATCGTCTTCTCTCTGTCTCAAGCCACGTGTGGGAATTCGTGGGTAATTTTTAACGCCTACAGATACCCTCTTCAAAGTGTTTTAGTCTCGTTTTTTTTATAGAAGAGCCTGAAATACTTTGGATATGATCGGTCCAACCTTCAGTTGGTGTGAAAGGACCTGTAGTTAGCTTTGATTCTTAACTTCTTTGATTTTCAGTCTATTTTGATGAATAGCTAAAGTTCTTTCGGTGCTACGTTTATCGTCTGGCCGTCATCGAAGTTTCGAATCGAACTTGGTAAGTTAGTTTTGGCTTGTGTCATTGAGTTGACTTTGAACTAATTATCTCCGTCATAACGCATTGATCGGCGTTGACTCAGAGCTACGCGTTGACTGGCGTTGACTTTTCTTGTAACGCGTTGACTGACGTTGACCTAGGGCTACGCATTGACCGGCATTGACCTTAGGGTTTAGCTTCGATTTGTGTTGACTTTTATCGCAACGTGTTGACTGGCATAATACTTAGACAGATGCTGACCACGTTTGTCGCTATTCTCATCTTCCCTTAAGTTGCTTTTCCATGAGCTTGCGCGCTTCCGGACTATACTTAGACAGATGCTGACCAGGTTTGTCGCTATTCTCATCTTCCCTTAAGAAATGGTCTGGTAATGGAAAACCCTCTCCTTTACCATAAATCACCTCTCTTTCGCCTCCTATTTTGGTAGGAATGACCAGGGTGGTTCCGAAAGAATGCTGGAGGTGTTTCTTTGTTACATAGGACGATCGGAGCGGCATATACAAATCGGGATTATCATACAATTCTTTTATCACATCATCAAGAGACAGGGAGTACTCTAAATCGTTATTTATTTCATTATTGGCAAGTTGCCAGTTACAACTGCCCTCTGACGTTTGTTCATCGTCAAGGTTGATTACAAAGGGTACAATGTCGTTTAGAACATAACCTCCATTGTAATCAAATCCGGCTTCGGTATCAGCTTCTTCTCCGCTGTCCGTGCCATGGGCCGATGATTCAGTATCGGATTCGTTACCATAAAGGAGAGAATCAGTGAAATAATTCTCATACCCTTTGAATGGTTGCTTATCCGCGACCACCGTCCTAACCTTATTATCAGTGTCAACATATTTCAAACACTGATGGAGAGTGGAGGGAATTATAACGTTACTATGGATCCAAGACCGACCTAATAGTAAGTTATATGAAGTTTCAGCATCGATCATATAACATGTGACTTCTGTCTTCAAATCTCCCATTTGACACTTTACCCAGATCTTACCCAAGGGTCTTGACCCGCTAGTGTTGAATCCATAGATAACAGTGCCTGTGGACGCCAACTTGCTAACTGGAATGCTGAGGAAATGCATCAAGCGAAGCGGCATAATACTCACAGCAGAACCCGGATCCACTTGGATTCGGTTGACTTTGCTGGAGCCAATGTACCCAATGAAATATAGGGGTCGATCATGGTTTGAATTCTTCGTCTGCATATCCTCTTTAGTGAAAGTAATGCAAGGAAGGTTCTTAGTCGCTATATTGCAGTGTTGACTCAGCGGTTCTGGCTGTTCATGCACCGGCTTGACTTGAGTCAGGCTTCGGATTCTGAACGCTCCTGGGGATTCTTCTCTTTCTCGGTTAGTTCACCGGCTGTCGTCGCAGCGCTCTTTGCCCGGGTGTAGGACTGCGTAATCACTCTCATCTCCGTGAGAGTTTTTGGCTGTGTCCCGTTTATATCACCCCCTGGCTCCACTAGGTGGTGGATTAATTGTAGTGATACTCATTTCCGCTTCTAGTGGCGAAGACTTCTTGTTCTTCTTCGGAGAGAGGGAAAGAGGACTTTCATCGCCATCCTCCTCGAAGATTGCGATGTTAGCGTGTAGGACTTGCCTTTACCTTTCTTCTGCGGAGGAAGTCGCCCACTGTCGTCTCAATGAGATCGGGATGAACCCAGATGGATTTCGCCGTTTGGGGCTGGTTGGCACAAGTCCTTTTTGGCGCTGTCCATGTGGGTCATCGTTGCACTGTCTTCATTCCTACTTTGGGGGATGCGCTTTGGTGTTTGAACCATGTGGGGCACCGATCCAAAGTGATTGACAGCACGATTAGTTCGATCCCGACATTTCTTGGGACGCTTCGGGGTTATGACGCCGTCTACATCAATTTAGTCGCTTGGACTTTGTCCCTTGAGGTGGTAAGCACGACCTTGTAGGGTGAGACCTCTTCTGATGTATGCGCAATACTTCGGATCCATCACTTTGCTAGCCCCTTCTTGATCCACAGACCGCTGCAGCTGGATTTTTGTTATTCCCAACAGGTACTGTAAAGATGCCGGGAACTTTCGTCATCTTTGAAGGTACACTTTAGGAAACCTCGGCTCCGAAGATTTGTCTGCTTCTGATAGGCCGTGTGTGAACCATGCCCCCGAGATTTGTTGTGGCGCTTGGGTGCTCGTGGTTTGCTGGAGGTTGCAATTGGAAAGTTTGATTAGCATCAACTGTATTAGCATGTGCCTTACCTTTTCCTCATGGGACGAAATTCTATTACGGAGCATTATTCGCCTGTTGGCCTCTTTCCGCCTTCTTCCTTCTGAGGAACCACTCGGCTTGCTCTCCTCGGACCTTCAAATCCTTCCTGGTTTTGGATGGTGTTGTCCCTATTGCTTCCAACACGTCCAGTGCAAGGTTGTTGTGGCAAGTCTAGAGAATAAACTCCTCAGTGATCGGGTCCCGACAGTTCATCGCCTTGTTTCGGAACCTCTTGACGAAGGTGTCAACCAATTCCCCGTCTTTTTGTTTCTCGTCAAGCAATGACCCGATGGATATCTCGGTGTCGTCGTCGAAGAAATTGGTGAGGAATTTGGTGAACCCATCCCATTAAACGGCGTGAAGTTAATTAGATTGAACTTCGCCGGATATGGGATCGATTCCCATTCTCTTGGGTATGGACAAGGAATGCCTGTTTTCTTCATCTCTTGAGCGGAAATCAATGTATTGATTTTATTCTCGAGATTTTTAATCTTCAAGTTTTCACCTGTGTTTTTGCTAGCATTCTCGTTACCACCCCCTGCATTAACGGGAGGATTATTGGTATTATGAGTCTCATTCGCATTTGTATCCTCATCTTCCAGATTAACCGGGTTACGACGACTTGGCTCGCCTTGCTGGTTCGTCAATGCTTGGATTTGTTGGTCATGCATTTCTCTCATGTTCTGTATGGCCATCTGCATTTTGAACCTGAAGGTCTCCTGTTGTTTAGCCATGGCCTCTTCAAGCATCTTGGCCACTTGTTCCGCACTTATCATAAGTGCCTCGCGGTGTTGTCCCTCGCTGGATACCATATTATCTGATACGACCGCGGAGCCGGCATCAGATTCTTCATCTTCTGAAGGGAGTCTTGTCCGAACCCTACCATAGGTTGCTCGCTTGATGGTTCCGGACTGCAGACGGGTTATAGGCCGGGATGCTTTCAGAATCGACTCGAGATTATCCCATGTCGATGTCCCCTTGCTGGTCATATTGGTGGTGACCCTCGGAAATTCTCCATTTTCAACCACCGTTCTTCTTCATCGGAAACGCCTCGGCCTTGGTTTTGGCGTTTCGGTACTAAGTCTTTCGAAAACTGAAACTCTTTCAGGAACTGTATTGGTGCAGTTGCACTTCGACAATACTGCCCGAATGAGTTTGGAACAGGGGCATTGGGTCTCTAGTCCTCGAGGACTCCTCTTCCTGGTTTTTCTCGTACTCCCATCACGATAGTACAACTCGTCAGCTTGACAGTCGGAGTAACCTATCGTATGTGGGCATGACTTCTCAGGTATAACGTTATCGTCATCAGACGATAATGTTTCCTTCTGAGGGCGGACTGCCTTCTTCGGGCGTTCAAAAGTCACACGCCTCGAGACATGCCCTTTTGGGCGTGAGTTCTCAGCGGGCTCCTGGACTTCGATGCGCAAATTGGCGCGCGCAGCTGCCTTGAACTCCTTGTCGTGCTGAAGGTGGTGGCGACCCCCAGCATGTTGAGTCGTTCGGGGCTTCTTCATCGGGCCCAAACGTTCTTGAACTAGAGCTTTGCCTCTCTCATCGTGAATTGGACCAAGGCGCTCCAAAATTGGCTTTTTTTTCTGGATGATTCTGCATGATCTCCCGGAGTAGCTATGGGAATTCTCGGCAATTTATCTTGGTTCGCCGGAGGTTGAACTTTGGTTGGAGACTGCAAAGGTTGCTCCTTAGCCTGAATCGCCGCTTCAGACTTTGGCCTCCAGACTTGGCGGGTTGGTGGCGGTTTCTTGGCCACTTCCTTTTGTAGCCTCCTGCGGGCTTCCTAAACTTGAGCCCGTGCTTGCGCTGACAGTACGCAGCGCTTGCGAATGCGCTCTTCGAGTGTCGAACGATTCCGTTTGATACGGACCCATTCGTTCGTTGGCGGCTTAGAAGAGCTGCCATTCATCGATGGTTGAGGCTGTTTGCCTCTCCTGTTCTTCAGATGCGCGTGATAGCAGACTCCGTCGGTGGACTCCATCGCCTTTGCGAGTTGCCGCGCCAAGCGTTGACATCGCCTTTGGCGGGCTCTCTTCGAGAGAGTTGTTTTCAGGAAAAGCTGCCTTTATCATTGATTCCATTAAACTTCAGTCGTTACAAATGAATTCGAATAATAAAGAAATAAAAATTACAACTTTCTTGAAAATAAACGCAAGATCTTGTTTTGCGGTCTCTTGCTTGTGTGGGTCTTTGGCCTGTGACGGGGACGTTGATATCCGTGGACCATCGGGCAATCAGATCTATTTCTGAAAAATCGGACAGAGCTTCGTCGATCCGCGTGAGATCTAGAAGCCTGAAGCGTCTATCTCGGCTAAAACGAGATATCAGCTCTTCTTAGTGATTACCGGCGAAGGGTAATACTAAGGAAAAGGGGGGAACGGGTGATGAAGACTCTGATGAAGACCTCTCCTCCTCGGTTGAAGCGCTCGACCACTCTTCGCTGCAGCAGGGCTTCGCCTTTCTCTCCAAAAATCCTCCTCCAAAAATGAGGGCTAAGGTTGCTATTTATAGGCCATGGGGGCACCTAGGGTGCCTAGACACCCCTGGGGTGTCTCCACAAATCCGAGACACCCCTGGGGTGTCTCCACAAATCTGAGACACCCTAGGGTGTCTCGGAAATTCCGAGAAACCTTGGGGTGTCTCGGATTTTTCGAGACACCCCTAGGGTGTCTCGGAATTTTTGAGACACCCCTGGGGGTGTTTTGGAACTCCTGAGACGTCCGTAGGTGCATTCGATCGTTTTCGTCGTAGATCCTTCGTCCGAACTCGGATTTGACTGATTCCAAGTGCGTTGGAAGCTTGACGAGGAGTTCTATCTGCTCCAATGGTTGGATTATCTGCCGAATGAACGAGACTCGAAGGGCGTTGGCCTTTTTTGTGAACATCGCCGGGTTCCCGATTGGCCCGGGTCTTCGTTGTTCCGAAGTCCTATCAGCTCACGTAGTTCGTCGATTCACTTCAATCGTTCATCGACGTGAATTGAACTCCTGTGGATTGGATAGTGACGTTCATCGTCGCTCTTTAACACTGAACCATTTGTGGAGACCTATAGGCAATTTTCGATGCTTACAGATACCCCCTCCAGAGCGTTCCGGACTCGTTTCTTTTATAGAAGAGGCTGGAATACTTTGGATGTGATTGGTCTAGCCTTCAGTCGGCGTAAGGACCTGTAGTTAGCTTCAACTCTTGGCTCCTTCGATTTTCGGTCTATTCTATGCTTTGACGAATAGCCGAAGTTCTTTCGGCACTGCGTTTATTGCTTGGCCGTCGTCGGAGTCTCGAGTCTGCAGCTGATGAATTGAGTTTGGCTCGTGTCATTGAGTTGACTTTGAACTACATCCGTCACATTGTGTTGACTTAGGGTTTCAGATCACAGTATGTTGACTCTGGTTGCAACGCGTTGAATGGCGTTGACCTAGGGTTACGCGTTGACTGGCGTGGATCCTAGGGTTTCGAATCGTCAAACGTTGACTTGTGTGGATTTCGAATCCTCGACCGTTGACTTTGGTTGCAACGCGTTGACTGGCACTGACCTAGGGTTACGCATTGACCGGCGTTGACCCTTAGGGTTTTGAATCGTCAAACGTTGACTTTGGTTGCAACGCGTTGACTGACGTTGACCTAGGGTTACGTGTTGACCGGCGTTGACCCTAGGGTTTTGAATCGTCAAACATTGACTCTGATCGCAACGCGTTGACTGACGTTGACCTAGGGTTACGCGTTGACCGGCGTTGACCCTTAGGGTTTCAAATCGTCGAACGTTAACTCGTGTTGCAACCGTTGACTGGCGTCGACCTTGGGTTACGCGTTGACCGGCGTTGACCCTAGGGTTTTGAATCGTCAAACATTGACTCTGATCGCAACGCGTTGACTGACGTTGACCTAGGGTTACGCGTTGACCGGCGTTGACCCTTAGGGTTTCAAATCGTCGAACGTTAACTCGTGTTGCAACCGTTGACTGGCGTCGACCTTGGGTTACGCGTTGACCAGCGTTGTCCCTAGGGTTTCGAATCGTCGAACGTTGACTTTTTGTCGCAACGCGTTGACTAGCGTTGACCTAAGGTTACGCATTGACCGGCGTTGACCCTAGGGTTTCGAATCATCGAACGTTGACTTTTGTCGCAACGCGTTGACTGGCGTTGACCTAAGGTTACGCGTTGACCGGCGTTGACCCTAGGGTTTCGAATCGTCGAATGTTGACTTTTTGTCGCAACGCGTCGACTGGCATTGACCTAAGGTTACGCGTTGACCGGCGTTGACCCTAGTGTTTTGAATCGCCATTAACACAGTTTATACTCGTACGTTTGCTGGAGTATACACAGTCTAAGCTCTTAAGGTATTGGAGCACGGTGGTCCCAAGTGTCGGGGTTGCAGGACCAACTGTTAAAGCTGATTCATCTGCATTTGTGGATTTTATCCTAAATTTGTTGGATGCTCAAGTCACGAGACCAACTAGTGGAGTGGGTGCGTCAATGACTCATATTTATAGAATTTTTTGGCAAATTCTCAGCCATCAACGGGTTGATGAGCCTTTACCGACTACCGTTTGAGTCGGGCTAGCATGCAAATTGTTTAAGTCCGTTCTACATGTGACGTTAAGCTAAAAGAGTTAACCCTTTTAGTGCTACGATATTGAATACGTAGACTTCGTCTTTCTCACGGGAATAGACTACCCGGCGACGCGTGTTAGGCGTTGACTTTAGGATTTTTGGCAAATCCCCAGCCGTCAACGGGTTTGATTAGCCTTTACCGACTACCGTTTGAGTCGGGCTAGCATGCGGATTGTCTCAATCCGTTCCGCATGTAACGTTGTGCTAAGAGAGTGAATTCTCTTAGACTTTGTGCTATGATGTTGAATACATAGGCTTCGCCCTTGTTACGGGAATAGGTTACCCGGCAACACGTATTAGATGTTGACTTATCCCTACTTAGGCTTCGGGATAAAATACCCCAGACTGGTATTCTAGTGTCTTTTTCAACCGGTAAAAGACTAAACCGGCGATGCGTGTTAGGCGTCGTCATATCCTTTCTTAGGATTCAGGATGAAATTCCCCGTGCGTGTGAAGCACGGATTATGGTGTTATTAATACAATCTGCCACACAATGTTGAATATGTGGTCTTTTGTCCTTTTTACGGTCAAAGACTAACCGGCAACGCGTGTTAGGCGTAGGCTTATCTCTATTTAGGAGTCGAGATAAAATTCCTCGTGCACCAAGTGCGCGGATTGGAAGTTGAGAGTTGTGTCAAATGGAAGAGGAAGAATTTTATATTCTATCTCCTGGTGCTGAAGAGGAAGAATTTTATATTCTATCTACAGCTGGAAAGGAAATGACTCATCCCTTCTTAGGCTTCGGGATGAAATTCCCCGTGCACCAAGTGCCCGGATTGGAAGTTGAGAATTGTGTCTTTTTTAAGAGCAAAGACAGAAAAGGAAACGGGAGAGGAAGAATTTTATATTCTATCTCCCGTTGCTGAAGAGGAAGAATTTTATATTCTATCTTCAGCTGGAAAGGAAACGTGAGGTGGGATCTCCACCCCCAGAATCCGGAACGGTGAAACTAAGAGTGGGATCTCCACTCCGAGAATCGAAAAGATTCGGATAACCCTAACTGTCGGAAGGTTTGGTTACTGAACCAAAGATGAATTTCTCGTTTATCGAGAGTGAATTGTGGTTTTGGTCCTAACTGTAGGAAGGTTTGACCAAGCAGGAGTTTGAGATGACCCTAACTGTAGGAAGGTTTGATCACTCGATTTGAAGGTGGACCTCTCATTCAATGGAGGAATCGAGAGGGGATTTTGGTTTTGGTCCTAACTGTAGGAAGGTTTGACCAGGTAGACTGTGAGAGTGGGGGGTCTGAGACGATCTTACCTTTTATAGGCTTGATCGCTCAATTTAAAAGTGGACCTCTCGTTCATGGAAGGAATCGAGAGGGGACTTTAGTTGTGGCCCTAACTATAGGAAGGTTTGACCAGGCAAATAGTGAGAGTAGGAGTACAAATCACATCGAGAGTGTTGACTCATACAAATCACAGTGGGGTTTAGTGTTTATCACTTTGTTTGTAATGATCGGGTTATCCCTAAGAGAATTACATATAGTATTTCTCCGGGAACTTCCCGTTACATGAATCACCCACCCCCAGTTTCTTCGCGAAACTGGGTTTTATCATTGCATTTGGTTGCATGACCGGGTTATCCTTAAGAATATTACATATAAAAATTCTCCAGGAACTTCCCGTCAACGGTAGGAAACAGTTTAGACTCATATACCTATTGGAGTATCAGGGAACAGTTTAACCTCATATACCGATTGGAGGATTAAGAAGCAGTTTATACTCTTATACTTGTCGGAGTATTGAGAAGCAGTTTATACTCGTGTACTCTTCGGAGTGTTGAGAAGCAGTTTATACTCGTGTACTCTTCGTAGTGTTGAGAAGCAGTTTATACTCGTATACTCTTTGGAGTTGGTATCGTTCTTATTTGGCTTATCCTAGCATTATGACGCCGGCTTCAACCAAGGTTTGGATGCTATTCTTTAAAGTAAAGCAAACCTTGGTGGGATGAAGGATTCTCCTGTGGTACGCGCAGTACTTCGGATCTACAGTATCGTCAGCTTCCTCCTGATTCGTGACGGGTGGCAGCTTGATCTTGTTGTTTTCGAGAAGAGACTCGAAGATGGCGGGAATGTCTTCGTCATTGAACGAGTACTCTTTTTGGGCCTTTTGATCCGAAGTCTTCTGCTGTCTTCGGGACTGCTGTTGTGACGTTTGATTAACGTCAATAACTGTTGCGGGTGCCTCCTCTTCATCATGAGGTACGCGACTCGAATTCAGGGGGTTAACCATCGGTTGGCTCCTCTCGGCTTTCCTCCTTCTGAGGAAGCGTTCGGCCTGTTCTCCGCGCACCTTCAACTCTTTCCATGTCTTGAGCTGCTCTACTCCCATAACATCCAAGATGTTAACGGACAAATTGTTATGACAAGTCTGCAAGATGAATTCCTCCGTGACGGGATCCTTGCAGTTCATTGCCTGATTGCGGAAGCGTTTGATGAAGGTATCCACCGACTCTCCGTCTTTTTGTTTCTCATCGAAGAGTGTCCTGACTGACACTTCGGTGTCATCATCGAGAAGAGTGTCCTGACTGACACTTCGGTGTCATCATCGAAGAAATGAGCGAGGAACATGCTTTCCAGGTCTTCCCAGCTGTTGATGCTTCCAGGCTTGAGACGGCGGTACCAATCGAAAGCAGGCCCGCGAAGGGTGCCGACGAATGACCGAATCATCAAAGGCTCGTTGCCAGAGATCACCCCTAAGTGGGACTTGAAATAAATCAGATGCTGAGTGGGGGAACCCTTCCCGCCGAATGGCGTGAAGTTGATCAAGTTGAACTTCGCCGGATACGGGATCGATTCCCACTCTTTCGGGTAAGGACACGGAATGCCGGTCTTCTTCACCTCTCGAGCAGACATCAGGGCGTCAATTTTTCTTTCGAGATCCTTCATCTTTTCGACCTCATCGACATCCTGTTTTGAACAATTTTCGAGAGGAATAATATGGCCACCCCCAGTGTTATCATCATTGGTGGATCCACCCCCAGCGTTGTTATTTTTAGTGGGGCCACCCCCAGTATTTTTGGGCGGTGCGTCGACCATGATGACCTCGTCCACTTCCGGATCGTTATCAACTACGGCGTTCTGGGTGCGACGGCTGGATTCAACTAGTTGATTTGACAAAGCTCGGATTTGTTGGTCGTGCATTTGTCTCATCTCTTGCATAGCCATTTCCATTTCGAACTTGAAGATTTCATTCTGCTTAGCCAGGGCCTCTTCAATGATTTCGGCTATCTGTTCGGTGTTGACCATGAACACTTCTCGAGCTTGCCCTATGCTAGACGTTGTATCGTCGGAGGCGAGTGCGGAATAGGAATCTGAGAGCTCGTCATCGGAATGGACTCCTTCATGGATCCCATGGTCACCGTTATATCTGACGGCTTCTAGTCGAAGCTGAGCTATTCCCGAATTGACTCTGCTTCCTGGAGAGAAATTAAGGTCGGAACCGCTTGAAACAATTGGAGCTTTTCCCTTGTTGACCATGTTGATGGTAACTTCTGGGCATTCATCATCTCGAGCAACCGATCCTCTTTGGTGGAAACGCCTTGATTTGGGCTTCGTTGTTCCCTTGGAGATTCCCTCGAGTATCGAGACCCTCTGCGGAGCGGTCTTGGGGCAGCTACACGTTGATAATACTGCCCTGATAATTTTGATACACGGACAGTGAGAGTCCGCTTCCCGGGTACTTCTCTTTCGAGATTTATTCGTACCCCCAGCCTGATAGTACAACTCGTCGACGTTGCGGTCGGAGTAACCTATCGGCTGCTCACATGAATTCTCAGGTATAACGCGTTCTTCTGTTTGATGCGTTTTCATCTGAGTAAACATTGCCTTGTTGGCATCTACGGGAGTCACACGTTTGGAATCACACCTTTGTGAAGGTGGAACCTTAACGGGCTCCTGATCTCCTGCACACACCGCCAAGCGGGCCGTTGCAGAAATCCATTTGTTAGGAGGTCGCGTACGACCCCCAGTCTAGATGTTGGCTCGAAGCTCCTTCAACGATCTCCAGCTTTCCTTAACAAGCGCTTTTCCTCGATTCTCGGGTAGGGCACCGATATGATCCTTCAGAGGAATCCTAAACTTAGGGAAATCCACGCTGCGGCAAGGCTTTAATGGAGGTTTGGGATCTGAAGTTGACGAAGGTCGGAGAGCAACGTCGCCTACTTTTGCCTTAGGCGCTGATTTGGCTTTTGGCACCCAAACTTGTTTGGATCTCGGCGATCTCCTAACTGCCTCTTCCTTTTGCATTTCTCGTGCTTTTCGCACAAGGGCTCGGGCATGTGCAAGCAAGGTGCGGCGCTTCTTGATCCGCTCCTCGAGGGTGGAACGGGTCTTCTTGACACGCACCCACTTGTTCGTTTCTGTTTTGGAGGAGGAGTTGGTTGTTCGCCGTTGTTGTTCCCGGCGTTGCCTGGAGTTTAGATCCACACCATAGCGGATCCCGTCCATTGACTCCAAAGCCTTGGCCAGCTGACGAGCAAGGCGTTGACGCCGTCTTTGGCGTTCTCTCTTTGATAATGCTGGAGCGTCTTCAGAAGCCATCTCCTCGGCGGAGGAGGAGTCCGGATCTGCGGTCTCGACCACGTTGGACGACGCGGGGACGTCACGTGGTGCAAGTGCGGCGGCGGCAACGGGGTCTTGGATCTTCGGGCCGAAGGTCCTGCGAACATTTCTGGAAGAAGCTACCTTTCTGCTCCTGTTCGGAGAGGCGGATCTGGAGGAGGAGGAGGAGAAGAGGTCCTCTTCGAACTTCTGCTGATCGAACTCGTATTCGATCTCTTCATTCACCCAGATCTTGAATGTCGGTTGCGTCACGACGGTCTCGGTGGCGAGGCCGTTGGCTCCCACTGTGGTCGCCAGTTTGTTTTCAGGAAAAGGTGCCTTTATCATTGATTCCATTAAACTTCAGTCGTTACAAATGAATTCGAATAATAAAGAAATAAAAATTACAACTTTCTTGAAAATAAACGCAAGATCCTGTTTTGCGGTCTCTTGCTTGCGTGGGTCTTTGGCCTGTGACGGGGACGTTGATATCCGTGGACCACCAGGCAATCAGATCTGTTTTCGAAAAATCGGACAGAGCTTCGTCGATCCGCGTGAGATCTAGAAGCCTGAAGCATCTATCTCGCCTAAAACGAGATATCAGCTCTTCTTAGTGATTACCGACGAAGGGTAATACTAAGGAAAAGGGGGGAACGGGTGATGAAGACTCTGATGAAGACCTCTCCTCCTCGGTTGAAGCGCTCGACCACTCTTCGCTGCAGCAGGGCTTCGCCTTTCTCTCCAAAAATCCTCCTCCAAAAATGAGGACTAAGGTTGCTATTTATAGGCCATGGGGGCACCTAGGGTGCCTAGACACCCCTGGGGTGTCTCCACAAATCCGAGACACCACTGGGGTGTCTCCACAAATCCGAGACACCCCTGGGGTGTCTCCACAAATCCGAGACACCCTAGGGTGTCTCGGAAATTCCGAGACACCTTGGGGTGTCTCGGATTTTCCGAGACACCCCTAGGGTGTCTCGGAATTTCCGAGACACCCCTAGGGGTGTTTTGGAACTCCTGAGACGTCCGTAGGTGCATTCGATCGTTTTCGCCGTAGATCCTTCGTCCGAACTCGGATTTGACTGATTCCAAGTGCGTTGGAAGCTTGACGAGGAGTTCTATCTGCTCCAATGGTTGGATTATCTGCCGAATGAACGAGACTCGAAGGGCGTTGTCCTTTTTTGTGAACATCGCTGGGTTCCCGATTGGCCCGGGTCTTCATTGTTCCGAAGTCCTATCAGCTCACGTAGTTCGTCGATTCACTTCAATCATTCATCGACGTGAATTGAACTCCTGTGGATCGGATAGTGACGTTCATCGTCGCTCTTTAACACTGAACCGTTTGTGGAGACCTATAGGCAATTTTCGATGCCTACAAGAGTCATAACGCCCTTAACGGTGGAGGCGTCGACGAGAACAGGGTTGACCTGGTTGGAGGTCGGCGGAACTTCACCCGACGCAACTTTGGCGTCAGCTGGGGTGAGAGCTTCGTTGGCGTTCTGTACTTCTTCGTACCAACGAACCTTTCTCCTGGAGGAGAACTTCTTAGACTTGCGGGGGGAGGTGGATCCGGACGAGGACGAAAGATACTCCTCGAACTTTTGCTGGTCGAATTCATACTCGACCTCCTCCTCGACCGGGATTGAGATCCACGGCTGCGACGCGACGATCTCGGCAGCGAGATCGTTGGCTCCCTCTGTGGTCGCCAGATTGTTCGTGGGAAAAACCGTAGCTTTCATTGAAGTCATTGTACACTCTTTAGTAATAGTTTATCGATTACAAAGATCCGGTCTTTTTATAAGATCCGGTTACAACGAGATCAAACGAAAAAGAAAAAGTTACAATCTTCCTTGTTTGTCGAACAAATCACGAGCTCCTGTTTTGCGGTCACTCGCTTTTTTGGGTTCTTCGCCTGCGCCGGGGTTAATCCGTGGACCACCGCGCGATCTAGATCCGGTCGGATCTATACGGTATAACGGGTATTATTTCGTGAAGGAAATAATAGCCGGGGGGATTAATTCACCAAGGAAATAATCGCCTTCTCGGGATCAAAGGCCAAGCTTTAATCCGGAGAGTTACTGTGTAGATCTCAGATCTGATCCCTCTCGAACTCCTGCCTTATTTGACGTGGACGATCGTCGAGCAACGGATCTGAAAGAGCAAGTCTTCAAAGCTTCAAATCTCCAAGGTTCAGATCTCAATTCAGCAAAGCTTCGCCGTCAAAAATTCCAACCTCTACAAATGAGCCACCTCTAGCCTATTTATAGGCACTCTTCACTGTGCCCTGGCACAGGTGGCCGAGGCACCGAGCCACCAAGAGGTGGCTCGGCCACCGAGCCACCAGCCACCTCAAGGTGGCTCGGCGAGCCACCAAGGTGGCTCAGCCACCGAGCCACCATTTGGTGGCTCGGTTGCCGAGCCACCACTTGGTGGCTCGGCTCACCGAGCCGCCTAGATGGCTTAGTGCCGAGCTCTTTCCCCGGGTTTTCACCGTGTCGTCTATTGTCCGGTTTTATGGTTTCACGATTTATCTAAGTTTTACTGTTGGTCTGGACTCTGATTTGGAAGTCCGAATCCCGATTTGGCAGTAAATCCGCCTTGGTGTTTGAGTTCGAATCCGTTCTATGGTTGAATGACTCGTTGACTCCCCGAACTGTTGGCTTGATTCCGCACGCGAATGGATGCATTCTGTTGGTTGTGTGCGATTCGTTAACCTCGTCGCCTCGTTAATCCCCTTCGTTACGTGTCACTTGGCTTCGGTGTTGTGGACTGACGCTCGTGTTTAGATACGTCACCCGATGGTTCGTCGGTTTGTGCCGAGCTGTGCTAAGGGATCTATAAGCAGTTTTATACGCCTACAATTTAACATATCATTGTTTACTTTAAGAGCATCATTTTCTTGAGTAATGATATCAAATTTGGAAGCTAACTTCTCATGATCGGATTTTAAACCTTCATGCTTGCTTTGTAAATCAATAAAATTTTTAAGCAATTTGTTATAGGCATGCAATAATTTTTCACTAGCACAGGCGAGTTCATCAAAAGATAAATCATATTCGGATTCGGACTCGCTTACCACACTAGGGTTATCCCCTAGTGGACGTGTGCATGATGCTCCACTATTACTTGAAGTCAATTCCGTCACGACGCGTCGAATCTCCTCCAAGTCACCTTGATGTGCTTCAAAAATTTTCCATATTGTGTAAGCACTATCAAAAATAGCAAGTTCGTTAGAAATACATGGTTCAAAAGTATTAAGCATGAATTCTAACACTAACTTGTTCATTGTAAACATCTTCTTATCATGTTTGCTCCACTTGGATTTCTCCAACGTGGGCGCAATATAAGCATTGTCAATAACTTCCCATAAATCAATATTTTAGATTTAACAAATATTTTAAATCTAAAGCACCATTGAGCATAAGAGAAGTTTCTATATTTTGGAGCAACACTAGGATCATAGCCTAAACAAGATGCATTATTCATATTCATAATTTATAAAAATATGCAAGCAAGATACCAATAAATCTCAAAACTAGATTAGCACAAAAAGATAACTTGGATCTTTAACTCAAGGCGATTAGATCTTAAATCAAAGAGCACCAAGCTCTAATACCAATTGTTAGACCCTTATGCCACTAGCAACGAACCCTAGATGGGGTGGGGGGTGAATAGAGTTTATGTTAATCTAATCCGATTTAAATGCCAATTAAAACTTACTAACAAATATCCTAGAAAATATGATATATAAAAAGATAACTATGTAAGGATAAATGATATACACAAGGGTAAACAAAATAAACAAGATAGTGGGCGATATAAAAAAACGAGCAATAGAGAATGACGATATCATATATGAACACAAGATAAGTGCGCCAATGCAATCACAAACAAACGATATGTTGACGGAGTTCGATCGCCACGACCTACGTCTCCGTTCCTTACCTCGAGGAGATCTCCACTATCACACCGGGTTTTCTACGCTTACCCGAAAAACGTTTACACCTTACAATACGATTTTCTAGCTAACCGAAAACTTTACAATCCACACTCACAATGTAACTACACTAACTATCACCTCAAGTATTGGTCTCTAGCCCGTGTCTCCCTCAAGTGTTAGGAATTACAACCTCTCTAGGCATTACCACCTACCCCGCTCTTCTTGGGACGATCCCGTCTCTCACCACACACTCCTCTTGGTGTACTAGTGTATTACAAAGTGATCTTCACAAGCTAAGCATAAATACAAAGTGTTTGTTCTCTATAATAGGTGAGAACAAATTGTAAGCTCACTCTCTAAGTCATACAATCCCACAACCCAATTATACAATGTATGCAAATACAATGAGCTCAATGATTGTGTGTGTACAAAGAGATAAATAAAATTAACTAAACTCAATATAAACACTAGCTTAAAAAAATGATAATCAAACAATAAAATGTAAAGATAGATTGAGTTTAGAAAACTTCTCCAATAAATGACAAGAGTGAGAGAGAGAGAGATATGATTTGAAAACACAAAAGATTATCTCCTCAAGCCCTTGTGAAATTATCTTCACAAAACAAACTCTCAAATGCTTAAAAGCTTTTTAAATAAACACTAACAAACTTTAAACCCTTGTTAAAAAACTTTCTTAAACCTCTTTAAAACATTCTCTTGGTTGGTTGTGAAAGATGAGAGCAAGGGGTATTTATACCCATTCAAAACTTCAGAAAAAACCCTAAGAAAAAGACCAAAAACCCATAAAAAACAAAATAGAAAACTAGTCATTACTGTGCAACGACTCTCTGATAAGTCGACTTATGAGTCGACTTATATAAGTCAACTCAGCAGACGAAAAAACACAACTGGACTGTACTTCATAAGTTAACTTATGAGCCGACTCATGAGTCGACTTATAAGTGCACAAACCTGAAATGCACAGAAAAACTCAACTTTAAACAATGTTTAAAAATATCAAGTAAATTCCAAAAATTGTAAAATTTTATGGAATAGTTTATAAACATGTTAATTAACATGTTAAAAAAAAGGATTTTTGGAATTGCACTTCTCAATAGTGAAAACTCATTATTTTACAAAACTAGTTCAAAACATGAAAACTCTCAATAGTGAAAACTCATTATTTTACAAAACTAGTTCAAAACATGAAAACTAAGCATATGAATTTTGACATTTTGGCATTTTACAAAACTAGTTCAAAACATGAAAACTAAGCATATGAATTTTGACATTTTGGCAAAACCATGTTTTAAAACTTTACAAAATGATTTTATTGACTTAAAGAAAGATGTATATAATGATTGTTAAGTCCATAAACCAATAAAATAATATTTTCATAAAATTACATATTCTGCAAACTTTTCAAAACAATAAATATGATTTCATTTAACTAAATAAACTTGATATTGATAAAATCATATATATATATATATATATATATAAACTAAAATGTATGTGTGTGATATATGATTGAGCTTAAAGTACTTAACACACATAATATAAAACCTAAACTAAATATACCCAAGCTTGTAATCTTCAATGAAGAACTTCTTGGTACACTTACGGATGAAGCTTGAACTTAGATCTTGAACTTGAATTGCATGGCTTTAACCATTATTCCGCCAACCTCCATTGGATATGATCATTGAAGTGCAATTACATCCATCCTCCAACTTGTTGTTTGTCTACAATAAATAAATAAATATAAATACTAGACAAATAACATTAGTGGTAAATTGTTTGTTAAACATCATCAAAACAAAGAGACCAACATTTATAGGCTTTGGGATCTCTATTTTCGGATAAGAATGATCGATTCACTCTTATATTCAGTTGTAACCATTTAACCACGTTTTTGGATGATATTTTATCAGTTGGAACAAATCCAGATGGTTAACGATCGAAAAACAACTTAAATCTGCCAAAACTGCTTTCGGGGGCTGCGGACACCTGTGGGTGTCTCGGCCAAAGCTTGGCCGAGACACCTCTTGGTGTCTTGGTGTCTCGGCCAAGCTTTGGCCGAGACACCTATGGGTGTCTCACTAAGGCCTGGAGCATTGTTCCGTACGTTCTGTCCGTTTTCGCCGTATCTTCGTCATCCAAACTCGGAATCACGCGATTCAAAATATGTTGGAAAGACGACGAGGAGGTGTAGGGTGAAAATTTGATTTCCCAAAAATAGGGAATTTCGTTTGTATTAATAAGAAAGCTTATTACAAACTAATAATCAAATGTTTACAACAGAAGCAGAGGGAATGCTCTCTTTGTTTTGTGTGGGGACTTTAGGTGGCTATAGGACGCTTCGCTCGATGCTCGGGTCGAGTCTGCTTCCCTTGGACCGTTCGATCGGGGTTGCTGAAGAGCTTCAGTACGCAGTAGAAGCTCGAGTCGAAAGAGTTCGAATCTGCTTAGTTCGCTGGCGATCGGAGCTCGGAACTAGGAGCGGTGCTGTAATGCAAGGATTATGCGAACAGCTGGGTCTCGACTCTTTCTCCAGATTTTTCGACCTCCCTTAAAGCTTGCTGGAAGAGGCTTTTAAATGGAAGAAGGACAACTTGACTACTCCTTGAATTATGGGATGTGACCATACATTGTTCGGAGACGTCCTGCTGTTCATTCGTACCGTCAGTGGTCATTCGAAGAGCTGTGCTCTGCATCACGCTACGTAGGAGTGGGAAAGCCCCTCCTCGTATGCGTGACAACGGCTGTCAGATGCTTGCGTGGATCTGACCAACCACCGAGCGTCGGCGGCTCTCGTCCCTTCGCCTGGACAACTGAGGTGAGCCGCATTTATGAGGGCGCAGGCTGTTTTGACACCTGTCTGCTCACTTGTACTATAGGCGGCTATTCGGCGGGCCTGGAGTACCGTGTCTTCTCTCTTCAGGCCAAGAGGGGCGAGAAAGCGTGTTCCTGGTACTCGAGTGAGTTTGGACAGTTCGCCGAATGCTGGCGGATCCGTCTCCTGACTCAGACAGCCGAGGTGAGTCGCATTTATGAATGCTCAGGTCGACTCAACACCTATCCAATCCTTCGTATTGTGAGCGGCCGCTTGACGGCCTTGGGGTACTGTGCCCTCTCCCTTTGGGTCGAGAGAGAGAGATGGGAAGGCCCATCTTAGCACGTGGGGTAGCGGGTGCGGGCGGCTTCGAGATTTGTAGGCGGATTCGACTTTGGACTCGGGCGGGCGGGTTGTGTGAAAGGCGAATTTCCGCTATTCCAACTGATCTCAACTCGTGCAGGCGAGTCGATTATTCAGGCGAATCTGGAACCGAGCACGTTTGACGACTATGTGGCTTAGGCAGGCGACTTCTTGAGGGCGAATTTCCTGTAGGCTTATCAGAGGTATTTTTTACCGTCTACAGGAGGTCTAAAAGCTTCCATGATTGAATCATATGTGGAGTAAACGGGACACGAGGGGCGCTTCGTCTTTCGTAAGTTACGCGTAGCTCCCGATCCATTCGTATTTTTGTTATTCCGAAGTTCCATTGCTTTGCATGGTTCGTTGACTCACTTCATGCGCTTGTCGACATCAATTAAGCTTTTATGACCCGGATAGTGATGTTCATCATCTTTTCTCTGTCTCAAGCCGCATGCGGGAATTCGTGGGCAATTTTTAACGCCTACAGTTACAATATCACAAAATCACTCAAATAAACCCTAAACTAAATATCTCAACTTGCTTACAAGTTCCCCCTTCAAATTTCCTGAACTTTACCAATATTTTTGTCATTTCTACAATTCTCCACCTCGGTGAAGTTTTTCGAAAACTGAGCTGACACCAATACCAAACAAACGTCCCACTTGTTGTGTCCAGTATGAAGGGGAATAAATCCATGATAACGAACTCAATCTACAACAAGTCGAGAAACCAAACCCGGCTTCATCAAAATGACTGCCAACATACCCCCTCTCCTAAGGGATCAAACTATCTGCAGTTCATCCAAATCATCGTCAATGGCCTTAACAATCACGAATGTGCAACAAGTTTCGACAATGATCAAACTTGTTCCTCAGAACCATCTTAGTGAGCATATTCGTCGGATTATCCTTTGTGTGGACCTTCACAATTTCCACGTCGCCATCTTCAAGAACATCCCAAACGAAGTGATAACGAACGTCATTGTGCTTCCTTCTCGAATGTAAAACCTGATTCTTTGCTAAATAGATAGCACTCATGCTATTACAATTGAATGGTGACAGACCGTTACGAAATACCAAGTTCCTCCAACAGTCCTCGAAGCCAAATAGCCTCCTTTACAGCCTCTGTAATTGCCATATACTCTACCTCCATCGTCGACAAAGCCACTGTAGACTGTAAGGTGCATCTCCAACACACCAGCGCATGGGTCAAAGTAAACACATACCACGGCGTAGACCGATGCTTATCCAAATCCCCGGGATAATCTGAATCAACATAGCCAATGCACAACTACTCACCTTTAGTGTCCCACGCAAAAACTAAACCAAAACTGAGGGTACCATGAATGTACCTCAAAATCCATCTCACGGTGTCCCAATGACCCACTCCTAGATCGTGCATGTATCTCAAAACCATACTCACCGCCTGTGTCAAATCCGGCCTCATACATACTATCGCATACATCAAGCTCCCAACCGTGCTCGCATATGGAGTCTTCGACATCAACTCTCTATCTTTAACTGTTTTTGGTGAAAGGTCAGCTAAAAGTTTTAAATGGGCTCCAAAAGGTACACTGACTAACTTCGTATCCATGCTAACATTAACGCGCTGTAGAACGTTCTTCAAATAAGCCACCTGTGTAAGAAAAAATATGTCCTTCTCTTTGTTTCTGCCGATCTTCATCCCCAAAATGCGCTTTGTCTCACCCAATTTTTCATCTCAAACTCATTTGAAAGCTGTGTCTTCAACTTATCTATAGCAGACCTAGAAATAGAGGCAACCAACATGTCATCGACATAAAGCAACAACTAGATATACGCTCCTCCTTTCAACTTGTGAAAATACACGTAAGGATCTAACTGGCTCTGAGTGTATGAATGACCGATCATAAATCCATTTAATTGCCTATACCACTGTCGAGGAGAATGCTTTAAATCCTATAGCGATTTCTTCAACCTACAAACCAACTTATCATTTCCTACAACTCGGAATCCAAATGGCTGAGTCATATAAATTTTTTTTATCAAGATCGCCATGAAGAAATGTCATCTTCACATCCAACTTATCAACTCCAAACCATATTATGCCACAAAAGCTAGCAAAATCCGAATCGAAGAGTGCTTCATCACCAGAGAGAAAATCTCATTGTAATCAATACCTTCCTCCTGTGCATATCCCTTCGCAACCAACCTAGATTTGAACATCACTGGAGTGCCTTCAATGACCTCCTTCTTCGTGTATACCCACTTGCAACCAATCGCCTTCCGTCCCTTTGGAAGCTCAACAAGCTCCCATGTATCGTTCTTGTAAAGAGACTTCATCTCCTCCTACATAGCTACCTGCCACTAATCATACTCCGAACTCTGCTCGGCCTCTCTGAATGTAATAGGCACCAACTCATTGATACTCTTCACCGGAAGTTCATATGCAACTACTATGTCGGTATACTGTGCTGGCATCCGTATGTCTCTCCTCTGTCTCCGAACCGTAATAGAATCCTGAACCTGTGCCGTCGGTCCCTGATTCTATACATCTGTACCCGTATCCTTCTCATCATTTCCATGCTCGCCTGGCATCACCTCAGTCGGCACTCTAATGGATACTATACCATCTGGACAATGTGGAGCTACATTGATCTCTACCACCTATGATATCTCCTCCGTCGGGTCGTTCTCCACCTAATGAGAGCTGGGAAGCTTCAAGATAGAAGCCTCATCAAACGTGATGTCTCTACTTAACACAATCTTCCTATCAACTGGATCCTATAGCTTGTATCCCTTAACATTACGCTTGAATCCTATAAATATAGTCTTCCTAGCTTGAGGTTTCAACTTATTAGTCTTAACATGATAATATGCTGGGCACCCAAAGACCTTGAGCTGGTCATAGTCACATGCTGGCTCTCCCAACCATATCTCCATAGGGTCTTCCCCTCAATCACAGATGAAGGTAACCTGTTAATGAGGTGGCTCGCATATGAAAGTGCATCAGCTTAAAAGATCTTCTCTAAACCACTATGTGCCAACAAACATCGTATCTTCTCTAGCAAAAACCAATTTATTCTATCTGTCACCCCATTCTGATGCGGTGTATGACTAACTGTAAAGTGTCTCTCTATGCACTCGTCTCGACATAGCTGCTGAAAGGGGTCTGATGTGTACTCACCATCGTTGTCGGATCGTAACGTCTTGATCTCTCTCCCAGTCTGCAGTTCCAATCTCTTCTTCTACTCCATGAATATATCTAAGACTTTACTCTTCTTTGCTATGGTGTACACCTAACAACGCCTAGAATAGTCATCAATGAATGTGACGAACCAATGTCGATCACCAAGATGTAGTCTTGGTGGGACCCTGATAATCACATTTTATTACAGTTTTATACCCTCATTATCTATTTTATATGAATAAATATACCACTAATAACTGTTTTTATGTTTAATTGCAGGTTAATGAAGAATAAATCTCAAATTCCCATCTCTCAACAAAAAGCCCATGATTAAATGAAGAAATGAAGCCAATTGGAAAATTAATTTCCAAATTATCCAAAAGCCCAAGCTAAGAAAAAGAAGAAAAGCCCAAGAAATGCCAAAGCCCAAAATAAATACATGAAGAAATCAAGAAGCCCAAAAGCCCAAGCAAAAGCCCAAAATCCAAGTGCAAAAGCCAATAGAAGAGGAACTCTGCGGACAGCAAAAGGAGAAGGGCAGGCATCGATGCCGGCATCGATGGCGGCATCGATGCCTGCATCGATACCGACATCGATGCCTGCATCGATGCCTGTATCGATGCCTGCATCGATACGCTGGGCAGTCTGTTACGAATCTAAGGCTGAAATTTGTTGTTTTTGGATAAGATTTCAATCCAATGGCTCTCATTCACTGATGTTTACTATAAATAGGGGTAGAGAGTGAGGGGTTAGAGGTGTGAAAATTTTGTAAACTCCTTTTGGAGAGGAGGGCTACTCTTAATTGAGAAGGCCTTCCAAAAATTGTAACTTTAGTTGCAATTAATAAAAATAATTTTTTCACCACTTTAAATATTTCTTCTCTTTGTTGGATGATGAAGATGGAGATGAAGAATTATTTAGAGGTTTGCATTTTCTTTCCTTTTTCTCTTTTATTTCCTTTTTATTGCTTATTAGTGTAGATTTATTTCTATGCTTGTAGTTTAGATTTTATTTTCTTGTTAAATAGCCAAGAGGCTAGAACCCTCTTGCCTTAGATTTATTTCATGCTTATAGAATAGATTTAATTTCTTGCATTTAATTCTTGCAATTTTATTTTGTAGTTTAGATTTTGCACTTTATTTTGTAGTTAGATTTTAATTTCTTATACTATTCACCTTGAGGCTAGAACCCTCTTGGGTTTAGTTTTTCTTTTTGTTTATTTTTATTTTGTTTGATTCGCCTTTAGGCTAGAACCCTCTAGGGAATCACCCTTTTCTAAGAAGTGGGTTCAATTGTAGATTACCCATATCTATAATTGAATCCACCATCTTTAATTTCTTGCATTTTCTTTTATTCTTGAATTTTATTTTCTTTATTCTTGATTTTTATTTTCCTTTTCCTTCTTGCCTTATTGATCATATTCATTCTTTGTCACATCCACTCTCACTTATATCTCGTGCCGATTTACACACTATCACTTCCACTCTCTCTATCTCTCCACAATCACATTCACTTATCACTCCTACTTGTCACACACACAACATAAGAACCGATTTTATATTTTCTCCTACAAAACACCTTCCTCGTGGGATCGATATCTTAAATACTATAACTTGACACGGTTGTGCACTTGCAACCTTTTTGGTACATGTTTATGCCGCATCAAGTTTTTGGCGCCGTTGCCGGGGAAGGTGCTTAAGTAGGTTTTAATTATTTTGGTTCTTTAACTTGTGTGTTTTTTGTGAAGGAAACGCTTGGAGCTTGAAGATCGCGGATTGGAGAGCTAGGATTTGAAGATTTGCTTTCGGGTAAGTCCTCTTTCTAGTTTTTAATTACACCCTTTAGCTACTTCTTCACAATTAGAGACAATTAGGACTTAAAAAAAAGAAAGAATTTTATTTTTTTGACCATAATAAAATTCATCCTCCACTTTGACATTTACTAACAAGATAATAAATTCAAACAAATCCCCCCTTCTCATTTGTTTGATTGTTAACCCTAATTAAAAAAAAAAGAAAAATATTTTTTTTTCCCATCCTTTTTAGTTGCTTTTAATTCATAGGGTTGCATTTCATATAGTGTAGGAATTCACCAAGTGATTTGAGCATCTTGATTTGACACACACTTAAAAATATTTTTAAGGGCAAAACCCCATAATCAAGATAAGGTGAGGGATTTCATCACCCTTTCCTTAGCCCAAAAATCACTAATTCCTCACTACACCACCCAAGCCTAATAAAACTCATTAGACGTTGGCCCCTAAGGATTCGAGCTCAATAAGGAACAAGAAATCCTTAAGTGAACCGGTTTAAGTTTTCTCAGATTAGTTGGTGTCTAAGGCAAGGTTTAGGGGTTGCGTAAAGCGCTCCGCAAGGAAAGAGGTACTTAATTGATCTTTGATCACCCTCTAGTACTATCCTTACCTGGCTAACTACCTGGGTAAAACTTTGATCTTTTCACTGTAGGAGTTTTTGGTTAGGAGCTGGTCTAGTTGAGTTAGGCTAAACCCTAGAATTAGAGTTGATTGAAAAGTGATTGTTTTGATTTGTTTCAGTTAGGATTTTTCTTTTTCTTTATCTTCTCAAAAAAAAAACTAATTTAAGAAAAAAAATAAAAAGAAATATTTTGGTGTATGCAACAGTGGATTAGGGATAATACACATCGATTAATTCGCTTTGAACCAATCATAGAAATGGAGCATCCTAATCCACCCGTTCTTCATGATATGTGCTATCCCATTAGGAATGCAATCCCCTCATGCATTAGGCTCCCCGAAACAAATGGAATAAGTTTTGAGCTTAGACCGCAATACATAAACATGCTTCCCAAATTCCTTGGTAATGAAACAGAAGACGCATATATTTTTATTTCGGAATTTGAGGAAGTGTGTATTATGATTAAAATGAGAGAATTAAATGAAGATGCGGTTAAGCTTAGATTTATTCCATTTGCTCTTAAGGATAAAGCTAAAAAATGGCTGTACAGCTTACCAACAAATTCCATCTCAACTTGGGATGAATTTGTCACCGTTTTTCTTAAGAAATTTTTTCCTATTCATAAAACGGTAAAGCTTAGGAACAGCATTCAAAACTTTAAAATTATCCCGGGAGAACCTTTTTGGAAGTATTTTGACCGATTTAAAGATCTTCTCATCCAATGTCCTCATCACGGTTTAGAGAAATGGCGATTGTGCCAAATAATTTATGAGGGATTAGATTATTCTGCAAAAACTTCCTTAGAATCAATGTGCCACGGGGATTTTATGAGGAAAAATGCTGATGAAGCTTGGGAGTTTTTGGAGAGTCTTTCTGAAAAAACAATGCAATGGGAACAGTGCGATGACAGGGTTTCATCAGTTCCCCATTCTAAGTCTAGTGGTCTTTCCTTGGAGTCAAACATTGCTTCTGAAGCGAAGATGGCGACAATTCTGCGGAGGTTAGAAGCCTTAGAAATTAAGGAACGAGCTCCAGCTCAACTCAATCATGTTTCTTTCCCAGGATGTCATAATTGTCAGTCTCCTACCCACGTTTCAGAGGAATGCCCTCTCCTAGGAAATAACAACGCAATAGAACAGATGAACGCTGCATTCCAGCACCCTAGAAATGATCCATTTTCTCCAACCTACAATCCAGGTTGGAGAAATCATCCCAACTTTGCATGGAATCTAGGAAATTCTCCCGGAACTCAAAATTTCACTCCCGCTTCGACCCAACATTTTCCTAGGGGAAACACAGTTCCATTCAATTCTCATTCACAATTTCAACAACCCAATCTGCCGTATCAAAATCAGTCTCCTCCTCATCAAGCTGTAATTCAAACTCCTCACAATCCAGATCAAGATAAACGTCTCAATGTCTTGGAAAGGGGTTTAGAAACCATAATTAAGGCCTCTACTCAAACCACGAATATGTTGACTCAAACATCTAGCACGTTGAATTCCTTCATGCAATCAACCGGACAAATGCTCAACTCCAACACTCAAGCTATAGCTAGATTAGAATCCCAACTTGGTCAACTAGCTAGTGCCGTGAGTGAAAGAGAGAAAGGAAAATTTCCGAGTCAACCCGTGGTCAACCCTAATAACACAGGATGCAGTTCATCCTATGAAGCTCAAGTGAATGCAATCCATTCACTTCGGTCAGGTAGACAGGTCGATAATCAAGTGAGAACTCCGCCAAGTCAAACTCTTGATCCTGTACAAATTCCTTCTCCTTCTCCTTCTGATGAATCTATTCAACAATCACTCCCCTCAGATGACCAAGAACCTGAACCCGAACCTGAGCCTGCTTTTGATAGATTTAGACCGGTTGCTCCCTTTCCAGATAGACTCAGGTCTAGGAAACACTCTCCTCAGGAGGAGAAAATCCTAGAGACATTCAAGCAGGTTAAGGTCAACATTCCTCTCTTAGATGTAATTGAACAAATTCCATCTTATGCTAAATTTTTAAAAGAATTGTGCACTAAGAAGAGGAGAATAAATGTCCCAAAGAAAGTCTTTTTAGCCGCCAATATCAGTGAAATGCTGTCAAATCCCATACCTTTGAAACGTAAAGATCCAGGTTCCCCCATCATTTCATGTATCATTGGTAATACTCACATTGATAAGGCGCTTTTAGACTTAGGGGCCAGTGTCAATTTGCTTCCATATTCAGTCTATCAGCAATTGGGTCTAGGTGTACTGAACCCAACCAAATGCACCTTACAGTTGGCTGATAGATCTGTCAAGGTCCCTATGGGTGAGTTAGAGGATGTTCTGATTAAGGTTGGAGATTTTATTTTTCCAGTAGATTTTGTAGTCTTGGAAACACAGCCTGTTTCCAATCCCAAAGGACAGACACCTGTCATCTTAGGACGACCGTTCTTAGCCACTTCTAATGCTCTCATCAACTGTAGAACTGGTCAAATGAAGCTGTCCTTTGGGAATTTGACTGCTGATCTCAACATTTTTAATCCAGGGGACCAACCAAATAATCAGCCTCTAGAAATAAACTACATTCAGGAAAGATCAGAAGAAGAAGAAGAAGAAGAAGAGTGTGATTTAAGTTTTGAGGAAATTTTTGATGAAGAGTTAGAGTTTTTAGAAGAAGCAGATCAGGTCCTTGAGAATAATAAAACTGTGTTAAACATTTGCTGCTTTGAATTAAATTTTGAAGAACTCTTTCTTGATGAACTTAGATTCTTGGAGAATAATCAACAACCAAATTTTCAGAACTTCACAGAAGAATTGGTTGTTAGAAAACAAAACTTCACAGTACAAGAGTCTAAGTTCATTAAGAAATACAAAATGCATGACACCAATAATACCTACCTTACCTTGTTGCAAGAATTATTGAACACCCCGAAATGCTTAAAAATTCACATTATTGATTATATCATTCTGAATTTGTTTAAAATCCGGGGAAGAATTTTCAACAGTAAGGTAGGATTCAATGTAGAACAGGAACTCTTCATGTTGAATATTTCATTCTACATTGTTTATTTTGTTTATTTCAGAATAATAAAAAGAATTTATTCTTCTCTCATTTGAGAGTTTCTTGTTCAGTTGCTTAAAAGAAAAAGAAAAAAAAAGAGAAAAAAAAGAAAAAAAAAGAAAAAAAAAAA
>NC_033803.1:65082048-65160409 GCF_001876935.1 Asparagus officinalis | reverse complement strand
TGATAATCACATTTTTATTACAATTTTATATCCTCATTATCTATTTTATATGAATAAATATACCACTAATAACTGTTTTTATCTTTAATTACAGGTTAATAAAGATTAAATCTCAACTTCCCATCTCTCAACAATAACTCATTGATTAAATGAAGAAATGATTCAAGAAGCCAAAGTGAAATTTTCGAATTTGTGAAGGCCCAAAGCAAAAAGATTACACAAGGGAAACAAGACCGGATGCAAACAAGATTGGATTTTTATGCAAAGTTGGAATGAAAGGGACTTAAATGCAAAAATTTGGATTTCAAGACATGGACCGGAGTTGGCTTTTAAACACATATGGGCCGGACTTAAGAAGATTTTTGTTGCTGCTGGACTTAAGTCTCATCAAACCGGACATGCTACAGTGTTGATTTTTGTTCACAAAGGAGAAATTCCAATTGGGCCGGTCACTATAGCAAAAAGCAAATGTGGGCCGAAAAAAAAATCATGTTGGAGGCCGGAACTTGTAGACCGGACTTGTGGTTATAATTTTGGAAAATCAACAAATAAAATGGGCCAAAGACTTAGAATGCACCGGACTTGCTTAGTTTTCATTTTGTGAAAATCATATGGAGCTCATTGGGCCGAAAATTGATTGTTGCAAAATTGGATTTTGATTTTCTTTTGAAAATCAAATAAATCAAAGGTGGAGATTGTTGCTTGGGGCTCAAGACAAATCCAATGGCTCATATTCATTGAAGATTACTATAAATAGGGGTAGAGAGTGAGGGGTTAGAGGTGTGAAAATTTTGTAAACTCCTTTTGGAGAGGAGGGCTACTCTTAATTGAGAAGGCCTTCCAAAAATTGTAACTTTAGTTGCAATTAATAAAAATAATTTTTTCCTCTTTAAATTTGTTCTTTCTCCTCTTGTTGAATGATGAGGATGGAGATGAAGAGCAATTTGAAGGTTTGCATTTCTTTTCTCTTTTATTTCTTTTTAGTAATTTCTTTATTATTGCTTATTAGTTAGATTTAAATTCATGCTTGTAGTGTAGATTTATTTTCTTGTCTTTTTTATTTCTTTTTGCACTTTAATTTGTAGAGTAGATTTATTTTTCTTGCATTTAATTTCTGCAATTTATTTTGTAGTTTAGATTTTTATTTTCTTTGTAGTTAGATTTATTTCTTGTTCATAGTTTAGATTTTTCTTTTCTTTTTATTTTTGTAATTAGTTCTTTTTCTTGTTTTTATTTCTTAAAGATGTGAATTTAATTCTTGTAGGAAGTTTAGAATTATATGAAACTAGTCTAATTTCCTTTATATTGTATGAATTATTCTCTTGCACTTAAAATGTTCATGTTTAGGATAATCAACTAGAGAACTAATCGGTAGAAGAAGAATTTGATAATCTATGCTTATCTTAAATGGTTTGATAGGTTATGCTTATGAATTCTAGGATTATTATCATGTTGTTATTCTTATCAAGAATAGTAATTTTAGCTTAGATGATAATTTGATAGGTTACACTTTCCTTAAATGGTTTGATAATCTATGCTTAATAAATCTAAGTTGAAATATGATAAAAAGAGAATAGTTTATATTTTGTAATTGAAATTGGTTAGTGGATTATATTCTAGATTTCTTACCTCTTTTGAATCCTTCATCTTAACTTTCTTAAATTTTCTTTTTATTTTTGGTTTTATTTCTTGATTTTATTAATTCATATTTCTTGCCTTATGATTTCATTTATTCTTTAATTCTTCCTTCTCTCCTCTAAAATTCAATTTATTATCTTTTGCAAAGATTCACAACAAATCACTCATCACATTCATACTTATTCTTTATTCCTAATTGTCATGCACAAAATATAAGAACCAAGTTTAATAATCTCTTAAAATCACCTTCCTCGTGGGATCGATATCTTTTTATACTATAACTTGATAAATTATGCACTTGCAATTTTGGTACATAATTATGCCGCATCAATTTTGGTACATAATTTATTATCTAAGACTTTACTCTTCTTTGCTATGGTGTACACCTAACAACGCCTAGAATAGTCATCAATGAATGTGACGAACCAATGTCGATCACCAAGATGTAGTCTTGGTGGGACCCCAAACATCTGTGTGCACGTAATTCAGGATGCCTCTCGTCCTATGAATGACAGACCTGAACTTCACCTTCATCTTCTTTCCAAGTACACAGTACTCACAGAACTCAACCTTTCCACTCTTAGCTCCCTTCAATAGTCCATGCTTGCACAGCGTCTGTAATGACTTCTCTTATATATGCCCCAACCTGTAGTGCCAAAGTCTGCTCATGTCTGACTCTGAAATAGCTGAAGCTACCTGGCCAATCTCGGTGCTCCCCTTTAGATAATATAAGTTCTGATTGCGGACTCCCTTCATCACCACCATAGATCCCTTAGTAACCTTTGCTATAGCATCCTCAAAGCTCACCTTAAATCCCTTCACCTCCAAAGCTCCAACTGAGATAAGATTCTTCTTTAGCTGAGAAACAAATCTCACCTCCTTCAATTTATGGACTACTCCATCATGCATCTAAATCCTCACGGTACCTATCCCACAAATGCCATAGGATTGATCATTTTTAATTTTTATAACAACAACACCCTCATCGAGTCTCTCAAATGATGCAAACCAATCTCGCCTAGGAGTAACATGATAAGTAGCACCAGAATCAATCATCCAATCTGATACATCCAAGTGGTTTACCTCCGGAGTAATCAGTAGAGAAAAGCTCGAATCATCTGAATCATCGCCTCTCGCAACATTAACCTCATTGGCCTTCTGGCCCTTTTTCTTACCATTCTCCTTCTCCTTAAGCTTTGGACAGTCTCTCTTTCAATGTCCCTGCTCCTTACAGAATGCACATTGGTTCTTTACTAACTGATGATGGCCTCTCGACTTTGACCTGCCTCTATTGCCACCTCTCGGATATGGGTTTCTACCTCTCGTCGATAAGGCCTCTCCTGAAGTACTAGCGCGGGAAGTCTCATTATCCTTCCTCCTCAAATCATAGTTCGTCAAAGCGTTAGTTACTTCACTATAGCTGATAGAAGATCTTCCATTCAACAAAGTAGGCACAATGTATCATACTCCTCATCCGGTAAGGAGACCAACAAAATAATCTCCTTGTACTCATTCGATATCTTCTCATCAACATTCACCAAGTCCGAACAATAACTTAGTGTAGTTGTTCACATAAACTACTAGTGAGGTGCTCGTGGACATCTGAAATCAGAATAACCTACGCAACAAGTGCAATCTTTTCTCAACACTCTTCGTAAGGAACTTGTTATTGAGAATTCCCCACATCTTTATTACAGACGTCACCCCAATCACATCATATTTTAGCTTTTGTTCCAAACAGGACCTGATCACCCCACAAACGTTCATATTCATCTTTTCTCATACCGCCTCTTCATATTTTGGTGGCCTCTCATGGTCCATGATGGTCTCCTCCAAATTCTAAGCATTTAGCGCATCCTGTACGTCGCTCATGCATAAACCAAAATTAATCTTGTCGTCATATTTAACCACACTAATTTTAGTATTCTGAAAACCAACTTGAACTGTACCCGCCATCTTGTTGCTTTCACCAACTTCTTCACCCATACTCACAAACTCCAAATTGTAAAGGAAAATTTAAACTTGATAGAATTTAGAATTTACCCAACTGAACCCTAGAACGGATTCCAAAATAGATCTCCTAACCACACGAGGAAAGCAAAATCTTTAACGGCAACCCCAAACGCTATCTCCACCGAAGTCTAGAACCCCCAAGAACCAAGCTTCCACGATGAATCTTCCTCCACCTAATACCAAAATCCTAGATCTGAAATCTGATCACTGATACCAATTGTTGCGCGCCTTTGCGGAAGCGTGCTTGACAACCAAACGAGTCCGCGAGTCACGGGAGAAGATTAACCAAACCAAACACGAGCACAATCCAATCCAAAATATGACAAATCAAACAAAGCATAGAGATATAAGTGGTTTGGCAATTTGCCTACGTCCACGGGGAGAGGATGAGGAGATTCCACTAAATCAAGGAGAGTACAAAGGGTTATAATCTCACAAAATCACTCAAATAAATCCTAAACCAAATCTCTCAACTTGCTTACAAGTTCCCTCTCTTAATATGCTCAGTACAATCTCAAATCTCTGATTAACTAAACCCTAAAATCGTGTTTTAATATATATATCAAAACACAAACCAAATCAGAACAGGAAATAAAGCCCAGACCCAAAGCCGACTGGCGGTCGACCGCGCCAAAGCTCGCGGTCAACCGGACAGAACGACAGAATCCAAAAAACCATTACAGGGTTTGGCGGTCGACTGGACCTAACCTCGTGGTTGACCAACCAGAACTCCAGAAACTACCATGTATTCGTACACGTTTTCGGTCGACCGCGCTAAAGCTCGCGGTCGACCGACAACCACCCAAATGCCTTTCTGCTTCAAATTTTCTGAACTTTACCAATATTTTCATCATTTTTACAACACATACATGCGTTGTATGACCTCTTACCTATGCTAAGGCCTATGTTTCGCTCAAAAAGGATCCACTACCCAAATAAATAATGTAATGCTACCATCATGGGGGGAAAAAAAGGAGTGATATGCCCTTAATATCGGAAGCTCTTGCGATTTAGTTTTCCCAAATTCATCTCCCCTTCTGCAAAAAGTTCGGCTCCCTTCCAACTCATAGGTCCCACCCGACGTGCAAAATATACTGGGCCCCACTTCCATCTCAGTCATGCTTATGCTTCCAGAGGTCCTGGTCTTGACCCAGCCGCCATGCAATGCCCACGTGCTTATTTTCAACATCGCCTTCTTCCCCAGGCTTTACTAGGCTCCTCTCCCTTTCAAAATTTTAATCCAGTATAAAACCAGCCCCAGCTGGCTCAAACTCAAACCAAAACACCTCTCCCTTTAACATGGACTCCTCCCCTCAATTCCTCTCTCAAATCCACGATCTCTCCTCGGAATCCTCTTTAGGCTCATGGGAGTCCCTCCCCTTCAACATGAATGACTCTGAGGACATGCTCTTGTTTGACATCCTCGCCCAAGTCTCAAATGCTGAGACCAGCAGCAACGAAACAAACACATGCAACTCCGCAGCACCAAACGAGGAAGAGGTCCAATCGAAAAACCAACCCAAAGGAAAGTGCTACCGAGGTGTTCGAAGGCGTCCTTGGGGGAAATACGCGGCAGAGATCAGGGACTCAACGAGGCACGGGGTTAGAGTTTGGCTGGGGACGTTCGAGAGCGCTGAGGCGGCCGCCCTGGCGTATGACCAGGCGGCGTACGCAATGAGGGGAGAGAATGCGGTGCTTAATTTCCCGGTGGAGACGGTGAGGGAGTCGATGAGAGGAGTGAGAGTGGAGAGCGTGGAGGAGGGAGGGTCGCCGGTGGTGGCGTTGAAGAGGCGGCATTCGATTAGGATGAAGGCGATGGGGGTCAGAAAAGGCAAGGAAACGAAGAAGAAAGTCGAGAGTGTGGTGGAGTTGGAGGATTTGGGGGCTGAGTATTTGGAGGAGTTGTTGAGGACTTCAACAGAGATTGTTGGTCCTTGGTAAATTGTAACAAATTTTTGCTTAATCTTGTTTTATTTTTAGTCAGCTTCTTGTTCTTTTTAAGAGCTTAGATTCTCTCTGCTGTCAGAATGCATCTATCATCATTTAATCAACGACTGTGATTTGTTTTGGACAGAAAACGTCAATAGATATATATATGGATCCTCTTTGAATGAAAAGTAGAAAGTTCGCCCAGTTGGTTAATTTGGCATTATATAGTTTTAGTTTAATGTAGACACATCTAAAAGCAGAGTATCTAAAAGCAGAGCTTTTCAGAGGGAGATGCTTGTTCTTAGCAAATCAAACTAATTGGTAAATACGTAGGAGCTGCTGAACATGTTTGAGGGGTTTGTTCAGTTTCCTACTAAGTTTTAGATTGTTTATGATGATAATGCACAAAGCAGAAAAATCATGTAATATCTCACTGAAGTTTTTAAAATCAAAGTGTTGCTGGTGGGTAGCTTTATTAAACTTCATAGATATTGTAACCCATTGCATCTTCTTGCTGAGATCATACACAAGCTAATTGTCTCCACCTTAATGCTTCGGACGAAAAAAAAAAGTAGTAATTAGCCAGCACAATTGTGTCCTTGTGATTTTTCCTTTGTAAGGAAGATTAAGAGAAATTTTGTTAAAATTCATTGATTAATTTGCATCTATATACTTACTATCCCGGCCCACTGAGCTTTTCAAATATGTTAATTTGAAGACGTGTTCAAAGGCTAACTATTTTTAGCATCCCAAATACTAAAGTAAAATAAACAAGTAGACTTGTACACTTCAACACGGAAGACCAAATATTATTAAATAAAATTGAATTCAAATGATCAACTGTGAGAAGAATTTGAATTCAAGATATACACATAATAAAATATACTACCAAACTTATTTGGACACGAAATTTCCAAACTTTTGGCAATCAATTTATAATTTGAAACACAGAACTTAAACGAAGAGCAAATCTCAAATGTGTTTAAACTTAGTTTGAAGTTTTATTGCCAAATGAGTTCAAAAACAGTAGGCATTTAATGGAAGTTGATTAAAATCAATGTGAAAAATCTGCTGCAGTATTTTAATTTCATCAAAATATTAATCAAGATTATCGGACTTTCTTCAGAGACATCTCATGACAATTCAAAACTGGGATCAAATATTAGACTCAGGCTCAGCTCAACTAGAGATTGATTGGGTACTTATATATTGCTCAAAATACAAGATTGATATTTAATTGACAACAAAGGTAGCCAATGAAAAGCACTTTTCCCATCCTACTGACAAATCTTACAAGATTGAACTATGGATTGCGAATTATGTCTGTATTCATATTTGTATTTATGATTAATTTGTAAACAAATAAATAAATAACTCATATCTGGTATATGTGCACATCTGATATCAATCCGTTGTTGAGCTTAAGCAAAAATATTGACTAAAAGGAGCTTGACACACAAGTGGGAAACAAAATTGCTTGGCACACCATAATATAGCTAATGCCATTATTCACACTTTTGATTCCCTTCACGTCGTACAATCACCTAAAGTTTATGCTCAAAATATCGCTTCAATGCTTCCCCTTTACTTGCTCACATTAAAAATGCGTGGACTCGTAACTTAATCCTAAACCTTTTTATTTGAAAGAGCACATCCCCTAAAATAAAATAATTTTACAAATTCCCGTACAAATAAGACTGGTAACACTCTGCTTTCATTTCATGCATGTGAGTTGTTAATCAGTCCGGATTGTTAGTTGAGTTCAAATTAGTAGATAGAATTCTAGTTAGAATAGAATACTAGTTAGTAGTTAATTCTCTAGTTATTGGATAAGATTAGAGTTGTAATCTTAGTCCTTATATATATGTAAACAACCTATATGGTTTTGACAATGTGAATAAAACTTCAAAAGAAAAAGTTCCTGCTTCAATTTCCGGCCTCTGTTCATCATCCAAAACAGAGCACTAGCTCTCTGTCTTTGCTGCAGTCCAGTCTCAAGAAAACTGCCAGGTTCGGTTGCTACAGTGTTTCCAGATTTTCTCAAATCAGTTTCAGATCTGATTCAGGCCGATCCTATTTCAAAGCCAACAAGTGGTATCAGAGCGGTGTATGCCTAAGTACCAACCAAGATCTGAAGAGATGACGAGTTCGGAGAAGATGACGACCAAGGTGGGTTCTCTCACTCTCCAATACCCGACGCTATCGAGGGATAACTATGCTTCGTGGGCAATCAAGATGAAAGTCTACATGAAGGCTCAAGACGTGTGGGATGCCATTGAGCCCGCGGCAGGCGCGTCCGTGGAACACAGGAAGGATCAGATGGCGTTGGCGGCCATCTACCAGGGGATTCCTGAAGAGACTTTGATGGTGATTGCAGAAAAGCAAACGGCAAAAGAGGCATGGGAGACGTTGAAAACAATGCATCTAGGAGCGGATCGTGTGAGGAACGCGAAGGTGCAGACCTTGAAGTCCGAGTTCGAACTTCTCCGGATGAAGGAGAATGACAACGTCGACGATTTTTCGACGAAGTTGACAGGAGTCGTCAACAAGATCCGGGCTTTAGGCGGCGAGATGGAGGAGAACTACGTCGTCAGAAAGCTACTTCGGGCGGTACCGGAGAGATTCCTTACTATCGTCTCCACGATTGAACAGTTCGGGGACATCGACGACATGACACTCGAGGAGGCGATCGGGCGTCTCAAAGCCCACGAGGAGAGGGCACGTGTTTTTCGAAACAACGTCGACGATCACCTATTGTTGACGCATGCGGAGTGGCAAGCAAGGAGCAAGAAGAACGGCGGAGGCTTCCTCTCAACACCTACAACCAATGATGGCAGCGGTCGAGGACGAGGTCGCGGGGCCGGTCGTGGGCGTGGCCGTGGCCAAAGAGGCCGAGGCGGACAGCAGTACCACGGCAGCGGACAGCAGTACCACGGCAGCGGACAGCAGTACCACGGCAGCGGACAGCAGTACCACGGAGGCCGCGGAGGGGAGCACGGCGGCCAGGCAGGCCGAGGCGGCTTCGGCGGCAGAGGAGGACGTCCAGGAGGTGGTTTCGGCCATGGAGGTGCAGCTCGCCAGGAGGGGGAGAATAGCACAAGTGGTGGTCGAGACAAGTCCAACATTAAATGCTTCAATTGCGGAGTATACAGGCACTTTCAGTCGGAGTGTCACAAGCAACGCCGCAACCATGAACAGGAGGCTCATCTCACCCGTGCATATGACGAGGAGCCAACCTTGATGATGGCAATGTTAGAGGAATCGTCAAGTGTTATTTTGCTAAATGAGGAGAAGGTGATGTCGGATTTACTTACAGCAGGGGAGACACATGTTGACAACAACACTTGGTATCTTGACAACGGAGCTAGCAATCACATGACCGGCCACCGAGACAAGTTTAAGGAGCTCGACGAGAACATCAAGGGAACCGTCAAGTTTGGTGATGGATCCGCGGTAGAGATCAAGGGGAAAGGCTCTATCCTCTTTCAGTGCAACAACGGCGATCAAAGGCTACTACCTGAGGTATATTATATTCCAAGTTTGAAATCTAACATTATTAGCCTTGGTCAAATGACTGAAGATGGGAGTAAGGTTGTTATTGCTGACGAGTTCCTGAGGGTGTTTGATAGGAACGGTGCTCTCTTGATGAGGGTGAAACGTTCTACTAACCGATTGTACAGGATATAGTTAAAGACTTGTAAGCCGGCGTGCTTGATGGCGAACATTACCCTCAAGATGATGACTGAAAAGAGGATGGCTTCCGGGTTGCCGAAGATCTTGCACCCGAACCAACTATGCGAAGGATGCCTCGTCGCTAAGCAAGCAAGACTGCCGTTCCCTTCGCAAGCAAATTTCAGAGCTCAGAGGCCGCTGGAGTTACTACATGCTGACCTATGTGGTCCTATCACCCCATCCACACTTGCGGGTAACAGATACTTCCTTCTTATTGTTGATGATTTCAGCCGATGGATGTGGGTATACATGTTGAAGGCCAAAAGTCAAGCTTGTGAAACCTTCAAGAAGTTCAAAACAGAGGTTGAGAATGCATGTGACCACAAGGTGAAGACATTGAGGACAGATCGTGGTGGCGAGTTCTTGTCAAAGGAGTTCACCAAGTTTTGTGAAGACTACGGCATCAAGCGTCATCTCACTGCACCGTACACCCCGCAGCAAAACGGTGTAGTGGAGAGGCGTAATCGCACGGTGATGGACATGGCGAGGAGCCTACTTAAGAGCATGCATATGCCTGGAACCATGTGGGGCGAAGCGGTTAGGCACGCGGTGTACATCCTCAACCGACTACCAACCAAGGCGTTGCACGACCACACACCCTACGAAGCTTGGTTTGGTAAGAAACCCCACCTAGAACACTTGAGAGTTTTTGGATGTATGGCGCATGTGAAGATTGCAGGCCCTTCTCACAAGAAACTCGACGATCGGAGCATGCCAATGGTGTATATTGGGGTAGAAGAAGGAAGCAAAGCGCATCGCCTATACGACCCTCAACATAACAAGATACGTGTCAGCAGGGATGTCGCGTTTGAGGAAGGAAAAGAGTGGGAATGGAGCGCCGATGGAGTCGAAAGATCACCCAGCTGGATGGACATAACAGTGGAAGGCGAAACTGCAGCTGTCGACACAACAACCGGCGCATTCTCTGCAGTCCAAAATGGACAGCAAGCAGACCGATCTGCTGCAGTTTTTCCTGGACAACCTGCTGGCCGAACAGCCCCTGCAGGAACTCGTATCGCAGCGGCACTGACCGGAAGACGACGCCTGGACAGCCGGCACACCGAACAGCTCCTGCAGGAGCTGCTGCTGTGAGCACTGCTGCAGGCCAAACACCCGCAAATGTTGGCACTGTTGCAGGCCGAACCAGGGGTAGTTTGCTCGCTGGTCGCAGAAACTGCTGGCAGCGGCAGCGAACCCCACTGTTTTGGACGCGTTCGACCCCCTGAAGCTGCAGTTATGACTCCTGTACGCTATCGATCCCTTGCGGACATCTATGCAGAGACCGGAGGTGATTGATCTCCTGCAGAGGAGTTGTTCCTGATCACAGAAGAACCTGCAAACTACATTGAGGCGCAACAGATTCAAGAATGGCGGACTGCCATGGAGAAGGAAATGAGGCCATCGAAAGAACAAGACTTGGCATACTCACGGAGTTACCGCGGGTTACAAACCCATTGGTCTTAAATGGGTATACAAACTGAAGAAAGACAATGAAGGTAACATTCTCAAGCACAAAGCAAGACTTGTAGCAAAGGGTATGTCCAGCAGCAAGGGCGTGGACTTTGATGAGGTGTTTGCACCTGTGCGCAGCTTGATACCATCAGAATAATCCTCGCCATATCAGCACAGAATGAGTGGGAGGCTGCACCATCTGGATGTGAAGTCGGCATTCCTAAATGGTGATCTCGCAGGAGGAGTTTATGTGGTTCAACCTGAAGGTTCGTTGTGAAGAATCAAGAGCACAAGGTCTACAAGCTTTCAAAGGCACTCTACGGTCTACGCCAAGCACCTCGGGCATGGAACACGCGCCTCGACAAGTGCATGATGGGCATCGGATTTGCAGATGCACTCAGGAGCAGGCGGTATACACAAGGAGTAACAGAGGGATACACTCATTGTTGGCGGTGTACGTAGATACTTGATCGTTACGGGCTCGAGGTGCGGATGAGATAAAGTTTTTCAAGCACACAATGAATGAAGGAGTTCGAGAATGAGTGACCTTGGATTGCTTTCCTATATCTTGGTATCGAGGTGGATCAGCGAGATGATTGCATTGGCGCTAAGGCAGGTGGCCTATGCGAAGCAGAGTTTGGTCAGTTCAGCATGATTGATTGTAACCCGATCCAATATCCCAATGGAAGCAAAGCTAAAACTTGCAAAGGATTCTGAGGAACACCGTGGACGTGACGGAGTATAGACCATTTCGGATGCTTAAGGTATCTAACTCACACCCGCCGACCGATATCCCCATATGCGCGTGGGGATGTGAGTAGGTACATGGAGCACCCTACAGTTTTGCATCGACAGGTGGTCAAGCATATTTTGAGATACGTGAAGGGTACTGTGTCCTACGGATTGGTGTAAAACGAGGTCAGAGGCAATGAAGAGTTGGTGGGATTCACTGAACGAGTGATCTTGCGGGAGAGATGTTGGATGATAGGCGCGCAGGCACAAGGTGGCATGGTTTTATCTAGGTGACGAGCTTGGTGCACTTGGACATGCACCAGAAGCAGAAGACTGTGGCATATCATCACTGCGAGGACCAGAATTTATGGCCGGCAACTGCAGCCAAGCCCATGCCATAGGCTTGTGGTTGAGGAGTTTTAATCAGCGAGTGTTGATTGGGAAGTGGAGCCACAGAGGTCACACTCTTCCGTCGACAACGAAGTCGCGCGCTTGCTTTGATGAAGAATCCAGTTTTCCATGGAAGAAGCAAGCATATCGACACACGTTTTCACTTCATTCGTGAGTGTGTTGAGCGAGGACAGATTAAAGTGGAGTTCGTGAGCACGAGCGAGCAGCGAGCGGATATTCTCACGAAGGCACTAGCAAGGGTGAAGTTCATCGAGATGCGGGAGCTTCTAGGAGTAAGGGACTTGGAATCTCGTCCAGATTAAGGGGGAGAATGTGAGTTGTTAATCAGTCCGGATTGTTAGTTGAGTTCAAATTAGTAGATAGAATTCTAGTTAGAATAGAATACTAGTTAGTAGTTAATTCTCTAGTTATTGGATAAGATTAGAGTTGTAATCTTAGTCCTTATATATATGTAAACAACCTATATGGTTTTGACAATGTGAATAAAACTTCAAAAGAAAAAGTTCCTGCTTCAATTTCCGGCCTCTGTTCATCATCCAAAACAGAGCACTAGCTCTCTGTCTTTGCTGCAGTCCAGTCTCAAGAAAACTGCCAGGTTCGGTTGCTACAGTGTTTCCAGATTTTCTCAAATCAGTTTCAGATCTGATTCAGGCTGATCCTATTTCAAAGCCAACAATGCACAAAAACTCCTCAGTAACACTTCCCTAGTGGTGCACATTCGACAAGTATAAATTAGATATGTCATAAATAGGTTAGCTCCCGCTATTGTTCAATTTTGGACACAAAACGCCCCTGAATTTCATTTTCCTTTTTTATCTACAAAATTTGTTCAATTTTTATGAATAATATTTAAATTATAAAATACTCTGAAGTATAAATTAGATATGTCATAAATAGGTTAGCTCCCGCTATTGTTCAATTTTGGACACAAAACGCCCCTGAATTTCATTTTCCTTTTTTATCTACAAAATTTGTTCAATTTTTATGAATAATATTTAAATTATAAAAGTTAATGTGGATACTAAAAATAGTACAATAGAATTTTATAAAGGAATAATTATCCATTAAATGAAATAATAATCTTATCATGATATCTAAAACTTAATTCCTTTTCTAATTATTAAGCAAGTAATCACATTCTCTACTTTTAAAAATAATTTGTTCACAAACATTTTCATTTCATTACCTACTGATAGAGATTGTTATGGATTTTATGGAGATTAATCTGCGGAATTAAACACTAAACGAATAACGACACCAATGAAAATACCACAAGCAACCAAACACAAAGATATTTAACGTGGTTCGGTAAATCGTGCCTACATCCACGGGGCAATCCAAAGAGAAATATTTCACTATAAATCAAGAGTAGTATAATTTCTCCAAGTTACACCTCAACTTGAGGATTAAATCACAAGAGAAAGATACAATGTTATCTCTAAGGCACGAAAACCCTAAAACCCGTCTCACTGAAAATCTCCAACACTCATGGAGAAACCAACACCGTACCCTCAACGTCATCGTCATTCTGAAGACAACGGCTTTTGAATCACTACAATCAGATAACCGAGCTATCCGAAATCTCTCTCTCTCTCTCTCTCTCTCTCTCTCTCTCTCTCTCTCTCCACTTTTTCTCTCTTGGTTTACTCATGAATAGAATTCCTTTATAAAGGAATTTTATTTTCAAGTCCTCCAAACCTATTCCTATTACAACTAGATCCTTCAAATCTTCTTCTAAATAGAATTTAAATTCATGTGGACCTCATGTAGGCCTTATCTTGGGCTGGACCCACAACAGATGAGTGGGGATCCTATAAGAACAATCACGTAGTTAAGATGATCTATACCATTTACATATCGGATGAACTATTTTACTTATAAAAAAAGTAACATTTCCAAATTTAGGTCCATTTTCAAAATATCTGTTTTCAAAATGTTAGGAAAAAAAGAATCTATTTTTTAATCGATTTCAGGAAAACTAATGAATTTTGTTAACGGATCAGATCATGTAGACGAGGGATTCAGTTAACTTGGACGCTCAATGTCAACATGAATCTAGATTATTATATAGGTTATTAAAGGAAATGTTGCTTTCAGCAAGTAAGTGGCAGATGTGAAGATCTGAGTAATCTTAAAGTAACCATAATTATGATCCCTGAATTAAGTATAAAATTATAATTCTCACCAACACTTTGGAGCTTTGATGGAGTCGTGAGGATCTAAGGATTTTTAACAGGAATTAAAAAAGTAATACTACATTGTGAGTCTAGGTTTGTACCTATAAAATTGTCCTTAACTTGCAAATAAAAGTCCTAGTCTATATTGGATAGATAAATTCAGAGCTGTGCTGCAATGGTAGGGACCTCTAACACTCTCTAATTAAAGAAATTCAAGATTCATCCGGTTGTCTGTCCAATACAGACTAGGACTAAATATAAAAGAAGTCTTAATTGAAATTACCCTAGGGGGAGGAGGGTGAATAGGGTAATCAAACAATAATGTGTAACTAATGTAAAACAATTCAATCAAAAGCACAAAGTATGACAATAAGCAAAAATAATAGGGAGAGTGAGAGATAGTTAGCCAATTGGAGACGTCGATATGTTCACGAGGTTCGACCACTCTCGACCTACGTTCCCGACCACCTCTCTCGATGGTAATCCACTCCACAACCCGATTTATAAGCTGGAACTTCTTACACAATAATCTCTTCGAGATCTAACTCTCCACACAATGTTCTCCTCGAGATCTAGCTCTCCACACAATACAAGATGAAGAAAATGATCTCTCTTACAAGAATCCTATGACAAGGATAAGGAGATGAACAATTGAAGCACTAGGATTGTGAGAATATGAAAGTGAAAATTTGTAAGAAAAAGGCTTGAGAAATTTTTCTTTGAAATTTTGAAACACAAGTTGCCTTCTTGCTCTACTTAGTTGAGATCAAATGAGTATTTGAGAGCTATTTATAGCTTCTCAACCAAATCTGAAGGTATGAGCTACAAATCAGCTCAATTCTGCCCAAAAACATTATCAAAAAATCCTTTAAAAACCGGATTTGGATAAAACTAGTTGTTACCAGAAAATCCAGGATCAGTCGACTGATCAAATAACCAGTCGACTGACCAGAATGACTAAAATTTTACAGTGCTGCTGATATCGCTATCGGTCGATTGCTAAGCGACCAGTTGACTGATAATTTATGGTCAGTCGATCGCACAAAACCAGTTTTCAGACACTGTAAAATGAAACACAGTCGGTCGACTGAAGCACTGAAAAACATATTTCCATTTTAAAATAGCTGAATAACTTAAAAAAATTATGAGGCTTTGGAAAATACTTTAAGTTATAATGTACTAAGAATAGAAAGTATTTTCTTTGAAAAAACTTTGTTTAAAATGCTTTTTGAAAATTTGACAAAAAAAAACAAATTTTGAAATGTGTGCGTGTATAATTACCTAAGAGTTATTAACTTTATTTATTGCCTACATTATGATCTAGAGAGAAGAAAAAAAATGCAAATATCGCTTATAGTTATATACAATGCTTGAGTATCGATATTTGCTAGGATTTGTCATTGATGAAGCTCTTCTTGAATATATGCTTGAAAGCTCTTCTTAAATAGATATTTACGTGAATCGATCTTTAAGCATTTTAAGGTTTCTTCATCAACTTGCCTCCACCTCTATGAATATCATCGCTAAGGTGAAAATCCATCTATCCTCCTTCTATGGCACTATATTGCTTGATAAACACATCCTGCATAGGATCATTTGACAAGCAATTTGTACCAATAATGAGGTTTGTAAATCATCATCAAAACACAAGACCTAACAATCTTCCTCTTTTTGATGATGCCAAACCACCATTATAAAAGAGCATAAAGAATAAAGAAATAAAAATATTACCTATAGATAGATGTTCCCCCTATCTATAAGACTCTCCCCCTGTCTATTTGTGCGAATTGTAGGAGATTTTCTCCCCTTTTGGCAACATCAAAATAGGGTACATAAAAATAATGAGAGGAAGAGAACAAAGATAAAACATGAAAACTGTTGGATGAGTAATCAGTCGATTGATATTGTAATCGGTCGACTGGATGTATCAGAAATTAGTCGACTTAACATATTATACACTAGTCGACTGAAAAGAGTAATAAGTCGACTGGTTAATAAATCGGTTGACTGACCAGAGGTTCATCCAAACTGTTTGGTGGGGAAATTTGAAGAAGACAATTGAGAATTAAATTGTGTTATTCTTTCTGACAGACGTAGAAAAAAATTAATTTAAATTCTCTCGATACAATTTCTCTCTAATAGACTTAGAAAAAGAAATTACAAATCTTCTCGATCGGTTTCCTGATTTACAAAAGAGAGGAGGGTCGACAGAGATCCTTTGCTTTGTTTAACCTAGGTTCTTCTTGGTGTCGATGAGATGCCTCCCTCGAAACTCGTATCGAGTTTGCTTCTCGTTGATGATCCGACGTTTCACCTCGTTTGATTAAAGTCGATAAAACTTTTGTGGCAAGTTTAAAAAATAACTCTTAGCGAGTTAATAAAGAACTCTGTGCGAGTTTAAACTCTGTGGAAGAGTTTATTTGAACCAAAATTCGATTAATAAACCAAGTACCGAAACTACAGGAGTTTCTGTTGCTGAAGAAGCCTTCAAAGATGAATGTCGATCTCCCTTTACGTGATATTTTTGATGCAAAAAGTCGATCTCCAAAAGATTAATCCTGAACTCAGTTGAGTTTGCTGATATTTATGGGGGATTAAGGGGTGTAACCGACCCCTTAATTTGCTCCTAAGTAAGGCGAAAATCCCTCAAATCGTGGGAAAAATAGTTTTGGAACCGTTCAACTCGTGTTTGGCCTGTGCTTAAGGCTGAAAACACAGTGTTCGTGCTGCGTTTGGAATGTGAGACGCAGAGATAAACTCTGCATTTTGGAATCTGAGATGTAGAGATGAACTCTGCATTTTGGAATCTAAGATGCAGAGATGAACTCTGCATTTTGGAATCTAAGATGCAAAGATGAACTCTTCATTTTGGAATCTGTGACGCAGAGATGAACTCTGCGTTTTAGAATCTGAGACGCAAAGATGAACTCTGTGTTTTAGAATCTGAGATGCAGAGATGAATTCTGCGTTTCGGAATTAAAGAGATTGTTGACCTCTAATATCTTTCATTAGAGCGTTTGCAAAGATCGTCATTTTGTAATCTCCACCTTAGCTCCTTAAAATATGGGAGTCGTCAAATTGTAACTCTCGTAGTTGTCCATGAAGACTGTTGAATCAGAGTTTCCATTGATTATCGTGAAGGTCGCCGAATTGTAACTTTCTCGATCTACATGAAAATCTTCTAATTGTAGCCTTCATTTGTTGATTTAATTGTGGAATTGTCATTATAGAAGTCGTCAGATTGTAACTGTCATCCTTGGTGTTTGATAGGGATCAGCTATCTGCAGTAATTTTTGGACAGCCTACACAAACTCACAGTAACATCAAAACATGCCTTATTCATATGGGTTCATGAAAACAAAAAACAATCGTAAATGATTAAACAAACATTAATCAATGGATGCACATGCCTAATTCACCTCTTATACGATAAAAGTCTTCTTCGCAAAGAGGCTTGGTAAAGATGTCCGCTAATTGAGATTTTGTATCAATATAAATAAGGGACACATCATTCTTTTCTACATGATCACATAAAAAGTTATGTTTGTAGGCATAAAAAATTTCCTATAAGGTCCTGAACGCAGCTCGAGATGAAGAGAAGGTGATGAACGCCATTATCCAAGTCAAAGATGATCATCCGATGTCGTGAAGAAGTTAATGAGCGCACGAAGTGAGTCGGTGAAACATACGAGTCAACGGAATGACAAAATACGTTAAACAGCAGAACAAGACAAGTCCGGAAAAGTCGGAAGGCGCAAAACGCCTTGAAATGACTCGCATGCGCAGATCACCCTAAGGTGACCCGCGCATGTAGGGTCACCCTAAGGTGACCCGCACAGAGCCGGGTCACCCAATGGTGACCTGCATAGGGCCGGGTCACCCTAAGGTGACCCGCACATCCGCGGGTCACATTGAACTGACTCGCACCCCAAATCCCAAAAACGCGTATTTCTATGTTTTCTCGAGATTTGTTCGTTCTAGAGCCTCTCAGCTACTTGGATATCATCCTTAAATATGGTTAGGCTATTATTAACTGAAGATGAGGCCAAATCACTTGTTCTTATCAAAAACACTGTAACTGAAGCCTATAAATACAAGCCTAGGATCCTATACGCAGGGGATCTGAAATTTTAAGAAAAGGGTGACGTGCTATTGGTTTAGAAAGTGAGTTTAGAATGTGAATCCCACGAATTTCAGAGGAGGGCTAGTTGATTTTGGCGAACTCCGGCATAAAGAAGGAGCGTTTCGAGAGATCTGAGGCTCGTTCTACCATTCCTTGAGATCAGAATTTGTACTGATCTCGAGAATAGTATTAATCTCACTTGGTTGAGATTATTTACTTCTGCGATTATTTCCTTTGTGAAGCAAGAGCATTGAATTTTCATTCTGTCAACCGGATCGGGTCCGTGACGGTCGATGGACTAACGCGTCCCCGGCACAAGCAAAGATCCAACGCAAGCAGCGGGTGATAAACGTCCTCTGTGTGTGTTTGAAGAGAGTTGTATTTTCATTTTATTCTTGTAAGAAAAGTCTTATAAAAAGACTAATTCTTTTGAACTTGTTATAAACAATTAACGTTGTAATGAGTTCCATGAAAACAACTTTTGATGCAAACACGCTGGGGACCATAGTTAGAGCGAATAGCCTCATCACTAAGTGTGTCATATCACAACCAAGGATCAAAATCCCGGTTGGTGCAAAGGTCGAGTATGAGTTTGACTAGGCCAAGTTTGAGGAATATCTCTCATCATCCTCATCAAGATCTTCCTTATCCTGCAAGTACGGGAAGATATCAGTAGCAATGAAGGCTCGGAGTGACTCTCATCTAATTGTTGCTGAGGCATCCCCTCGTAACGCTTCTCCGGCATCCAATGAAGCCAAGATTTCATATCACAACGACTCTTATTTAGTCCAGGAGTGTTTAACAAAGGCGCGCCAATTCTGACAAAGAGAGCTTGTCAGAGGCAACGACAATGCCTCGCACGTCAACTTGCCAAGGCGTTAGAACTGGTTGACGGGATCTGTTATCATGCGGATCTGGAGTTCAGGAAGCGTTAAGTAACTCAACCGCCTCTAAGGCACAGATCTGTTATCATGCGGATCTGGAGTTCAGGAAGCGTTAAGTAACTCAACCGCCTCTAAGGCACATAGTTGATTCCTCCTCCAAGTCATCAACCAACGAATGGGTTCTCGTCAAAAGAACCTGTTCAACTCTAAAGGAGCGCATCTAAAAGCGCCGTACACATGCCCCACACGCGCGTGCCTTAGTACGAAAAGCGTAAGAAATGAAGCAGGAAGAGGTGGCAAAAAAACCACCAAAACCACGCCAAGTTTGTAGGCCAAAGTCCAAAACAACGGCCGAGAAGATCATGGAACGCGGGTCACCCCAAGGTGACCTGGCCAAACGCGGGTCACCCCAAGGTGACCAGGCCATCCACGGGTCACCTGGGTCGAGACAGTCAGGCTCCTGCGGCTATTTTTCCACTTCCGTCGTGTTTTGTTCCTGTTCTGATGGATGCTGTACCTCCGATGAAGCCTCATGACAGTGTGGACCCCTCCCGATTCAAAATTATGATGACAAATCACCTTGGCCCTTTGCACGAGGATCAAGGCAAAGCTCAGGTTAAACAATGCTTGGGTCCGGTGAATGAACCCCGAGTGACTCTTCAGACTGGGGGTCGTATACGTTATCCGAACAAGTCGAAGCCATCCCATATAGGGAAAACTCTAATTTCCACCCACTTGGGGGTGCGTATCCAAGACCAGGAGCATGTTAAGGTCCCATCGTCATGTAGGTGTGGTTCCAAATGTGCAAGTCCTAAGAACGCTAACAAGGCATTACATTCCCTGAAGAAAATGTGTCCGTCAGACGACAACGTTATACCTAGAAATTCAAACCAACAGCCGATAGGTTGCTCCAGCCATAATAGCGATGAGTTATACTATCAGGCTGGGGGTGTGAACAGATCGCAAAAGGGGATTACTCGAGAGACAAGCTCTCATTGTCCATGCGAAAAGCTTATCAGGGCAGTATTATCAAAATGTAGTTACCCCTGGACTATTTCACAAAGGGTCTCGATATTCGAGAAACTTGCCATCGAAGCGTCGAAGCCCAAGCTAAGACGTTTCCATGAGAGAAAATCTGCCATCCAAGACAATGAATTCCCGAAAGTCACCGTCAACATGGCTGATAAAGGAAAGTCAACATGGTGCCCGAATGATCCTAATCCTGACTTTAGCCCGGGAGGAAAAGTCAGTATAGGAATTGCCCAGCGAATGTCTCAACTTTAATTGGGAGCCACTAGATGCGGGAATTATCTGAGAATGCACGAAGGACTATCTTCGGAAGACGAACTGTCAGATACTTGCTCCGCAATTGCCTCCAACGATACAATGTCCAATATGGGGGAAGCAAGTGAGTCCTTCACGATCACTCCTGACCTAGTGGCTCAAATGCTTCAAGAGGATTTAGCTCGACAGCGAGATGAACTCAGAGCTGAAATGAAGACTGAGATGGAGTTGGCCATGCATCATATGATAGAGTTGCAAACTTAACGAATTTAACCACCACCTGAGTCCAGTCGGCGGGCGGAATCCAACCACCGCACTTAGAACGTCGTAGTTGACAGCGACCCAGAAGTAGAAGAAGTCATCATGACTGATGCACCCCTCAAAAATACTGGGTGTGGTCCAATCGCATCCCCCAGTAACACTAGGGGTTGTTCAATTGCAACCCTCAATATCGTTGGGGGTGGTTCAGTTGATCTTTTTTGACATCCTCCAAAGAAAGATGCGAGTGAGGACAATAAGATGATGTAAAAGCTAGAAGATAAGGTCAACATCTTGCTATCGGCTCAAGAAGTAAAGAGGATCGGCATTCTGTGTCCATATCCAAGAGTGTAGGATTCAATTCCGTACCCGACGAAGTTCAATCTAATTAACTTCACCCCGTTTGACGGGAGAGACTCGCCCACTCAGCACTTAATTTACTTCAAGTCCCACCTAGGAGTAATCTTCGGGAATAAACCCTTGATGATTCGGTCATTCGTAGGCACCCTTCGCGGGGACGCCTTCAATTGGTATCGACATCTCAAGTCGGGGAGCATCAATTGCTGGGATATCATGGAAAACTCGTTCCTCAACAACTTCTTCGATGATGATACCAAAGTGTCGATCGAAGCCCTTCTAGATGAGAAGCAAATGGATGGGGAGTCAGTTGACAACATTGTTAAACATTTCTGCAACAAGACAATGAGTTGTAGGGATCCTATCACAGAGGAATTCATCTTGCAGACATGCCACAACAATCTTTTCATCGATGTTCTGGAAGCCCTGGGGGTCGTACCATTAAAAACTTGGAAAGAATTAAAATTGCGTGGGGAACAGGCCTAACGCTTTCTCAAAAGAAAAAAAAGCTTAAAATGGACCAACCGGCGACTAACCCCCCGAACTCAAATTTTTGCTTCTCTTGGTAAGGGAAAGGTACCTGCAGCAGCTGTTGACGCTAATCAGATGTCACAACAGCAACCTCAGAAGCAGCGAAGGACTCCGTATGCGAGACTCCAAAAAGAGTAATCTTTCAAGGATGAAGAGGTTCCAGCTATCTTCAAATACCTCCTTGAAAATAACAAAATCAAGGTGCCACCTATTACAAATCAAGAGGAAGCTAACAATACTTCGGATACAAAGTATTGTGCATATCACAGGAGGATCATTCATCCCACTAAGTCGTGCTTCACTCTAAAGAACAATATTCAAGCTTTGGTTGACGCCGACATCATAACGCCGAAATGAACCGAATGAGAACGATATCATCCGACAGGTATATGAGGTTAATCTGCTCCTCCTTTTTACTCTAATGGGTATACGAGTATAAATTGTTTTCCAAACCTCCAACTGGTATATGAGGCTAAATTATTCCCTACCTTTGACGGGAAGTTCCTAGAGAATATTACTCTTAATATCCTTAAGGATAACCATTGGATTCAAGTTCGCCTAAGAGCCGGGGTGGAATACCTCAATGCATTCTAATGGGAAGTTCCTGGAGAATACTACACATGGTATTCTTAGGGTTAATCAAAAACCAATTGATTCTTAATCTTGATAAAAAATGATTAAGAACCTCCCACTATGGCTATTTAATCATTTTTAAGATAATTAAAACCCTCCCACTGTGACTCCTTGAGCACTCTTTCGTCGAGACGAGATTCAATGACTTCATCAAGTCAATTTTCACTCGCGAAACCACCACTATGTAATTGTGAAGTGCTTGAAGATTCACAGTCCTCCATCATAAAATCCCTCACTGATCAAATTAATTGACGGTGGGTCAACAAAATTCTTCATGATTACATCCACACAAACTCCCGCTGTGTCTATGCACTCAACACTTCCATTGTTAGAATCCAGATATAGTATTGGAAATTTCAAACCCCCTCGTGTTAAAGTCCTTACAACTTAACACCAGAAACTCCCACTGTATTAACACAATGATCTATACAAATTAGCACTCCCACTGTTATTTGTATCACCCCACTCCTACTTGGTCAAACCTTTAAACAGTAAGGACCATAGCCAAAATCCCTTCTTAATTCCTTCCATGAACGAGAGGTCCACTTTCAAATTGAATGATCAAACCTTTAAATAGTTAGAGTCGTCTCAAACTCCCATTTGGTCAAACCTTTAAACAGTTAGGGCCAAAGCCAAAGTCCCCTCTTGATTCCTTCCATGAACGAGAGGTCCACTATCAAATTGAACGATCAAACCTTTAAACAGTTAGGGTCATCTCAAACTCCCACACGATCAAACCTTTAAACAGTTAGGGTCGTCTCAAACTCCCACTTGGTCAAACCTTTAAACAGTTAGGACCATAGCCAAAATTCCCTCTCGATTCCTTCCATTAACGAGAGGTCCACATTCAAATTAAACGATCAAATCTTTAAACAGTTAGGATTGTCTCAAACTCCCATTTGGTCAAACTTTTAAACAGTTAGGACCAAAGCCAAAATCCCTTCTCGATTCATTCCATGAACGAGAGGTCTACTTTCAAATTAAACGATCAAACCTTTAAACAGTTAGGGTCGTCTCAAACTCTCACTTGGTCAAACCTTTAAACAGTTAGGACCACAGCAAAAATCCCCTCTCGATTCCTTCCATGAACGAGAGGTCCGCTTTCAAATTGAACGATCAAACATTTAAACAGTTAGGATCGTCTCAACTCCCATTTAGTCAAACCTTTAAATAGTTAGGGCCAAACCCAGAATTTTCTTTCAATAAAAGAGATTCTTCCACCCACATCAGGCGATCAAACCTTCCTACAGTTAGGGTCGTTTCAAAATTCCCGTTTAGTAAAACCTTTAAATAGTTAGGACCGAAGTCGGAATTTCATCTCGATAAATAAGAAAGTCATCATCAAATTTGGGTAACAAGTCCTATAAAAGTTAGGGTTATCCGGATCTTTTTGATTCTCGAAGTGGAGATCCCACTCTTAGTTTTACCTTCAGGATTCTCAAAGTGGAGATCCTACTCTGAGTTTCTTTTGCAGTAGGAGATAGAATATAAAATTCTTCCTCTCTAGCATCGGGTTCGTCTTTGCCATAAGAGAAGACTTGGAAATAGAATATAAAATTCTTTCTCTCAGCACTGGGGTCTTTGCCCTAAGAAAAGACACAATCCATGCCTTACACGCATGGAGGACTTTATCTCGATTCCTAAATAGAGATAAGTCTGCATCTAACACATGTTGTCAATTAGTCTTTTGTCATGAAAAGGACAAAAGCCTACGTATTCGACATCGTGGCAAGCCGTTATTAATAACGCCAAAATCCATGCTTTAAACATACGGAGAATTTTTATCTCAAATCCTAAGTAAAGATTAGTCAACGTCTAACACGTGTTGCCGGTTAACCTTTCTCCGTGGAAAGGACACCAGGATTCACGTCTGGAGGACGTTATCTTAATCCCTGAATAGAGATAAGTCTATGCCTAACACGCGTAGTCAGTTAGTCTTTTACCATGAAAAGGACAAAAACCTATGTATTCGACATTGTGGCAGACCGTTATTAATAATACCAAAATCCGTACCTTACACTCATAGGGAATTTTATCTCGAATAGTAAATAGAAATAAGTCAACGTCTAACACGCATTGTCGGTTAACCTTTTTTTGTGAAAAGAACACCAGGATTCACGTCTGGGGGGGGGGGGGTGATTAGGGTCTTAAGGCTATAAGTATGCAATAAAAATAAGACAAGCAACACACTACAACCAAGAACAACTAATGTAAAGGAGATAGAGTTAGAAATCGTTATCCAAATGAAGCGCGATGTGATAACGAGATTCGGTCCACTGACCTACGTCCCCGCTCCCCACTCTCGAGGATAAATCCACTACACAACCCGATTTGGAAGCCGAAACTTCTTCTACACAACGATCTCCACAAGATCTCATAACTACACAGTCGATCTCCACAAGATCTCACACCCACACAGTTGATCTTCACAAGATTAAGCTCTCAACAGTAGTAATGGTGTAAAAAACTCTCTCTTTACAATGTCCCTATGGCAAGGAGAGAGATTGCACTTGAAGCTTGGGATGTGAAAATGAAACAGTGATTACCAAGATGAAAGTTGAAGCTCTTTGAAAACAATAGACTTGAAAACAAGAGTTTTGCAATAAAGGCTTGATTCTGAAGTGGTTGGGGTGTTGGGTATTTATGAGGAAAGAAAACAGCAGCCAAAGCCCCAAAGAATCAGACAAAATCCCCCAAAAACAAGAATTCTAAAACTATACAAAAATAGTCGTTACAGTGTTATGAGTCGACTCAGTACTATTCATGAGTCGACTACAGGCTAAAAATCAACTTATGGGTCGACTCATATTATTCATGAGTCGACTCATTATGCATGGGTCGACTCATGAGGTCATGGGTCGACTCAGCAGAAATAAAATATATTTTCCAGCACAGTTTATAAGTCGACCTATGATAGTCATAAGTCGACTCAACCTGATGGGTCGACTCATGATGTTGTGAGTCGACTCGTCAGAAACAAATAACAACTACGGGGCAGTTTATGAGTCGACTCAATACTGTTCATGAGTTGACTCATAAACATGCACACAGAAAATATCACTTTGAACTTTGTTAAAAAATTATCAAATAAATTTAGAAAAATGTAAAACTTTGAGAATAGTTTATAAACATTTTGACAAACTTGTTTGAAAAGAGATTTTGCAAAAAGGTCCTCGTCTTTGTGAAAAACAATATTTTGTCAAAACGTTCAAAAATATATAAGTATGAAAACTTATGTGTGATATCCCAATAGCTTCAAATGAAATCTAAGCTACTTGCCTACATTCTAGCACTAGAGAGAAAAAGAAAAAATAGCTAATATCCTCACATAGAATTACAATTATTTGAGTCTTAATATAGCTTGAGTTGATGAAGCTTCTCATTGCATTTGTTGTTCTTGAATTAACATTGCTTCATCACTATGCTTCCTCCTCCTTTGGATATCATCGTTGTAGCTCATATTCCATCCAATCCTCCATATATGGTACTAATAAGCTTGATATATATATTAACTACAATATCACTCAACAAGCAATTAGTATCGATAATGGTGGTTGTAAAACATCATCAAAATATAAGGGCTAACATGGGGGACGTTATCTCAATCCCTAAATAGAGATAAGTCTACGTTTAACACACATTGCCAGTTAGTTTTTTACCGTGAAAAGGACAAAGCCCACGTATTCGACATCGTGGTAGGCCATTATTAATAATGCCATAGTCCATGGCTTGCACGCATGGGGGACATTATCTTAACCCCTAAGTAGAGATAAGTTTGTTCCTAACACACGTTGCCAGTTAATCTTTCCCCGTAAAAAGGACAAAGCCTATGTATTCAATATCATAGCACCAAGTCTAAGAGAGTTCATTCTCGTAGCATAACGTCACATGTGAAATGGATTTAGATAATTCACATGCAAGCCTGACTCAAACGGTAATCGGTAAATGCATATCAAATCCGTTAATGGCTGACGGTTTGCGATAAATCTTAAAGTCTACGCCTAACATGCGTAGCCGGATGGTCCGTTGCTGTGAAAATGACCAAGTCTACGTATTCAAAATTGTAGCATCAAGTCTAAAAGGGTTTATCCTATTAGCACAACGTTACATGTGAAACGGATTAGATAACTCACATGCTAGCTTGATTCAAACAGTAGTCGGTAAGGCTTATCAAATTCGTTGATGGCTGAGGGTTTGCTAAAAATCCTATAAGTATTATGTTCATTTATTCCGAATAGGATAAGTAATCATAATAAAGTTTAAACTCTGCCAAACTCAAGGAAGCGGGCAAAGAATGACACAAATTCAGCCCAATAGCCACCTTTCTTCAAGTGGGACAATTGAACCCATCTCAGACAAACGAGGCAGGGTATACTGTCTCACAAATACAAGACAGTATCGAAAAAGCCTCTCCAGTGGTTGTGGCCGTATCAACTTCAATGGCTGGTCCTACAACCAAAACTCCCCTGTGGTTAAGTAAAAAAACCGACAAATGTATAACAGTCACACCAGGAGAAAGTCTGTACACGCAGATGACCCAATGGTTGGTCCTGCAGTCTCTACACTTGGGCCTACCATGTCCCAACGCCGGTCAATGCATTGCAACAAAGGTCTATGCCAGCCGACACATCGACAATTTTCGCCAAAACAAGGCTCAGGATGAAATGTCAGTTCAATTAATTAAGGGAGTTCAATCGTGATTCAGATACAAACTCCCAACGAAGATGATCAGTTCAACTTCAACCCAATGACACGAGCTAATTCAGAAGTCAACACACTAGCTTCAGTTCAAGATTTCGACAACAGTCAGACGATAAACGTAATACCGGAAGAATTTTAGCTATTCGACAAAATACGGAATAGCCTAAAAGTTGAAGAAGTCAATGAATTGAAGGCCAGACGTATCATATTCAAAGTATTTCAGCCTTCCATATAAAAGAATAAGACTGAAACACTTTGGAGGGGGTATCTGTAGGCATAAAAATTGTCTATAAGGTCCTGAACATAGCTCGAGATAAAGGGAAGGAGATGAACGCCATTATCCAAGTCAAAGAGAATCATCCGATGTTGTGAAGAAGTTAACAAGCGCACGAAGCGAGTCGGTGAAACGTACGAGTCAATAGAATGACAAAATACATAAAATAGCGGAATAAGACAAGTCCGGAGAAGTCAGAAGTTGCAAAACACATTGAAATGACTCGCATGCGCGGATCACCCTAAGGTGACCCGCACATGACCGGGTCACCCTAAGGTGACCCGCATAGGGCCGGGTCACCCTAAGGTGACCCGCACATCCGCGGGTCACATTGAACTGACTCGTACCCCAAATCCTGAAAATACGTATTTCTATGTTTTCTTGGGATGTGTTCGTTTCAGAGCCTCTCAACTACTTGGATATCATCCTTAAATGTGGTTAGACTGTTATTAACTAAAGATGAGGCCAAATCACTTGTTCTTATCCAAAAATACCACAAATGAAGCCTATAAATACAATCCTAGGGTCTTATACGCAGGGGATCTGAAATTCTGAGAAGAGGGCGAGGTGTTGTCGGTTTAGAGAGTGAATCCCACAAATTTTAGAGGAGGGCTAGCAGATTTTGGCGAACTCCGGCATAAAGAAGGAGCGTTTCGAGAGATTTGAGGCTCGTTCTACCATTCCTTAAGATCAAAATTTGTACTGATCTCGAGAACAGTAGTAATCTCACTTGGTTGAGATTATTTACTTTTGCGATTATTTCCTTTGTGAAGCAAGAGCATTGAATTTTCGTTCTGTCAACCGGATCTGATCCGCGACGGTCGATGGACTAACGCATCCCTGGCACAAGCAAAGATCCTACGCAAGCAGCGGGTGATAAACGTCCTCTGCGTGTGTTTGAAGAGAGTTATATTTTCATTTTATTATTGTAAGAAAAGTCTTATAAAAAGACAAATTCTTTTGAACTTGTTTTAAACGATTAACGTTGTAATGAGTTCCATGAAAACAACTTTTGACGCAAACAATATCGAACATCTATATGTTTGGTTCTAGAATGAAGTACTAAATTTTTTAAAATATTTATAGCACTAGTATTATCACAATAAATTTTTGTATCATAAAAATGTTAGTCAAAATCAACCAAATTTGATTTCATCCATAATAATTGAGCACAACATAAGTTGGCGGCAATATATTATGCTTCCATAGTGGATAAGGTGACACAATTTTGCTTCTTGGATGACCAAGAAACTAGATAGTCGCGTAAGAATTGACATGTGCCACTAGTATTTTTGAGGTCTATATTGCATCCGGTAAAGTCAGCATCACAATAACCATAAAAAACAAAAGTAGTATGCTTCGAATAAAACAAACTAAGATCAATTGTACTATATATATATTTAATAATACATTTAACAGCAATTAAATAAGATATTTTAGGAGAAGCTTGAAAACGTGTGCATGCACAAACACTAAATATTATGTTGGGTCTACTAGCGGTGAGATAAAGTAAATTATCTATCATACCTCGATACAACTTTTGATCTACTTTCTCACCACTTTCATCCATGTCCAACTTGATGGAGGTACTCATTGGAGTTGATGCGTGCTTGGAGTTTGTCATCCCAAATTTCTTCACCAACTCTCTTGAATACTTGCTTTGTGAGACGAAAATCCCATCATCACCTTGTTTGATTTAGAGTCCAAGGAAGAATGTGAGCTCTCCTATTATACTCATCTCAAATTGCTCTTGTATAACTTTTGAAAATTCCTTGCACAAATATTCATTTGTAGCCCCAAAAAAAATATCATCGACATAGACTTGAACTAAGGTAAATCATTTTTTCTTTTTCTAATAAACAAAGTATTATCAATTTTCCCTTTTGAAAAACCATTTTCGATAAGAAAACTAGAAAGGCGAGCATACCAAGCTCTTGGAGCTTATTTCAAACCATATAAAGCTTTTTGAACCCAATAAACATGATTTGGAAGAAGAGGATAAATAAATCCAGGAGGTTGCTCAACATAAACCTCTTCATCAATAAAACCATTTAAAAAGATACTTTTAACATCTATTTGAAAATTTTAAAGCTAGCAAATGCCAAAAACATACGAAATGGCTCCATTCTTACAAGCAGTGTAAAAGTTTCGTCATAATCAATGTCCTCATCTTGATTGGATCCTTGGGCAACTAATCTAGCTTTATTCCTAGGTACTATACCAAATTCATCAAGTTTATTTTGAAAAACCCATTTAGTTCTAATAACATGAAAATCTTTTGGTCTAGTATCAAGTTTCTAAATGTTATTTCTTTGAAAATTGTTTAATTCATCATGCATGGCTAAAACCCAAAATTCATCATTTAAAGCATCATCAATACGTTTTGGTTCTATTTGAGATAGAAAGACAATGTTACGGCATTCGCTAATTGCTTTTTAGTGAGTCATAACTCCTTTTGATGGGCTTCTAATGATTTGCTCCTTAGGGTGATCCGGTGCAAACTTCCAAGTTTTGAGAAGTTCTCCTTGGTTATTTTCAAGCTTTTTTCTAAAGTCTTAGGTACAACCGTTGAAGGGATGTCATTAATTTGCAATAGTTCTAATCCTCCTTCAATGTCATCATCTTTCCTAATCGGCACAAAATCTTGCAAACCAATATTAGTCTCATCAAAGGTAACATTTATAGACTCTTCAACAACGAGTGTTCGTTTGCTGAAAACTCTATAAGCCTAGTCCTTGATGCATATCCAACATCTATTTTAGAATCAAATTTATCATGATGATCTTTAGTGTTCAAAATAAAACATTTACAACCAAAAATCTAAAAATACCCTATGTTAGGTGTCTTACCAAAAAAGCTCATAAGGGGTTTTCTTGAAAATAGGCCTAATCAAAACACGGTTTAAAATATGGCAAGCCGTGTTAACAGCTTCCGCCAAAAAATACTTAGGTAAATCAAAGGCATTTAATGTAGTACGTGCCATCTCTTGTATGGTATGATTTTTTCATTCAACAACACCATTTTGTTATGGTATTCTTGGTATGGAAAACGTATGAGTAATACCATGATGATCACACAAATCATTACAATCCTTATTTTGAAATTTACTTCTATGATCACTACGAATTTTGATAATTTTCAAATCATTTTCATTTTCAACCCTTTTTACAAAACGTGAAACCTCATCAAAACATTCTTCTTTATTTGCAAGAAATATGACCCATGTAATCCGAGAAAAGTCATCAACCAACACAAAAATATAATATTTACCTCCTAGTGAGGCAACACGCATAGGACCAAAAAGATCAAGATGAAGTAATTGCAAGGGTTTAGTAGTGGATACATTGTTAATGGATTTTTAAAAACTTTTAATTTGTTTACCTTTGGCACACTCTTCACATTTGGAGTCTTTAACAAAGTTTAAGCTTGGTAGTTCTCTTACCAAGTTTTTCTTTGATAGCTTGGAAATCAATTTCATATTTGCATGTTCTAGCCATTTGTACCAAATTCAAGGATCACCATCCACCATAGTAAGATATTTAACATCTTGATCTACAAGCTCATTCATCTCAAAAATATACACGTTAAATTTTCTAAAGGTAACAAAAATAATTTTATCTTTGAGATTAACTATGCATCTATCCGGTTTAAAAATAATGTCATAGCCTTTATCACTTAGTTGATTATGATTTAGTCCATTAACTAAGTAAACATCTTCTATAATAGGAGAAAGTTTCTTACCAATATTACTAATACCGTCAATTTTACCTTTCTCGCCACCGCCAAAGGAGACATTGCCTCCTTCCATCCTTGATAGGGTTGCAAAAAGATCTTTATTGCCCGTCATATGATGAGAGTAAGCACTATCAAGGTACCACACTTCTTTACATCTTGTGCAAGACGTTCCCTATAAGAAAAGATGGAGTAGATACTTTAGGTACCCAAATCTTGGGTCCTTGAACGTTAGTATTTATGGTACCCTTCGGTACCCACATCAATCCATTAACATGAATATTATTTCTATTTGTACAATGAGTGGAAATGTGACCATGTCTCATGCAATAGGTGCAAATAAAATTTTTCTTGTAAGAGGATGCATGTGATTGATGAAACCATTTTCTACCAAAATGAGGGTAAGCATGGCTAGAAGAATCATGAATTGATTTTAACAAAGCAATTTCATTGTTCAACCTCTCAATTTTAGATCTAAATTGTTTGTTTTCAAAATCAAGTCTCCAATTATCTTATATTTTAAAGCAATAGAATCATTCATAGAAGATTGTAATGATTCAAGCTTTGACTCACATGAGTTGTGTAATTTTTTAAAAGAAGAGTATTCTTTAGCTAATTTCTTAAACTCAAAATTCAATTCAACAAGTGCGGTTTCTAATTCACATTGCATGATAAAGTATTCGTTTTTAGAATCGGATATTATCTCATCCTTGTGAGTCATAAAACATATATTTGGATCTTGGAAAGCACACTTGGCCGCTTCTTCGTCATTTTTCGAATCGCTAGGTTCGGATTCTTCCCATCCCGCATACATAACCTTCTTCTTCTTGTACTTCATGTACTTTTCCTTTACCTTGGGGCAATCTCTTGCCATATATCCCGGTTCACCGTATTCAAAATATTTTCCTACACGTGATGAAGACTTGTTAGAATGATTGTTTTAAAGTTTTTATTCATCATTACCAATCTTGATATTCTCTTAAAAAGATGTGCTGCTTCTTTCGAGATAGCAATTTCGCTATTGGAGGAAGATGAATCATTCTTGATTGCTCCTTTGAGCATAATTGATTTCATCTTCGGAGAAGGATATTCATTTATTCATGGGGGTTCATCTTCTTTCTCCTTGATCTTCTTCTCATGAACTTTAAGCTTGTCAATGAGGCCATCAAGGGTGAGCTTTGTGAGATCATTTGCCTCCTCTATCGTCGTTGCTTTAGGCTCCCATATCACTATAAGAGAAAGAAGAATCTTATAGTTCTTCTCTTGGTTCTCAAGCACTTTGTCAAGACAATGTAGTTGATTCAGAATGTTAGTGAAATGACTAAACATAACATCAATAGATTCATTTGGAAGTATTTTAAAAGTTCATATTCATGCATGAGATTGCTAATTTTAGATTCTTTGATTTGAGGAGTTCCCTTATGAGTTACACAAAGTTTCTCCCAAATCTCATGTGCAGTTGTGCAAGTGGAGACTATTAAATTTGTTTCGAGTAAATCTACAAATCGAAGCATTCATAGCCTTAACATTTAGAGTAGCTAAATGCTTTTCATTTTCGGTCATGTTATGACTATCATTTTCAACATATTCTTTTTCAACAATATCTAGGATGTCGATATCAATACACCTCAAATAAATGTTTAACTTAGCTTTCCAATATGCAAAATTATTGCCATTAAACAAAGAGGGCCTAGAAATTGATCGACCTTCAAGAGCATGCACATTCATGTATGATTCCATATGGGATGTTTACTCTAAGGTGATTAAACCAAAGCAAATATAGAGACCATGCTCTGATACCAAATAAAATTACCCTATAGGGGGTGGGGTGAATAGGGTAATCAAACAATAATGTGCAATTAATAAAAAACAATTAAATAAAAAACACAAAGTATGTCAATAAGCAAAACTAATAGGGAGGTGAGAGATAGTTAGCCAATTGAAGACGTCGATATGTTCGCGTGGTTCTGCCACTCTCGACCTACATCCTCGACCACCAATCTCGATGGTAATCCACTCTACAACCCGGTTTGTAAACCGGAACTTCTTACACAACAATCTCCTTGAGAACTAACTCTCCAGACAATGATCTCCTTGAGATCTAGCTCTCCACACAATACAAGATGAAGAAAATGATCTCTCTTACAAGAATCCTATGACAAGGATAAGGAGATAAACAATTGAAGCACTAGGATTGTGAGAATATGAAAGTAAAAATTTGTAAGAAAAAGTCTTGAGAAATTTTGCTTTGAAAATTTGAAACACAAGTTGCCTTCTTGCTCTACTTAGTTAAGATCAAATGAGTATTTGGGAGCTATTTATAGTCTCTCAACCAAAGCTGAAGGTATGGACTACAAATGAGTTCAATTCTGCCCAAAAATGTTATCAAAAAAATCCCTTAAAAACCGGATTTGGATAAAACTAGCCGTTACCAGAAAATCCGGGATCAGTCGACTGATCAACTAACCAGTTGACTAAAATTTTATAGTGCTGCTGATATCGCTATCGGTCGACTGCTAAGCGACCAGTCGACTAATAATTTATGGTCGGTCGATCGCATAGAACCAGTTTTCAAACAATGTAAAATGAAACATAGTCGGTCGACCGATGATTACGACCGGTCGACTAAAGCAAAAAAAAATATATTTCCATTTTAAATAACTAAATAACTTAAAAAAAATATGAGGCTTTGGAAAATACTTTAAGTTATAATGTACTAAGGATAGAAAGTATTTTCTTTGAACAGACTTTGTTTAAAATGAGTTTTGAAAATTTGACAAAAAAACAAATTTTGAAATGTGTGTGTGTGTGTAATCCCCTAATGCTTCAAGAGTTATCCACTTTATTTCTTACCTACATTATGATCTAGAGAGAAGTAAAAAAAATACAAATATCGTTTACAATTGTATACAATGCTTGAGTATTGATATTTGATAAGATTTGTCGTTGATGATGCTTTTCTTGAATATATGCTTGAAAGCTCTTCTTAAATAGACATTTGCGTGAAACGATCTTTAAGTATTTTAAGGCTTCTTCATCAACTTGCCTCCACCTCCATGAATATCATCGATAAGGTGCAAATCCATCCATCCTCCTTCTATGGCACTATATCGGTTGATAAACACATCCTACGTAGGATCACATGACAAGCAATTAATACCAATAATATGGTTTGTAAATCATCATCAAAACACGAGACCTAACATTAATATTATGATAAAATGATTACATATATTTATAGAACCTAGAGATTTAATATGGAAAGTACCAATAAAGATATAAAATAAAAGAGAGAAAAAAGAGAGAACGTGCTACATAATACATGGTTATATGCTACCTAATGGAGAGGATAAATAATCCATATCCAATACATTTGCACATCTGATATCAATCCATTATAGCACTTGTGCAAAAAGTATTACACAAAAGGCGATTGATCTCCAATATGGGGAACAAAATTGCTTAGCACATCATAAGATGGGCTAATATCATAGTTCAAACTTTTGATTCTCTTCACTTCAAGCAATCACCTAAAGTTTATGCTCACTTCACATGGATTACCCTTTATTTTCTCACATTTAAAATGCTTGGACTCTAACAGATTAACCCTCACCCTTCTTACTTGAAAGAGTACTTCCTCTAGAATAGAAGAAATTTACAAATTCTCTTGCAAATAAGTCATGGAACAATGTTTATTCATTTCATGCACAAAAACTCGTAAGTTACACTTGCCACAAGAGGGGAGGAAAAAAAAAGGGCAAGCTTCATAGAATATTCTGAACTATAAATTAAATATGTCATAAATAGTTTAGCTCGCACTGTTGTGCAATCCATCTATAATATACAGGAAAAATTATGTCAATGCCCTAAACTTAAGAACTTTATGTGACCTAGGCCCTCCTACTTTTGCCTATTTTCATAAACCCTCAATTATTAAAAAAAACGTGTCTTAGGCCCTCCAGCTTATGTACAACCCAATAATTTATGTATTTGACCCAAAAACCCAACTTTACCCCCTCTCCACCCACTCAAAATTGTTAGACCCTAGAGGGGGGGTGATTAGGGTCTTATGCTAATCTAATCCGATTATATGCCAATTAAAACTAATTAACAAGTTATCCTAGCAAGTATGAAATGCAACAATATATATGAGCTAGGATAAGCAATATACAATGAGATATATCCTATATATGCAAGGATATATAAACAACACAAGGGTAAACAATCTAAACAAGATAGTGGATGATATAGATAATGAGCTAATGACAATGGCAATATAAGATATGAACATAAATATGAATGAACGCCAAAACACACTCAAACAAGCAATATGATCACGGAGTTCGGACCTTCCGTCCTACGTCTCCGCTCCCCACTCCCGGGGAGAAATCCACTAACACAATCCGGTTTGGAAGCCGGAACTTCTTCTACACACTCGGTTTTCTAGCTAACCGAAAACTCTACAACTCACACTCTTGCAATCACACTCTACACCCACTAAGTGTTGGACCTAGCCGTGTCTCCCTCAAGTACTCGGTTACAACCTCTCCCTAGGCACGTCAACCGACGCCACTCCTCTTGGGACGATCCCCGACTCTCACCACACACTCCTCACTCGGTGTACAAGTGTATTACAAAGTGATTCTCACAGTAAGCACAAATATGACAAATGATTGTTCTCAAAACAAGGTGAGAACTCAATTAAGCTCACTCTCAATGTCACAAACCCACAACCCTAAATTATACTATGAATGTAAATACCCTTACAAAAAGACCAAAAAACCATCGCAACGGCTCTAAAAAGAGCCGTTGGGACTCCAGCGGTCGACCGAAGAAAATCGCGGTCGACCGCAAACAAGGTCAGGAACGGAGAAAATTTCCAGATAGTCCGTCGGTCGACCGGCGGCAAAATCGGTCGACCGGCGGTACTGTAGCAGATACATCGGATTTTATAAAATCGGTTAAAAATAGTAAAACAGCTCTAAAAATTATGAAATTTTGAGGGAAGGTTCTAGACATGTATAAAAACATGTTAGAGAAAGAATTTCTAAAACATAATTTCCAAGTTGAGAGAAATAAATATTTGAACACAGAAATACAGTTTCTGAAAATCTGCTGTGATATACGATTTTGTAAAATCAATTAGGCATAGTAAATCAACTCCAAAAATAGTAAACACTGGAGAAAATTTTGTAAACATATAGATAAACATGTCAGAGAAAGAATTTTTCAAATATCACTTCTCATTTGTGAAAACTCATCAGTTTTGTAAAACATGCACGAACATGTGCACGAACGAAAACGTGAATTTGTAAATTCCTTTAAACATAACAAATCAATTCCAAACTTGATGAAACTTTGAGAAATGTTTGCAAATGATATTTTGAACATTTTACAAAAAGAATTTTCCAATTTGCATTTCCCAATTTTGAAATCTCATTATTTTGCAAAAGTGTTCAAAACATGAAAAAGTGATATACATGAAGTTTGATGTTTTGACATAAACAATGTTTTGAAACTTTGCACAATGATTATATTTTCACAAAATTGCATATTCTATGCAATGTTATCAAAAACACAATAGAAAATATGAAATATGTGATCTTATATTATAAACATGAAAACTCAAAAACTATGTATGTATATATATAACTATATATATGCATAGAAACCAAATACGTGTGTGTATATGATATTGAGCTTAGAGTATCTAACACACATAATATAAAACCTAAACTAGATTACCCAAGCTTGTGATCTTCAACGAAGCTCTATCTTGGTACACTTGCGGATGAAGCTTGACTTGGATCTTTAACATGAATTGCAAGGCTTCAACCACTACTCCGCCAACCTCCATTTGATATGTGATCGTTGAAGCTCTATTCCATCCATCCTCCAACACGTTGTTTGCCTAGAATAAAAACGAAAACACAAACACTAGACAAATAACATTAGTAATAAATTGTTTGTTAAACATCATCAAAACAAGAAGGCCAACAATCTCCCCCTTTTTGATGATGACAAACAATTTACAAAAAGGAATATATGCATGAAGGAAATGAACATATACAAGATAATACACATGCATATAAATGTATACTCACAATATTTCTCCCCCTTTGACAACATCAAAAAGGGGACAAAAGGATTAAGAGAGCGAAAGCTCCCCCTATCAATAAGCATAGGTGAGTATAAAAAGAATATATATAGGGATTGCTCCCCCTATCAAAAAGCCATATAGAAAATATGCAATGAAGATCATGGCAAACATATGTGAGCAAACATAGATGGAAAATATGCTAAACACAACTCACATACATAAAGACAAATGAGAACATATATAAATATATCAAAGTAAAAAAGTGTCTCATTATAAAAACCATGTATAAGAATAGATTTATGAAATCAAAAGAAGAGAAACATGAGAGTCATGTAAAAAGTTTTCAAATGAAAACAAATCAACCAAAAGAAATCATAAATCAAAGTTTATATTCAAAAACAATGTTTGATCAATAAAGAAAAATTTTCTTTACATAACTTGATCAAACCACTCATAGAATACATTATAAAGCACGAATAGATGATCCATTAACACAAACACATAAATATCATCATATAAGTGAATTATAATGAATCCAAAAGCAACAATTCAAAACAAAATCTTTAACAAAAGAATTTCAAGAGAGGCAACAATATATCAAGCTCTTAAGCTTGTTTCAACCCATATAATCATTTTAGCATCCGGTAAACATGATTTGGGAATAAACACCCAATAAATCCGGAGGGTTATAAACCAATGATCATGAAAACAAAAGAATTTAGCCAATAAAAGGAATTGTTTTCATAAAAGTTTAAAATGCATTTTTCAAAACCAAGAAAGAGAAAAATAAAAACACTAAAATTCTTGGTTTAAAAATTATTTTGGCACCCAAGCATTCTTGGTGCCGGATTGTTTAGGGACATGACCCCTATCAATAAAGCTCAAAGCCCTAGGGTTATGAACCCTCTTAGGCGCATATGGTGCACGAACACGGTCATAACAAAAATTACTCAAATGACCCTTCCGATTGCAATAAGTACAGAACATTTTTTCAAATCATAACAAAACTTAGCCAAATGACCAAATCTACCACAAATATCACATTCAAACACTTGTGGTCTACTAGAAACATTTGGCAAACGTGATTTTCTTTTCAAATCAAAACAATATTCGGCCAAATGACCAAAACGACCACAAAACTCACATTTGTACATATGGGCATGTTTATGATGATCTATACGTGTGTGTACATGTGAGTGTGTTGATGAAGCTTGATGGGATGCACAAACATGATTAATCTTGATGGGTTTTTGTGCATTATAACAAAATCTAGCAAGGTGGCCTTTACGGCACAAATGTTCATAAGCTTCTTATGGTTATTAATGCATATTTTCAAAGTTGAATCTAAAGATGAAATGCAATTTTTCATAAGATTCAAGTCTTCATTTTTAGGCACATATGCACTTTTAGAAGTAGAACATAAGTAGTCATTTATAAAAGAAGCAGTGTTATTTTGTATGTTCTTTACTTCTAACATGGCATTATCTCTTTCATGAGTTAAACTAGCAACGTTTGAAGTTAAAGAAACATGATCCAATTTTAATTTTTCATTGTTTTCTTTAAGGATCACATTTTCATTAGAAATAGTTTCAAACTTAGATGCTAACAACTCATGATCGGATTTCAAAATTTCATGCTTGCTTTGTAAATTAATGAAATCATTTTGCAATTTGTTAAAGGCATGTAATAATTTTTCACTAGCACAAGCAAGTTCATCATTAGGTAAATCATTTATGGTTTCGAACTCGCAAACCTCACTAGGGCTATCGCCTAGTGGCCGTGTGCATGATGCTCCACATGAACTTGAAGCGGGATCCTCCAAAGCTTGTCGGATCGCCTCCAAGTCTCCTTGATGTGCTTCTATAAATATCCATAAGGTGTAAGCACTATCAAAATGAACAAACTTGTTAGACATAGATGAGTTAAAAGCATTTAACAAATATTCTAACAAAATGTTGTTCATGGTAAACATGCGATGATCATTTCTGTTCCACTTGGATTTCTCCAAAATGGGCACAATATAAGCATCATCTATAATTTCCCATAAATCAAAGTGTTTAGATTGAACAAAAAGTTTAAATCTAACACACCATTGGGCATAGGGGAAATTATCTAATCTAGGAGCAATATTGATGGCATAACCTAAACCATGCATATCCATAATATAAAAGGCAAGCAAGATACAAATAAAGCTCAAAATTAGATTAGCACAATAAGCTAACTTGGATCTTTAACTCAAGGCGATTAGACCTTAAATCAAAGAGCACCAAGCTCTGATACCAATTGTTAGACCCTAGAGGGGGGGTGATTAGGGTCTTATGCTAATCTAATCCGATTAAATGCCAATTAAAAACTAATTAACAAGTTATCCTAGCAATATGAAATACAACAAGATATGTGAGCTAGGATAAGCAATGTGAACAACAAGATATATCCTAACAAAGAGATATATGCAATGTATGTGCAAGGATATATAAACTAACACAAGGGTAAACAATATGAACTAGATAGTGGATGATATAGATAATGAGCTAATGACAATGGCGATATAAGATATGAACATAAATATGAATGAACGCCAAAGCACACTCAAACAAGCAATATGATCACGGAGTTCGGACCTTCCGTCCTACGTCTCCGCTCCCCACTCCCGGGGAGAAATCCACTAACACAATCCGGTTTGGAAGCCGGAACTTCTTCTACACACTCGGTTTTCTAGCTAACCGAAAACTCTACAACTCACACTCTTGCAATCACACTCTACACCCACTAAGTGTTGGACCTAGCCGTGTCTCCCTCAAGTGCTCGGTTACAACCTCTCCCTAGGCACGTCAACCGACGCCACTCCTCTTGGGACGATCCCCGACTCTCACCACACACTCCTCACTCGGTGTACAAGTGTATTACAAAGTGATTCTCACAATAAGCACAAATATGACAAATGATTGTTCTCAAAACATGGTGAGAACTCAATTAAGCTCACTCTCAATGTCACAAACCCACAACCCTAAATTATACTATGAATGTAAATACAATAAGCTCAATAGGTTGTGTGTGAACAAAGAGTATCAATAAAACAATTAAACTAAACTCAAATATAAATCTAGCTTATGGAAATTATAATCAAAATAATAAATTGCTAGATGAGTTTAGAAACACTTCTCTAGATCAAGATGGAGAGATGGAGATTGGAGCCCAAACAAGAAGATAATCTCCTCCACTTGTGAAAACCAAAACAGCTTAAACGAAACCCTTAAACAAGCTTAAACAATCTTAAACTCTTTTTAAAACCCTTGTTAAAAACCTTACAAAAAGACCAAAAAAACCATCTGCAACGGCTCTAAAAAGAGCCGTTGGGACTCCAGCGGTCGACCGAAGAAAATCGCGGTCGACCGAAGAAAATCGCGGTCGACCGAAGAAAATCGCGGTCGACCGCAAACAAGGTCAGGAACGGAGAAAATTTCCAGATAGTCCGTCGGTCGACCTGCGGCAAAATCGGTCGACCGGAGGTACTGTAGCAGATACATCTGATTTTATAAAATCGGTTAAAAATAGTAAAACAGCTCTAAAAATTATGCAATTTTGAGGGAAGGTTCTAGATATGTATAAAAACATGTTAGAGAAAGAATTTCTAAAAACCATTTCCAAGTTGAGAGAAATAAATATTTGAACACAGAAATACAGTTTCTGAAAATCTGCTGTGATATACGATTTTGTAAAATCAATTAGGCATAGTAAATAAACTCCAAAAATAGTAAAAACAGGAGGAAATTTTATAAACATATAGATAAACATGTCAGAGAAAGAATTTTTCAAATATCACTTCTCATTTGTGAAAACGCATCAGTTTTGTAAAACATGCATGAACATGTGCACGAACGAAAACGTGAATTTGTAAATTCCTTTAAACATAACAAATCAATTCCAAACTTGATGAAACTTTGAGAAATGTTTGCAAATGTTATTTTGAACATGTTACAAAAAAAATTTTCCAATTTGCATTTCCCAATTTTGAAATCTCATTATTTTGCTAAAGTGTTCAAAACATGAAAAAGTGATATACATGAAGTTTGATGTTTTGACATAAACAATGTTTTGAAACTTTGCACAATGATTATATAGACTTGATAAAATATGTATATGATGATTGTTAAGTCTATAAACAGAGAATACAATATTTGAGCTTAGAAACCAAATACGTGTATGTATATATAAACATCAAAATCTAAAACACTCGTATGTATATATATATATAACTATATATATGCATAGAAACCAAATACGTGTGTGTATATGATATTGAGCTTAGAGTATCTAACACACATAATATAAAACCTAAGCTAGATTACCCAAGCTTGTGATCTTCAACGAAGCTCTATCTTGGTACACTTGCGGATGAAGCTTGACTTGGATCTTTAACATGAATTGCAATGCTTCAACCACTACTCCGCCAACCTCTATTTGATATGTGATCGTTGAAGCTCTATTCCATCCATCCTCCAACACGTTGTTTGCCTAGAATAAATACGAAAATACAAACACTAGACAAACATCATTAGTAATAAATTGTTTGTTAAACATCATCAAAACAAGAAGGCCAACAAACAAACACTAGACAAACATCATTAGTAATAAATTGTTTGTTAAACATCATCAAAACAAGAAGGCCAACAAAAATTACCATTATCTCTCCCCATCAAAATGCGCCATTCTTCTTTCTCCTTTTCATCCTCTCTTCACATCTCAAATTCCAAGCGCCAAAATCTTAATCCTAGCAATTCGATCTCCTTCTCCTCCTGCTACAATCACTCCTCCCCTGCAGCCAATCTCGACCTTCTGATCCTCATTCTCTCATCCTCTTCTCCTGCTCCTTCCTCATCCTCTACTCTCTCTCTCCTACTCTGAATCCTCTCCCAAACCCTAATTCTAGCCTATCAACCAATTCTCTCTCTCTCTCTCTCTCTCTCTCTCTCTCTCTCTCTCCCCCCCCCCCTCCAATCTCCTAATTATGCTCCCACAAGTGCAGATACCCTAGGTGCAAGGGTTTGAAGAAGACGCTAGAGTTTAATGTCTAGATTCAGATCGATGATTGCATGAAAGAGAAGGGAAAGGAGTGGAAAGAGATTAAAGACCTACCGTAGAAAGGTAGGTAACAGGGGAGGAACCCTAATTATGAGGTTCTACATGCTAAGCTGAGGAAGATGGCGCTGGCCAAGCTGTGCTGCTATTTCGAGCGAGGTGTGAGTACCCGCTAGCAAAGTTAGATGCTTGGGGCCGAAGAAGGGGCCCACACGGAATTTGAGGCTAGGGTTAGGGTTTTGATACTTCAAGGTAGTTGGATGCAATAAAGATGCTTGATAAAATACCGCACAAGAATTTTGTTGCTTTGAGCTTTGTTATACTATTAAAGTTTTAATTCATCAAAAGAAGAAGTTCAAACTACTATGATTTTTAATATTTTATTTTGTTGGTCGTTCATAGGATACGAGAGATGTTGTTAAGAGGAACAGTCTTTGTTTAAAATATTATTGTACATAGGCCATTTTGTTGGCTTGAAAATTATATGTAGTTTGTACATAATACATTAATAATTGAGAAATAAAAGCCGACATACAAAAATGTTCATTTGAAATAATGGATGTATAAATATTTAGTAGATTAATTATTAAGTTTTATCTAACACATGTGAGCTATAGGTAATTAACTGTTAACGTTTACCTATTCCATATTAAGTATAGTTTATGAAGTGTTAACTTTTTTTCTTTTAAATGTTAAGTTTAGTTGATTAACTATTAAGTTTTACCTAATACATGTGTACTATAGCTGATTAACTATTGGCATTTAGTTGTTCCATGTAAAGTAAAATTGATTAATGGTTAACTTTATTTTTTTAAATGTTAAGTTTTGTAGATTAACTGTTATGTTTTACCTAATACATGTAAACTATAGCTAATTAACTGTTAAAATTTACCTATTTCTTGTTAAATATAATTGAGTAAATGTTAACTTTTGAATTATAGGAAACATAGTGTACAAAAAGATGAGGTTGGGATATCATGACCAATTAGTACTAAAAGGAAGGGGAGAAATAGAATAAGACTATGATGTAAAATATCAAGTAATTGTTAATATATGTCTGTTAAAATTCTCGAAGTACCTATTAAGGTTTTCTTAACTCTTAAATTGTTAAATTTTAACTTTGTTTGTTTAATTTTTTTAGTTCTAATAAACTTGTAGTGTATATTTCACTAATTTTGATTTAGTCATTTTCATGTATAATCACGTAACCTCTAATATTGCAAGATTTTGAGAGATTTCATTATATAATAGGACTATGAGATTGAGAGGAAATTAAAACTAATGCATGATATAGTTAACAGTTACTTGATATTAAACAGGACCAGACAAAGTATAACAGGTATATAATATAGTTAACATAATATTGTGTATAGTAAACAAATACTTGATATAGTTAACAGATGCTAGATATAGTTAACAACCAGTGTTCAAAAATTAACACGCATTGTGCAAATTTAGCAGTTACATTATAAACCTACATACAATGAGTAAAATTAAGATATAACAGAGTTAAACACAAGTAGAAATTATTATCAATCGACAAGGCTGAAATAACAAAGCTTAGTTTGAAGTTCAATAATAGTAGGTCCTTCAACTTAGCAACAAGTTCAAGTTCATTCTCAAGAAGAACATCAACTAGATAAAACACCTTCAATTAGAGGAAGATAAGGACAAATAACAGTAAATGTAAAGATAAAAATGGTGGAATATCTTTCTTCATAACTAAGTCCTAGCTCTAACGAACCCATATAGCCTTACTCATGAAACTTCTGAATGATCGGGTTATTTAAGATCCAATTACGAGTAACTTGACCCCTTAAGACATGAGTGACAAAAGAGCCTATTAACATTGAAATAGCTCAGCAGCTTTTGTTCTTTCATGTTCTTGCTCATTAACCATAATCATAATGTTCCATAAATAGAAAGTTTTGTAAGTCATTTCATCAAATAAGTGGTGAGCAACCATCATGGTCTATGAATACATCACTGTCGTAGTCGGTCTCCATAATCACACAAGAGAGTTTAGACGTAGAGAGGGTCAAGGGAGGAGAAAATGGCAGCGAGGTTAGAGGAGGAGATCTTGCCATCACCATTGGAGTCGAACTTAGAGGACACACATGAGGTCGATGGTGGTGGATGAGGAGGAGGGATCGACAGAGGGGGTATTGATGGTGCTGGAGGTGAATGTAGGTTTAAATCTTGGTGAGAATTCTGTCAGCTACTGCAGTGATGGATGAAAGAAGAGATCTTGCGTGTTGGAGAAGGGATGGGGGTCTATATTTGGAGGAATATTAGGGTTAGAGCTAGAATTATGAGAGAGGAGGAGAGGAGGGAGGAGTAACCATGAAGGTTTGGGTTAGGAGAGAGGAGGAGAGAAGGGAGGAACAATAAAATTAGCAACGGTGCCTGTGACGGAACAATAAAAATTAATATGGATTACTAAAAATAGTATAATAGAGCTTTATGAAAGAATAATTATCCTTAATCAAATGAAGGAACAATCCTATCATGATATCTAAAACTTATTTCCAATTTTACTTTTCTGTTTATTAAACAACTGATCACGTTAACTAATCACATTCTGTACTTTAAAAATAATTTGTTTGTAAAAATATGCGTTCATTTTATTGCCTGTTGTTATGAATGAGTTGGGGTTCTATCTTAACAATCGCATAAAATAAGTTGATCTATACCATTCAAAGATTGAATAAGTTATATTACTTATAGAAAAGTAACCTTTAAACTTTTAGACCCATTTTAAAATATCTATTTTCAAAATGTTAGAAAATAAAGAAGAAAATAAATAAATAGAAAAACTCTATTTTTTAATCACTAGTAGAAATCTGTGCATCCTTCATAAAATCTCTCAGGGATGTGTAGTCTTGACGGCTTGCCAAGGATACGTTGTTAGTAAAAGTCCCTTCAAGGGAAGAAACATCCCTAACGGGCTACTGTCAGTAATAGATTTTACTGACAGCAACATCCCTGATAAGGACTGCCGTCAGGGTTGTTCAAACATCATTGACGGTAACGCCGTCAGTGATGTTATGACATCCTTGACGGGGAATCTGTCAAGGATGTTCATCCTTAACGGCAACCCCATCAGTGTTGTGACAAGATCTCTGATGGGGCCATGCTCAGCGATGATCATCTAGAGAGGCGGCTCGCTGACGTCGGAGAGGCGGTGCGGTTCCCTAGCGGTGGAGAGACGGATGGCAAGGATGACTACGGGAGAGGCAACGAAGACGACTGGGGGATGACGACGACGATGGTGTGTGAGCGGCGGCGGAGGGGCGCAGAGGGTTTAGGGTATCGGGGTGAAATTTGAGGCTGGTAAAAAAAAGGTTATCTTAAAGTTAAGGTAATTTTTGGGAGGGATAGGTCCCAAAAAATTTTCAACATCGCTAATCGTTGCCCGTCAGCGATGTTCATCGCTGACGGGAACTGAACAATGGCAACGAACTCATCCTTGACGGCATTTTCCGTCAGGGATATAAACAACGCCGATGGCAGCTTCTTGTTAGGGATGTTCCTATTAGCATTTTAACAATTTCTACTAGTGAAATGATTTCAGAAAATCTAATGAATTTGTTAATGGATCAGATCTTGTGGACGAGGGATTCAGTCTGGATGCTCAATATCAACATGTATCTAGATTATTATATAGGATCTTATTTTTTGTAAAAGAAATGTTGGTTTCAGGAAGTAAGTGGCAGATGTGGAAAATCTTAAACAAACACATATACTTATGATCCCTGAATATAATATAAAATTAGAGTCCTTACACACACTTTGTAGCTTTGATGGAGAGGTGAGGATGTCTGGATTTTTAATATGGACTAAAAGAGTAATCCTTTTTTATGAGTCCAGATTTCTACTCATAATAAGTTATATAACTTTAGAGCTTTGTTACAGTGACAGAGACCTCCGACATTGTCCAATTCAAAGAAATTCAAAATCCATCTAGTTCTTGTCTGATACGAACTAGGATTTTTATTTTTTTTTGTGATCAACATAGTAGAAGAAGGCTTAATATTATTGCTAAAATGGTTACATATATTTATACAACATCGAGATTTAATACGGAAAGTACCAATAAAGATAGAAAATAAAGGAAATAATAAAAAGAGAATGTACTACATAATATATGGTTATATGCTACCTAAAGAGGATAAATAATCCATGTCTGATATATTTACACATCTGCTATGAATCCATTATTGAGCATGTGCAAAAGAATATCGACAAAAGGGAGCTTGACACATACTATGGGGAAACAAATTTACTTAGCACAGCATGACATGGGCTAATACCATTGTTCACACTTTTTGACTCCATTCACTTCATACGATCACCAAAAGTTTATGCTCAATTTACTTCAATGCACTCCCCTTTATTTGCTCAAATGTAAAACACGTGGACTCTAATAACTTAGCCCTAACACTTTTTATTTGAAAGAGTATGAAAAAAGACCTCCTCTAGAAGAAAGAATTTTACAATTTCCCGTACAAATAAGGCATGAAACAATGTTCTTACCTTTAATGCACAAAAACCCCTAAGTTACACTTCCCAGTGAGTGCACATTAGACGTCCATAATGCAACCAGCCACCGGAGTAAACAATAGGGCAAGTTTCACAAAATGCCCTGAACTTTGGGGTATGTATATGAAACCCCACCGAACTTTGTAAGCTCCCTAAATATTCCTAAAACTATCTTACTTTTCTACCATTAGAGACACCCTTCAGTTTAACGTGTAACGTGCTCCTCACGTGATAAAAGTTGGATATTTTTTCCCTTGGTCATCTAATAAAATTTTCAATAAGTTTATTTTTCTTATTCTATTTTGAAGAATAGTTTTGACACTCCTTACCCTTTAGATCAATTAATGAAAACTCTCTAAAGTTATCGAGAATTTTGTGGAACTTACACTGTTTAAGAGAGATTTGTGTAAAACATGCAAGGTTAAGTTTACAGAGGGACCACAAAACTCCCCAAAAATTTGTAAAAGAACAACAAAATCCATCTGAAAAATTATCTTATATGAATCTTTGCACATGGAGATGAAACTCGACAGATCAGCGAGCTTCGTCACTCGAATTTTAAAGATTAAACTCAAATGAGCCTCAATGCTATGAGGCGAGGTTTAATCGCTTATTGAGCCGTCGGATTGAAGTTTTGGGGCGAGGTTCAATCAGCTGATCGAGCCTCGTTGCTTGAGTCTATCTTAAATGAGCCTCGTCACTTTGAGGCAAGATTCAATAGCTCATTAAGCCTCGTCGCTCGAGCCCCGTCAAATCCGCGTGGGACCATCATTCACAATGTTATCGCATTAAGTGTTACACACTTATGTTGTTGCATTCTTTTCTAAGCCATCTGCATGGCTTCCAACTGGCGTCTCGAGATCTGTGAATAGATCTTGACCACTAAGTTGGTCTTCCTGGCTATAAATAGGCAGCAGCTACTCGAAGAGACGAGTCATCCTCTTCTTCGAGCTCTCAATCAAAATGACTCAGAAAAGCTCTCTCTTTTAGATCTCCTCTTCTCTTTTTCTTCAAAGCTTCAAGCTTTTCTGCTCTCTTAAATCTCCATGGCCCTAACAATTTCTACTAGTAGGGGCAAGGGCATGAAAATCATGGGTTCTACGTGTGGCTCCATCTCTTTACCCATCATGTCAGGTAAGATCCTCATCCGACCGGACTTTGATCACACGAGCATGAAGTTTGCACTTAGAACATATGAACCTCCAATGACTGGATGGTTGCTTTGCCCCCTCGTAGTTTAGCTTCTTTGGGGAGACAAACAGTCACTCATTTCAACTGCTCAGTGCGGTGCTCATGTGACGAAGTTCGCTAGCTGGGAGAGATTTGCTTGATGGATGAGGTTTGTCAGCTTTGACAAAGTTCGTCTGTCGAACGGGACTTGTCTTTTTGACGAAACTTATCTGTTCAATGAGACTTGTATGTTGAGTTCTGTTTGACAAAACTTATCTGTTTGACAAAACTTATCTATTTGACAAAACGTATCCATGTTCACTTGGATTACATTGTCATCAGTAGGAGGCTCACACTGTTCGAAGCAATTTTCCCACTGTATGCCGAGTTGCCGACTCAATGAATCCTCGAATAAGGGTAATTAATTATCCTCTCGAGTTTCAATTGGCTAGGCTAAGGTCATGTTAGCCATAAGTTTCTTGACTCGGAAGAAGAACTAATGGAGTAGCTATCAGACTCTTCACCAGCAGACTAACTCAGAAGAAGAAGTAATGGAGAAGCTATTAGACTCTTCACCAGCCTCGAAGCATTGCATTTGTGTTGGAGACATGTATCCCAACCCCCTGTGAGTCTTGTCATAATAATCATCGGGTTTTCCTTTTGGGACAAAAGGGGTGGGTGGAGTGCGCCGACCTATTTTGAAATTTAAGCCTCTTGTACGAGAGAAGTCATATCCCATTCTCTCCATTATACGGTGTGTTGTCGGCCTGAAATGTGAGAATTGAGGACTTCCCTCTTTTTATTCAGATTCATCCCAAAGAGTTTGCAACGGATTTTTAATTTGTCCAAAGACGATGTACTCTTGGTCGTTCTTCCTGGCGGGAACAACAAAGATAGCCTACGAAGAGGCAATGTGTCTCTGACTTGTTGCAAAGGATGAGTGAAGCTGCATGTGCAACACTAACTTTGCATATAATCGCGATAGAGGTTTTGGTGATATGTCGATGTTTGTACCTGATATGTTAGAATTAAGATCAACACTCGACAAATAAGCTAATTCCTCGTTATTATTAAAGATAACTTCACTATCATCATAAGTGATGTCATTTACATTGAGGTTCTCGAGGCTAATCATGATGGGATTAATGTCATTAAAGACAAGCCCCTATTCGTATTCAAGCTCGCAATCTACCTCATTACCACTATCGAGGTCCTCAACTGGTGATGCGTCAGTTGGCTCACCTTCTAGGTAGTGGATAGAATCAGTGAAATAATTCTGCACCCACTTGAATGGTTGCTTTTTCGCGACCATTGTTTTAACCTTACCCCTCTCATCTACGTACTTCATGCACTGGTGTAGAGTGGATGGGATGATTAAGTTGTTATGGATCTATGGTCGACCTAGTAAAAAACTATAGGATGTCTCCGCATCGATGACATAGCAAGTGACATCCATCTTCAAGTCCCCTATTTGACATTTAAGCTTGATTTTTTTGCCAAGAGAATGGGTGTTAGAGTTGTTGAATCCATAGATAGAAGTACCCATTGCTGATAATCGATGAAGCTGAACCTCAAGATGATGGATGAGCCTCAAAGGTATGATACTCAGGGTGGAACTAGGATCAACCTGGATCCGGTCTACCCGAATAGAACCAATATGCCCTGTGAAGTATAAAGGCCTATCATGCTTCGGGTTCTACATGAACATGTCTTCTGGGGAGAACATGATATGGGGCATCCATCCTCTATAGATTTGATGGCATTGAGGACACGATTCCGATGTTTGTTCTGTTGGCCTTTTTGTTTTGATGATGTTTAACAAATAATTTACTACTAATATTGTTTGTCTAGTGTTTGTGTTTTTGTATTTATTATAGACAAATAATTGTTGGCCTTCTTGTTTTGATGATGTTTAACAAACAATTTACCACTAATGTTGTTTGTCTAGTATTTGTGTTTTCTTATTTATTGTAGACAAACAACGTTGTTGGAGGATGGATGGAATAGAGCTTCAACGATCATATCCAAAGGAGGTTGGCGGAATGTCGGTGAAGCCTTGCTATTCAAAGTTCAAGATCCAAGTTCAAGCTTCATCCGCGACATTACCAAGTTGAGCTACAATGAAGATCAAGATCAAGCTTGGGTAATTTAGTATAGGTTTATATTATGTGTGTTTAATACCTTAAGCTCAATGTCATATCCACACACGTATTTGGTTTCTATATATATATATAGTTATATATATATATACATATACGTTTTTTTGTTTTATAGTTTTCGAGTTTATATATGAAACAAATGCATAAAATTGGAAAATACTATTTTGTTTCATGTTTATATGCCTATATATGATTTCACCTTTAACAAGCTTATATTTAATGAAATCATATTTAGTGTTTTGAATATATTGCATAGAATATGCAAATTTATGAAAATATTGTATTTCTAGATTATAGACTTCATAACAACATGTTATATCTTTTATCAAGTCTATACAATCATTTCTCAATTTTCAGGTTTTCATGTTTTTGAACTATTTTGCAAAATGATGATTTTTCACAAATGGGAAATGCAATTTGGAAAATTCTTTTTGTAACATGTTCATTTACATGTTTATATACATTTTCCAAAGTTTCATAATTTTTGGACTTCATTTGTTATTTTTAACATTTTTTCAAAAGTCAAAAAATCTGTTTTAAAATCAGTTTTGGAATGTATCAGTCCTCGGTCGACCGCACCGGTCGACCGCTCATGTGATCATTTGTCAGTGGGCAGCAGAGAGTTTATTTTGGTCATTTTGTTTTGGGGGTTTTGCTGAGATTTCTAGTGGGTATATATACCCCATTGCTGATGTCTTTTCAAGTGAGCAAGAGAGTTTTAAAAACAAGTTTAAGAAAGTTTTAATCAAGGGTTTATGTTTGGTTTAAGTGTGTTTATAAGCTTTTAAGCATTTGAGTGTTTTGGTTTTGTGAATCACTTCCACAAGAGCTTGAGGAGATCATCTATTGGTGTTTGAGCATCCAACTCTTCTCCTTCCACTCTTGATCTATTGAGAAGTTTTCTAAACTCAATCTAGCTTCATATTTTATATTGTTTGATTATCTTTTTATTAAGCTAGTGTTCATATTGAGTTTAGTTGATTTTATTATCTCTTTGTTCACACACAACCTATTGAGCTTATTGTATTTACATTCATAGTATAATTGGGTTGTGGGATTGTGTAACTTAGAGAGTGAGCTTATAATTTGTTCTCATTCATTGTAGAGAACAAATACTTTGTATTGAGCCTAATTGTGAGGATTCACTTGTAATACACTTGTACACCGAGAGAAGTGTGTGGTGAGAGACGGGGTCGAATCCAAGAGGAGTGGCGTCGGTTGACGTGCCTAGGGAGAGGTTGTAACCGAGCACTTGAGGAGGAGGACACGGGCTAGGACCAACACTTAGTGTGTGAGGTGTGATTGCATAGTGATTGTATTGTGAGGTGTACACGTTGTTCGGGTGAACGTAGAAAACCCGGTTGTGATAGTGGAGATCTCCTCGAGGTGAGGAGCGGGGACGTAGGTCGTGGGGACCGAACCTCGTAAACATATCCTTTGTTTGTGATTGCATTGGCGCACTTGTTTTCATGTTCATATCTTACATCGCCATTGTGTATTGCTTGTTGATCATTTTGCCCTATCACATTTGTAGTTAATTTGTTTACCCCTCTTGTTAGTTTTATATCCTTGCACATACATTGTCTATATCTCTTTGTTAGGATATATCTTATTGTTTATATATCCTTGCATATATTTCTATCATATAGGATATATCACCTTGTGTATATTGCATATTCTTGTACATAACTCTTTGTATATCTATCTTGCAAGAATATATTTGTTAATTAGTTTTTAATTGGCATTTAATCGGATTAGATTAGCATAAGACCCTAATCACCCCCCCTCTAGGGTCTAACAATAATAAGTTGGAGGATAGATGAAATCGAGCTTTCACGATCATATCCAATGGGGGTTGGCAGAATTGTCGTATGAAGCCTTACAATTCAAGTTGAAGATCTAAGTTCAAGCTTCATTCGTAAATTTACCAAGAAGAGTTTCAATGAAGATCTATCAAGCTTGGGAATTTAGTTTAGGAGTTTATATTTTGTGTGTTGGTACTTTAAGCTCAATCATATATCACGCACACACAACTTTTGGTTTCTTATACACACACACACACACACACACACAGACACACGTTTTTGGTTTATATAAATATGAATTTGTGAAATTATTGAGTTATTTGTTTATGAACTTAACAATCATTATATACATATTTTATTAAGTATATAAAACCATTTTATAAAATCTCAAAACTTTGTTTAAGTCAAAATAATAAAAACATGTGTTTTGTATTTTCATGTTTTGGACTACTTTTGTAAAATGACAAGTTTTCACAAATATGAAGTGCAATTATAAAAATTATTTTTGTAACATGTTCATTTACATGTTTACAATCATTTCACAAAGTTTTATATTTTTTAGAATTTATTTCCTATTTTAAGGCACTTTAAAAATTAGTTTTATTATTCAAATCAGGCTGATAATGTGTTATCAGTCAATTGATGCTAGTGTTCAATCGATTGATGACATCATTAGTCGACTGGTTAGTCGACCAAAACCACCAAAACTACGCAAAAAATGAAGGCCAAAATCCAAAATAGAAATTCGGACAAGTCCCGCGACACCCAAAAATTACGAGCCAGCCAACCGTGGCCGGCTAGGGCCAGGCCGAGCCCAATGGTAGCTCGACCAAGGGTCGAGCCAGCCATTGATGGCTACGGCCAAGGCAAGTCAGTAAACGACCAAGGCCGAGCTACCTCAAGCTGGCCCGCGCCATGGCCGAGCCAGATCAGCCTGGACGGCACTCGCCTCGCCTCCCTTGGCCATTTCTGAGTCCATGTCCTCTTTCGTTCCTATTCAAGTTGATCCAGTACATTTGGTGAAGTCCTACGGCAGCGTAGATCATTCCCGATTCATGATGAAGATCACAGATTGCCTTGGTCCTTTGCGCGTGGATCAAGGCAAACTTCCGATCAAAGAATGCTTAGGTCTGGAGAATGAATCCCGAGTGGCTATTCAAGCTGGGAGTCGTACACGCACTCCCTTCAAGTCAAACCCATCCCATGAAGGGAAAATTTTGATAACCGTCTGCTTGGGGTTATGTGTCGAAGTTCAGGATCCCGTTGAGATTCCACACTCGCAAGGGGGTGGATTTAAACGTGCAACTCCTAAGAACACTAACAAGGCGTTACATACCTAGAAGAAGACGTGTTCGTTACATAACCACGTCATACCTAGGGATTCAAACGAACCACTGATAGGTTGCTTCGACCACAATGTCGATGAGTTATACTATCGGGTTGGGGGTTATAGGCATCAAAAATTACCTATAGGTCCCCGTACATGACTTGAGACCGAGAGAATATGATGAATGTTTCTATCTAAGTCATAGAAGCTCATTTGACATTGACAAGTGCATGAAGTGAGTCGACGAACTATGTGAAGCAACGGAACTGCAGAACAACGAGGAAACGAACTGATCGGGAGCTCCGCGTCACTTACAAAAGACGAAATGCCTTCCATGTCACATCCACTCCATAGATGATTCAATTATAGGAACTTGTAGATCTTCTTGATGGATTTCCAATGCATCTTGAATCGCATAATTCCGAGTTCGGACGACGAAGATACGGTGAAAACGGACGGAATGCGCAGGACTACATCTCGGGCCTCGGCGAGACACCCAGAGGTGTCTTGTCTCGGCCAACCCGAGACACCCAAAGGTGTCTCAGCTTGGCCAAGACACTCTAAGGTGTCTTGGCCAAGCTGAGACACCCAGAGGTGTCTCGGATTGGCCGAGACACCCATTGGTGTCTCGGCCAAGCCGAGACACCCAAACGTGTCTCGGACCTTATACAGCAATTTTGGCCATGATTCGATTCAAATCTAAGGAAATTCCAAACTTGAAAGTTGTAGATATCCTCGTTATATTTCCAATACATCTTGGATCAGGTCATTTGGAGATAATATCAGAAAGATAAAGCGAAAATAACAAAGATAGTACAAACTGCCTCAGAATTTCGAGACAATGTTGGTGTCTCTTAGAAGAATAATGATTTTGGTCATGATCTAATTTGAATCTGAAGAAACTTAAAACAATAAAGTTGTATATATCTTTGTCATCTATCAAATGCATCTAGAATCAGGTCATTTGGTGGTCATATAAGAAAGTTAGGATCAAAATAGCCGAGATACTCACTGGTGTCTCGGCCAGGGACACTCAGAGTGTCTCAGCCAAATCGAGACACTCACTAGTGTCTCGCCTGGCCGCGACCCAGAGGTGTCTCGGCTAGGACGAGACACCCACGAGTATCTCGGCCAAGCCAAGACACCCACGGGTGTCCGCAACCTCCAGAATGTCGTTTTTGCCTGTTTTGAGTCATTTTTCGACGTTAACCACCTGGATTTGTTCTAACTGATCTGAACCTATCCAAGAACATGGTTAAGTGGTTACAACTAAGGATAAGAGGGAATTGGCCATTCTTATCCGAAAATAGCAGTTCCTAAGCCTATAAATACAGCCTCAGGGCCTTCATTTTTTAAGATCTGGAATTCTCGAGCGTCGGCGAAGCCCTGCCGAATTGAGGACTGAAGAGCTACAAATTTTAGAGAGGAGGAGGAGAGATTGGATCGAGTTCGTTAGCATAAAGAAGAGGAGCTCATCAGATCTGCAGCCTAGTTCATCCCTTAAGATTACTCCGTTGCGGTGATCTTAAGAAGAGCAATTATCTTGCTGTTGCTGAGATATGCGCTTCGGCTTCTTGATTCCTTCGCGAATCGACAAAGCTCTGGATCTGATCTAATCGTTTGGTGGTCAACGGATATCAACATCCTCATCACAGGCCAAGATCCCACATAAGCAGAAGACTGATAAATGATCTTTACGTTGTTTGACGAGAATTGTATTTTCATTGTGTAAAAGTCTTATAAAAAAGACAATCTTTTTGTATTTTTATTGTAACGACTGAAGTTGTAATGAGTACCTCAATAAAAAAACCAATTTTCTCCCCAAACAAGCTGGTGATCACAGTGGGAGCCAACAGCTTTGCTGTCGAAGCTATCGTGCTGCAGCCGACGATCAAGATCCCGGTGTTCGAAGAGTTCGAATACGAATTCAACCAGCAAAAATTCGAGGAATATATTTCCTCCTCCTCCAGATCTTCTTCTTGCAAACGCAGGAAAACCACTGCCGTGAAGAACATGTCTTCAGATCCGAAGACCAGGGCTGATTATCTGAACCCGAATGTAGTGGAAGGCCCCTCTCCGGCCTCCAAAGAAACCAGATCCAACGTTCGTGACAACTCCTTGAAGTCAAGGAGTTGCCCGTTGAAAGTGCACCAGTGCTGACGAAGAGGGCTCGTCAAAGGCGTCGTCAACATCTCGGGCACCAATTTGTCAAGGCTTTAGAGCCTGTTGATGGGATCTGCTATGATACTGATCTGAAACTCAGAGGTGCCAAGTGTTCTAGTAGCAAGCAAACGCCTCCTTCTCCAAACCAGCAACCAATGAATGGGTTCGTATCAAAAAGATCCGTTCAACTCTTGAGGAGCGTATCCATAAGTGATGTGCACTGATAGCACAGACAAGGATCCTTGTGCGGAAGGCACATGAGTTGCAGAAGGAAAAGGTGGTCAAAAGCTACCAAGATCTAAGCAAGTTTGGATGCCAAAGGCCAAATCAGCGCCTAAGGCAAAAGCATCCGAGGCTGCTCTCCAACCTTCGTCAACTTCAGATCTCATTCCTTCTAATCACACACCGCTGGTGAAGCTCCGTGACAGTATGGACATATCCTGAGGTAGGAAAGCAATAGCGGAACTCCTAGGTCCTTTGCACGAAGATCGAGGCAAACCGCCTATTAAAGAACGCTTGGGCTCAGTGAAGGAACCCCGAGCAACTCAACAAGTTAGGGGTCGCACGCTCCCTCATGACAATATGAAGCCTTCTCATAAGGAGAAAATTCCAGCAACTGACCGCATCAGACTGCGAGTCGAAGGCCAAGAGCCCGTTAATTTTTCACCCTCAGAAAGGTGTGATTCCAAACGTGTGACTCCTGCAGACACCAACAATGAGTTATTTACTCAGAAGAAAATGTGTCAGATAGACGAACGCGTTATACCTGAGAATTCATGTAAACAGTCGATAGGTTGCTCTGACCGCAACGTCGATGAGTTGTACTATCAGGCTGGTGGTACGAATAAATCTCGAAAGAGAGGTACCCGGGAAGCAGACTCTCACTGTCCGTGTACCAAAATTATCAGAATAGTATTATCAGCGTGTAAATACCCCAGGACCACTCCACAGTTGGTCTCGGTATTTGAGAGGATCTCCACTAAAGCATCAAAGCCCAAATCAAGACATTTTCGCAAAAAACGATCGATTGTTCAAGATGACAAACTCCCAGCAGTTACTATCAACGTGGTCGATAAGGGGAAGTCTCCGATTAGTTCAAATAGCTCCAACCCTAATTTTACTCTAGGAAGAAGGGTCAATTCGGGGATAGCCCAACAAATGTCTCGACTCAAGTTAGAAGTCGTCGGGCCTGAACAACCCACAGTCACCACCAACATGGTTGATAAGGAAAAATCGACTCGACCTTCAAGTTCAGACCCCCTCATTTCGCATCGTCTGACTCAGCTACGTATTGGAACTACTAGACGCAGGGACTATCTGAGGATGAATAGAGGACTATCATCAGACGATGAAGCGTCAGACGCTTGCTCGGCAGTTGCTTCAGAGGCTATCGTATCCAGTCCCAGACAATCCTGTGAAGTGTTTATGATTAACACCAAGGAAATAACCAAAATGGTTGAGGATGCTCTAGCCAAGCAGAAGCAATCATTCAAAATCGAAATGAAAATGGCTATGCAGGAGATGAGACAAATGCACGACCAACAGATCCGAGCCTTATCGAATCAGATAGTTGAATCCAGCCGTCGTGATGATGTCAGCCAAGCAGCTAGCGATTCAGATGTGGATGAACACATCAATGCTGATAACCCCCCTATTGACCAAAATGCTGGGGATGGTCCCACCAATGATGATAACACTGGGGGTGGCCCCATTATTCCTATCAAAAAATCATCCAAAACATGATACAGACGAGGATGAGAAGATGAAAGACCTCGAGAGCAAAATTAATGCTCTGATGTCTGCTCAAGAGGTAAAGAAGACCGGCATTCTGTGTCCTTACCCGAAAGAGTAGGATTCGATCCCATATCCGGTGAAGTTCAACCTGATCAACTTCACACCGTTCAACGGGAAGGGCTCACCCACTCAGCATCTAATCTACTTCAAATCCCACTTGGGCACGATCTCTGGTAATAAAGCCTTGATGGTTCGGTTATTCGTCGACACCCTTCGCGGGCCTGCCTTCAATTAGTATCGTGGTCTCAAGCCTGGAAGCATCAACAGCTGGGACGATGTGGAGAGTTTATTCCTCGGCAACTTCTTTGACGGCGACGCTGAGATATCCATCAGGACACTCTTCGATGAGAAGCAAGAAGATGAAGAGACAATCGACGACTTCATCAAACGTTTTCGGAATAAGACGATGCACTGCCGAGATCCGATCACGGAGGACTTCATCCTCCAGACATGTCATAACAACCTATCTATTGAGATATACTTCATCCTCCAGACATGTCATAACAACCTATCTATTGAGATATTAGAAGTTATGGGAGTCACACCGTCCAACACTTGGCATGTCATAACAACCTATCTATTGAGATATTAGAAGTTATGGGAGTCACACCGTCCAACACTTGGAAAGATTTGAAGATACGCGGTGAATAAGCAGAACGCTTCCTCAGAAGGAAGAAGATCGAAAGAAGCCAATAGTCAATGCCTGCGGTTGCTAGTGATAATAATCAAACGTCACAATAACAACCTCAAAAGCAGCAAAGGGGTCCAGATCCGGGACTCCAAAAAGAGTACTCTTTTAAGGATGAGGAAGTTCGGGATATTTTCGAGTACCTCCTAAATAACGGTGAGATTGAGCTACCACCGATTATAGATCAGGAGGTAGCTAAGAGGATTACGGATCCAAACTACTGTGTGTATTACAGGAGAGTTCTCCATCCTACTGAGGTTTGTTTCAGTCTAAAGAACAAGATTCAAACTCTAATTGAATCTGGCGCTATAAAGCTAGAATAAACCGAATGACGGTGCACCACTCTGAAGAGTATACGAGTATAAACTGCTTCTCACTCCTCCAATCGGTATAAGAGGTTAAACTGCTCCCTGACACTCCAATAGGTATACGAGTCTAAATTGTTTCCTTTCTTTTACGGGATGTTCCTGGAGAGTGTCATGCCTGGTATTCTTAAGGATAACCCGGTCGTGCAGCTGAGTACAATGTTAGACCCAGTTTCGTGAAGAAAGCTGGGGTGGATAATTCATGTAACGGGAAGTTCTCGAGATAATTCTATATAGTGTATTCTTAGGGATAACCCGGTCATTACAAGAAGGTGATGAATAAGAAACTCCCACTCAAACTCCTGCTACGTCTGTGCACTCAACATTCTCATTATTAGAGTCCGGACATAGTATTCAGAACTTTAATCACCTGATCATTGATGATTATCAAACCCCTCCGTGTTAAGTATTTGTCACTTAACACCAGGAACCCCCTCTGAGCGACTTGTACAAGTCAACACTCCCACAGTGATTTTTACTCCCACTCCCACTGTCTACTTGGTCAAACCTTTAAACAGTTAGGACCACAACCAAAATCCCCTCTCGATTCCTTCCATGAACGAGAGGTCCATAAAGTGAACGATCAAACCTTTAAATAGTTAGGGTCGTCTCAAATCTCCATCTTGGTCAAACCTTTAAACAGTTAGGACCACAACAAAAATCCCCTCTTGATTCTTTCCATGAATGAGAGGTCCACAAATTGAATGATCAAACCTTTAAATAGTTAGGGTCATCTCAAATTCCCATCTTGGTCAAACCTTTAAACAGTTAGGACCACAACCAAAATCCCCTCTTGATTCCTTCCATGAACGAGAGATCCACTTTCAATTTGAGCAATCAAATCTATAAAAGTTAGGATTGCCTCCAACCTCACTTAGTCAAACCTGCAGATAGTTAGGACCAAGACCGGAATGCCCCTTTCGATAAACGAAAGACTTTCACCTTTTCCTATTCGGCCAAACCTATAAAAGTTAGGGCCGAAATCAGAATTTTACCTCAATAAATGAGGAATTCTTTTCTTGGATTAAGCAACCAATCCTATAAAAGTTAGGATTGCTTGAATCTTTCCGATTCTCGGAGTAGAGATCCCACTCCTTGTTTTACTTTTCTAGATTCTTAGGGTGGAGATCCCACTTCGAGCTTCCTTAGCAACTGGAGATAGAATATAAAATTCTTCCTCTTCAATTTTGGGAGATAGAATATAAAACTTTTTCTCTCTTTTTGTATCGCCGTCTCAAACCCGGAAACATCAACAGCTGGGACGATAAGGAGAGCTCATTCCTCGACAACTTCTTTGATGATAACACTGAGAAATCCATCAGGACATTCTTCAAGGAGAAACAAAAGGATGGGGAAACGATCGCCGACTTTGTCAAACGCTTCCGGAACAAGGCGATAAATTGCCGAGATCCGATCACGGAGAAATTCATCTTACAAACTTGCCACAACAACCTCTCTTTGGATGTGTTAGGAGTTATGGGATTAAACCCGTCCAAGACTTGGAAAGATTTGAAGATACGCGGTGAATAAGCCGAACGCTTCCTCAGAAGGAAGAAGATCGAAAGAAGCCAATAGTCAATGCCTGCGGTTGCTAGTGATAATAATCAAACGTCACAATAACAACCTCAAAAGCAGCAAAGGGGTCCAGATCCGGGACTCCAAAAAGAGTACTCTTTTAAGGATGAGGAAGTTCGGGATATTTTCGAGTACCTCCTAAATAACGGTGAGATTGAGCTACCACCGATTATAGATCAGGAGGTAGCTAAGAGGATTACGGATCCAAACTACTGTGTGTATTACAGGAGAGTTCTCCATCCTACTGAGGTTTGTTTCAGTCTAAAGAACAAGATTCAAACTCTAATTGAATCTGGCGCTATAAAGCTAGAATAAACCGAATGACGGTGCACCACTCTGAAGAGTATACGAGTATAAACTGCTTCTCACTCCTCCAATCGGTATAAGAGGTTAAACTGCTCCCTGACACTCCAATAGGTATACGAGTCTAAATTGTTTCCTTTCTTTTACGGGATGTTCCTGGAGAGTGTCATGCCTGGTATTCTTAAGGATAACCCGGTCGTGCAGCTGAGTACAATGTTAGACCCAGTTTCGTGAAGAAAGCTGGGGTGGATAATTCATGTAACGGGAAGTTCTCGAGATAATTCTATATAGTGTATTCTTAGGGATAACCCGGTCATTAGGTCACTACAAGAAGGTGATGAATAAGAAACTCCCACTCAAACTCCTGCTACGTCTGTGCACTCAACATTCTCATTATTAGAGTCCGGACATAGTATTCAGAACTTTAATCACCTGATCATTGATGATTATCAAACCCCTCCGTGTTAAGTATTTGTCACTTAACACCAGGAACCCCCTCTGAGCGACTTGTACAAGTCAACACTCCCACAGTGATTTTTACTCCCACTCCCACTGTCTACTTGGTCAAACCTTTAAACAGTTAGGACCACAACCAAAATCCCCTCTCGATTCCTTCCATGAACGAGAGGTCCATAAAGTGAACGATCAAACCTTTAAATAGTTAGGGTCGTCTCAAATCTCCATCTTGGTCAAACCTTTAAACAGTTAGGACCACAACAAAAATCCCCTCTTGATTCTTTCCATGAATGAGAGGTCCACAAATTGAATGATCAAACCTTTAAATAGTTAGGGTCATCTCAAATTCCCATCTTGGTCAAACCTTTAAACAGTTAGGACCACAACCAAAATCCCCTCTTGATTCCTTCCATGAACGAGAGATCCACTTTCAATTTGAGCAATCAAATCTATAAAAGTTAGGATTGCCTCCAACCTCACTTAGTCAAACCTGCAGATAGTTAGGACCAAGACCGGAATGCCCCTTTCGATAAACGAAAGACTTTCACCTTTTCCTATTCGGCCAAACCTATAAAAGTTAGGGCCGAAATCAGAATTTTACCTCAATAAATGAGGAATTCTTTTCTTGGATTAAGCAACCAATCCTATAAAAGTTAGGATTGCTTGAATCTTTTTGATTCTCGAAGTGGAGATCCCACTCCTAGTTTTACTTTTCCGGATTCTTAGGGTGGAGATCCCACTTCGAGTTTCCTTGGCAACTAGAGATAGAATATAAAATTCTTCCTCTTCGGTTTCGGAAGATAGAATATAAAATTCTTCCTCTCCCATTTTTTTGACACCATCTTTCAACTCCCAAAAGCCGTGCCTTACACGCGCGAGAAATTTTATCCTGTATCCTAAGTAGGGATAAGTTAACGCCTAACACGCATTGCCAGTTTAGTCTTTTACCGATTGAAGAAGACACCAAAATACCAATCTAGAGCATTTTATCCCGAAGCCTAAGTAGGGATAAGTCAGATCCTAACACACACTGCCGGTTAGTGTTAGACCCTAGAGGGGGGGTGATTAGGGTCTTATGCTAATCTAATCCCGATTAAATTCCAATTAAAATTAAGTTGATCAATTTGTTCTTGCAAGAATGATAAGAATAAGCACAAGTGAAATATACGCTAAGCAAACACAAACATAAGATATGTTTCCGAGGTTCGGTCCCCACGACCTACGTCCCCGCTCCTCACCTCGAGGAGATATCCACTATCACAATTCGGTTTGGAAGGCGGAACTTCTACACACTCGGTTTACAAGATCACCGAAAACCCTCACACTACACAAACACTATGCAATCACATTTTACACACTAAGTGTAGGAACCTAGCCCATGTCCTCCTCCTCAAGTGCTCGGATGTAATCTCTCCCTATGTTAGTCAACCGACGCCACTCCTATTGGATTCGACCCTGTCTCTCTCCCCACACTTCTCTCGGTGTACAAGAGTATTACAAGTGAAACTCACAAATAAAGATTAAATACAATGGTTTGTTCTCAAATAACAAGTGAGAACACAATGAAGCTCACACTCACTAAATCACACCCCACAACCCACACTATATAGTATGAAGATATTAAGCTCAATATATGTGTGTGATAACAGTGAATGAAAAATAATACAACTCAATAAATATAGCTAAGATATGAAAATTAAGTAGAAAGCTATATGTAAAGATGAGTTAGAGAAAACTTCTCCTTAGACAAGAAGAACAGTGGATGATGAGATTAAAAATCCTCTTCTTGTAGTAGGAAAACTTCTTTTAAAAACAGACTGATGAAATTAGCTTAAACAGCTATTTTAAACACACTTAAGATTTTATTAAACACGAAACTTAGATATCTGAAAGAGAGCAGCAATGGGGTATTTATACCTACTCAAAATATCAGCAAAAACAAACTTGAAATAACCAAAAAGTCCCCAGAGAACCGTTTTAAAAATAGCCGTTAAAAAATCAATGATGAGAATGGCGGTCGACCATGGAAATCTTGTGGTCGACCCCGAGGCACAAAAATTCAAAGAACAAGGTTTTAAGGCTGGCGGTCGACCGCGACGGTCGACCGTGAAAGTCTCTGGATGAATCACGGTCGACCGTCATGATCGACCACGGACATATAAAATCCAGACTTAACAATTTGTACATGGCGGTCGACCGTGGCGGTCGACCGCAAACTGACACAGTTTGAAAACCTGTTTTTGGGCTGATTTTGAAAATACTTTAAAAATAGCAAATCAATTCCAAACATACTAAAACTTTGGGAAAAGTTTCTAAATGATAAAATGAACATGTTAGAAAAAGAATTTTTAGAAAAATAATTTTCGTTTGCAAAAACACACAGTTTTTGAAAAGTGTTTGTAAAACCTGTATTTTACGAATATGAAAATTTTGATATGACTTATAAACATGCAAATATATATCATGCATATATTATATGTATATAATAAAGCATGAAAGAGGTATAAACATGAGATAAAAGATATTGTAACAACGTTTGATGAAAAATCATTTATATGATAGAAAACATCAGAAATCGTGTTAAGTGTACATATATTGAGCTTAAATATAAACATACAATATATGTAAGTAAACTATTCTTATACTTAGATAACTTCACACATATGAACTTGAATCTTTAAAGCTTGATTTTCGTGTGTTGAAAGACCTATAAAGAGAAACATAAAAACAAAACTAGAGAATATATTAGCGATAAATTGTTTGACAAATCATCATCAAAACTATAGGGTCAACAATCTCCCCCTTTTTGACGATGACAAACAATTTATTTATTGATATGAAATATATACTGATAAACCACATACAATATGAATTAAACATATAAACCACATCCAATATGAATTAAACATATAAACCATATATATCATGAGACAAAAATATAAACCACACATTAGATTTTCTCCCTCTTTGACAACATCAAAAAGGAGAAAAAATATAAATAGGAGCAACGCTCCCCCTGCATATAAGCATAGATAATAACCAAGTGTATGGCCAAAAACTCCCCCTGTCAATTTGCATAAATGAAATATAAAGAGCATATATAGGAGCTAGATAATAATCATTCATACATATCCATAAACATTTAGAATTCAAAGAACGCATCATTAGCAACATATTTTCACAAAACAAAGCATGAATAAACTAACACAACAAATCACAAATCATCACTTAAACACCAAAAAGCTACATAGTTTTCCACAAACATAGTTTGTTCCATAATACTACAAACCATACACAAATTGTTTCACAAAGTCACATAGTTTTTCACACAAACATAGAGTTATTACAACTCAAAATAAAACATAAGTATCAACTTCTAGTTCAAATACAACTCAAAATAAAACATCATCATAAGCATAGAATCCAATAAACTCAACACCAAAGTCAATCACCACCATCACCACCAGAAGCAGGGCCAGAGCCAGATGCAGATTCATCATCAGAGCCAGAATCAGATCCATCAGCAGGGCCCTCCTCAGAACCAGACTCAGAACTAGAAGAGGGATCTGGAATACCAAGAGACTAACGCTGATAAGATAGAATAGTCCTAACGTCCCTCTGAATAATTGAGACCTGAGTCTCGAGACGATCCAAATGGGCACAGATATCAGAAGTGGAGGAGGTGGAAGCTCTAGACCGAGAAGATGATGGCTGTAGGCTGTCAAAAAATCATAATAGATAGTTGATCCCCATTAAAACACCGATGATGGAAGTTACAATCTGACGACTTCCAGAAGGCTACAATTTGAAGACTTTCACGTAGATCGCTGAAGGTTACAATCTGACGACCTTCACGACAACCGATGAGAGCTCTAGTTTAACAGCGTTCACAATCAACATCGAGAGTTACAATCTGACGACTCTTGCATATCAAAGAGCTAAAGTAAAGATTACAAAATGACGATCTTTGCAAAACTTCGATAGAAAGAGACTACAAATCGACGGTCTCTTCAAACCAAGACGTGGAAGTCCTCCCCACGTACCAGCATCAAGACGCACCGCATTCATAGCCACGAACGCAGCTCAAACGCAGCTTCCAAATTACTGCAAACGCAATCGCTGCCAGACGCAGCTCTAATCGCTGCCAGACGTAGCTCAAATCGCTGCCAAACGCAGCTCAAATCGCCGCCAAACGCAGCTTCCAAATCGCTGCAAACGCAGCTCAGACATAGATTCCAACGCTGCAAACGCAGCTTCTAATTGCTGCGTCCGAGCTTCCTCAAGCTTCTAGACACTGCGTTTGGACACATAATTCATGCCAGAACGCGGGCCTGCGTTTGACTCGTTCAAACACGAGCTGAACGGTTCCAAAACCGTTTCCCACGATCTGAGGGGATCATAACTCCACTCAGGAGTAATTTAAGGGGCGGTTACATCCCATTAGCCCCACTTAGGAGCGAATTAAGGAGGTGGTGACACCCCTTAATCCCCTATAAATAACTAAGAAATCAACTTAGTTCGGGGATGGATCTTTCGGGTGCGGTCAGTTGGAACTTCTTGGCAGTGAAAAGAGGATCCTTGATCCTTCGGTTGGAGCTTTGGAGATCGACAATAAGATCTTCTTCATCCTTGGCTTATAACCGACTTTCGGATCCTTCGGTTGGAGCTTTGGAGATCGACAATAAGATCTTCTTCATCCTTGGCTTATAACCGACTTTCGGTTAAATCAACTCTTTCATAGAGTTTTAAACTCGTTCAGAATTCTCCACAACGTCAAATCGTGAGGAGAGGATCATGTTCCAGTAAAACAAGACGTCGGATCGTCAACGAGAAGCAAACTCGACACGAGCATTCGAGGGAGGCATCTCATCGCCACCGTGAAGAACCCAGAATTAAACAAAGGGGAGAATCCAGATCATTCTCTTCTCTTTTATAATCAGGAAATCCAATTGTAACTGAGATTAAAGGAATACAAATCAAATTTTCCTTCATTGTCTTTTTACTGCAAGTTTTTCCACAAACAATGGCTTAGTAGGATCAGATAAAGAGGCAGAAAGTTGCATACGGGAGAGAGAGACTTTATCAAAGTACTCCTTACCTGGATCAACTTTGGGTTCATTTGTGAGAGCAACACCGAAGTGTTGAAGAATGAGGGTGATGAAACTGCCAAAAGGAAGAAATTTATAATGCTTGCATGCCATGTTTTTAAGAAAAATATTTTCCTAATTCACTTTTATTTTTGCAAAAATAACATAAACAGCATTAACCTTGTCAGTAGCAAAATGATCAAAGCTACAGGTTTTAGGAATGAGATTATGAGCAACAATACGAGCTATGATTTTGACGATGGGATTGAGTGATTTGTTGTTTATAGGATAGGTGCAACCAGGCTTAAACAAGATATCGTTCATAGCCTGATCGGTGTGATCGATAGACATGAGCTCAACGTCACTTGTTGGAATCTTAAGAATTCCCGCAAGCTCGTCGGCAGAAAATGAAATCTGGATATTTTTAACAGATGTGGAGATGGTTTGGACACCATCAGCAGTGGAAGTGACAGACAAATTCACATAAAAAAATATACCAGAAATGGATAATAAGGAACTTTACGTTCCACATCTAACAGTCTAGCCAACACAACATCATGTAGAATCGTATGAATGTCATACATGGCTAATTGTTCGAATTTGATATATCTAGTTGGTAGGATTTTTAGTTTGCATAGCTCCCTATATTTCTTAACTAAGGGCTTAAACAGAAGATAATCCTCATAATGAGAGGCAATGGAAGATGAGGAACCAGATTCAGGTTTAGATCTTTTCTTAGGAGGCATTTTGACGGATATGATCAATTAGGGTTATGAAAAGATGTGAAATTTCACAGAAATTGAAACCCTAAAAAGAAAAAATAAAGCACAATAAGTACAAATGAGCAAACCCTAAACCAAAACCCTAGAATTAAAATGTTGAAACTCTAGAGCAAGAGAAGAAATTGAAAGGTGAGAGATTACCCAAGAGAGGTGGAGAGCAGCTGCGGTCGACCGAGGAATTGCTGCAGGCGACCGAGGAGAGGTTTCTGATTTTGGGGAAAATATTTCGAATGAAGGTAGAGGATGAAGAGGGTTGGATTTTAGAGAGGAAGAAAGAGCGGCCCAGATTAGATCAAATCAAGATCAATGGTGGTGAAGAAGCGGGTTTGAAAAATTAAACCAAATAAATCGAAACCCGATAACGAAAATGAGCAGAAAATCAAAAAACTCTCTGGCGATCGACCGTGGCGGTCGGCCGTAACAAACTCCAGAAATATTAACGGTCGACTGTGGCGGTCGACCGCGAGGAAGAAAAAGGCACAGGCAGTTTATAAAATCTGGAATTTGAGGAAAATTCAATTTGATCCTTAATAAAATTGTTTTATAAGATGTATTAATGCATAAAAAGTTTTTAACCGTTAAAAAACAAAAAAAAAATTATTTTAACTCAATAAAAATACAATTCATCATTAAAACTCAAAAACTCAATTATTCAACAAACAAACAAAAATAAACAAGACAAAAAATTGATATAAAAATCATTTTAGTACCTAAATTATTTTGGTACCACTAGAATTTTGGACATGACCCCTATCATTTAAATCCAAGGCCCTAGGGTTATGAACCCGCTTGGGCGTATTTTGTGCACCGATACGATCAAAGCAAAAATTGTAAACAAGATCCATACGATTGCAATTTGTGCAATGTAGAGGTTTGAATGGTTTACGTTGACCGAAATGAAATGCACGTGGTTCATTTGCAAAAATAGATTTTTCTTTGTAATTATTTTGCAAACGAGAATTTCTTTTCAAATCGAAACAAAACATGGCCAAATGACCAAAATGACCACAATAATCACATTTGTACACATGAGCATGTTTATGATTTATACTATGTGTGTGTACATGTGTATGTGATGAAGACTTGATGGGATGCACAATCATGAATAGACTTGTCAATTTTTGGTGCATTATGACAAAATTGAGCTAAATGGCCTTTAAGACCGCAAATAGAACATTTATGAATTTTGTCATACATATGTGCATAGTGAATAGGTTTCTTAGAAGAATTAACATTGAACATTGCACATAAGTCCATAAGCTTTTTATTATTAGCAATACAAGTGTTTAGTATTGAATCTAAGGTGGATATACGTTTTCTCATTTGATTCAACTCATCATTGTGCATACAAGTATTGCTACTAGAAGTAGGATAAACAAGATTTTTCATCATAGATTTTAACTTATCTACTTCTAACATAGCATCACGTTTTTCTTGAAGGAAACTAGCATTTTCAATTCTTAAATTTTCATTGCATTCTTTAAGAATAATATTTTCATTTGCAATAAAATTAAACTTAGTGGCTAGTGTTTCATGAGTGGATTTCATATTTACATACTTACTCTTTACATCAATATAGCAATTGTGTATTTTTTCAAACTCAAGAGCAAGTTCATCAAAAGTAATAATATCATCGTTATCAAGGTTGCATGCCTCACTAGGGTTATCATCTAGTGGTATTGTACATGGAGATGAGGCTTCTTTAGAACTCAAAGCGGGATTTTCCAACGCTTGTTGAATAGCCTCCAAGTCCCCTTCAAGTGCTTCAATAAATTTCCATAAGGCGTAAGCACTATTAAAATTAGCAAATTTGTTGGAAAATAAAGAGTGAAAAGCATTAAGCAAATATTCTAACAGAAGCTTGTTCATATTAAACAATCTTTTATCATTTTCACGCCATTTGGATTTTTCCGAAATAGGAATAACATAGGCATCCTCAATAATTTCCCATAAATCAAATTGTTTAGATTGAACAAAAAAATTGAATCTAACACGCCATTGAGCATAGGGAAAAATATCCAAACGAGGAGCAATATTAATAGCATAACCTAAACTAGACGATTCATACATATCCATAATGATTATATGCAAGAAGCAAAAAACAATCAAAATTAGATTAGCACAAATACGATAACTTGGATCTTTAACTCAAGGTGATTAGACCTTAAATCAAAGAGCACCAAGCTCTGATACCAATTGTTAGACCCTAGAGAAGGGGGGTGATTAGGGTCTTATGCTAATCTAATCCCGATTAAATTCCAATTAAAGTTAAGTTGATCAATTTGTTCTTGCAAGAATGATAAGAATAAGAACAAATGAAATATACGCTAAGCAAACACAAACACAAAATATGTTTACGAGGTTCGGTCCCCATGACCTACGTCCCCGCTCCTCACCTCAAGGAGATATCCACTATCACAATCCGGTTTGAAAGTCGTAAATTTTACACACTCGGTTTACAAGATCACCGAAAACTCTCACACTACACAAATACTATGCAATCACACTTTACACACTAAGTGTAGGAACCTAGCCCGTGTCCTCCTCCTCAAGTGCTTGGATGTAACCTCTCCCTAGGTTAGTCAACTGACGCCACTCCTATTGGATTCGACCACGTCTCTCTCCTCACACTTCTCTCGGTGTACAAGAGTATTACAAGTGAAACTCACAAATAAAGATTAAATACAATGGTTTGTTCTCAAATAACAAGTGAGAACACAATGAAGCTCACACTCACTAAATCACACCCCCACAACCCACACTATATAGTATGAAGATATTAAGCTCAATATGTGTGAGTATGATAAAAGTGAATGAAAAATAATACAACTCAATAAATATAGCTAAGATATGAAAATTAAGTAGAAAGCTATATGTAAATATGAGTTAGAGAAAACTTCTCCATAGACAAGAAGAACAGTGGATGATGAGATTAAAAATCCTCTTCTTGTAGTAGGAAAACTTTTTTTGAAAACAGACTGATGAAATCAGCTTAAACAGCTCTTTTAAACACACTTAAGATTTTGTTAAACACAAAACTTAGATATCTGAAAGAGAGCAGCAATGGGGTATTTATACCTACTCAAAATATCAGCAAAAACAAACTTGAAATGACCAAAAAGCCCCAAGAGAACCATTGTAAAAATAGCCGTTAAAAAATCAATGATGAGAACGGCGGTCGACCGGGGGAAACTCGCGGTCGACCGCGAGGCACAAAAATTCAAAGAACAAGGTTTTAAGGCTGGCGGTCGACCGTGGCGGTCGACCGTTAAAGTCTCTGGATGAATCATGGTCGACCATCACGGTCGATCGCGGGCATATAAAATCCAGACTTGACAATTTGTACATGGCGGTCGACCGTGGTAGTCGACCGCAAACTGACACAGTCTGAAAACTTGTTTTTGGGCTAATTTTGAAAATACTTTAAAAATAGTAAATCAGTTCCAAAAATACTAAAACTTTGGAAAAAGTTTCTAAATGACAAAATGAACATGTTAGAAAAGGAATTTTTGGAAAAATAATTTTTGTTTGTAAAAACATACTGTTTTTGAAAAGTGTTCGTAAAACCTGTATTTTACGAATATGAAAATTTTGATATGACTTATAAACATGCAAATATATATCATGCATATATTATATGTATATAATAAAGCATGAAAGAGCTAGAAACATGAGATAAAAGATATTGTAACAACGTTTGATGAAAAATCATGTATATGATAGAAAACATCAGAAATCGTGTTAAGTGTACATATATTGAGCTTAAATATAAGCAAACAATATATGTAAGTAAACTATTCTTATACCTAGGTAACTTCACACATATGAACTTGAATCTTTAAAGCTTGATTTTCGTGTGTTGAAATACCTATAAAGAGAAACATAAAAACAAAACTAGAGAATATATTAGCGATAAATTGTTTGACAAATCATCATCAAAACTATAGGGTCAACAGTTAGTTCTTGACCGTAAAAAAACAAAAGCCCACATATTCGACGTTATGGCAGGTTGTTATTCATGATACCAAAATTCGTGCTTCACATGCATGGGGAATTTTATCCCGAATCCTAAGTAGGGATAAGCCAACACCTAACACGCGTTGTCGGTTAGTTCTTGACCGTAAAATGAACAAAAGCCCGCATATTCGATATTGTGGCATGTTGTTATTAATAACACCATAATTCGTGCCTTACATGCACGGGGAACTTTATCTCGACTTCTAAATAGGGATAAGTCAACGCCTAACATGCGTTGCAGGTTTAGTCTTTCACCGATTAAAGAAGACACCTGAATCCAAGTCTGGGGACTTTTATCCTAAATCCTAAGAAGGAATAAGTCAACGCCTAACACGCATTGCCGGGTAGTCTATTCCCGTGAGAAAGACGAAGTCTACGTATTCAATATCATAGCACTAAAAGAGTTAACTCTTTTAGCATAATGTTACATGCGGAACGACTTAAACAATCCTCATGCAAGCCCGATTTAAACGGTAATCGGTAAAGGCACATCAAATCCGTTGATAGCTGAGGATTTGCTAAAAATCCTGAGTCTGTATCTGATACATGTTGCCGGGTAGTCTATTCCCGTGAGAAAGACGAAGTCTACGTATTCAATATCGTAGCACTAAAAGAGTTTTGATTCAAGATTTCGACGATGGCCAGACGATAAACGCAGTGCCGGAACAGTTTCGGTTATTCATCAAAATACCGAACAGATTAAAAATCGAAGGAGTTAAGAATCAAAGCTATAGGTCCTTTTATACCGACTAAAGGTTGGACCGATCATATTCAAAGTATTTCAGACTCATCTATAAAAGAAACGAGACTGAAACACTTTGGAGGGGGTATCTGTAGGCGTCAAAAATTACCTATAGGTCCCCGCATGTGGCTTGTGACCGAGAGAAGATGATGAATGTTGCTATCCGAGTCGCAGAAGATCATTTGATGTTGAAAAGTGCATAAAGTGAGTCGATGAACTATGTGAATCAACGAAACTGCAGAACAACGAGGAAACGAACTGATCGGGAGCTCCGCATCACTTACAAAAGACGAAATGCTTTCCATGTCCCATCCACTCCATAGATGATTCAATTATGGGAACTTGTATATCTTCTCAATGGATTTTTGATGCATCTTGAATCGTATGATTCCGAGTTCGGACGATGAAGATACGGTAAAAATAGATAGAATGCGCAGGACTACGTCCCGGGCTTCGGCGAGACACCCAGAGGTGTCTCGGCCAACCCAAGACACCGAAAGGTGTCTCGGCTTGGCCAAGATACTCTAAGGTGTCTCGGCCAAGCTGAGACACCTAGAGGTGTCTTGGATTGGCCGAGACACCCATTGGTTGGTGTCTCGGCCAACCCGAAACACCCAAACGTGTCTCGGACCTTGTAGAGTAATTTTGGCCATGATTCGATTTGAATCTAAAGAAACTCAAAACAATAAAGTCATATATCTCCTCGTTATATTTCCAATGCATCTTAGATCAGGTCATTTGGAGATAATACAAACTGCCTCAGAATTCCGAGACAGTGTTAGTGTCTCGGAGAAGAATGATGATTTTGGTCATGATCTGATTTGAATCTGAAGAAACTTAAAACATGAAAGTTGTAGATATTTTTATCAGCTTTCCAATACATCTAGAAGAAGGTCATTTAGAGGTATTATGAGGAAATTAGGATTAAAATACCCGAGATACTCACTGGTGTCTCGGCCAGGCCGAGACACTCAGAGGTGTCTCGGCCAAACCGAGACACTCATCGAGTGTCTTGGCCAATCCAAGACACCCACGGGTGTCCGCAACCCCCAGAATGCTATTTTTGGCTGTTTTGAACCGTTTTTCAACGTTAACCACCTGGATTTGTTCCAACTGATCTGAACCTATCCAAGAACATGGTTAAGTAGTTACAACTAAGGATAAGAGGAAATCGGCCATTCTTATCCAAAAACAGTGGTCCCTAAGCCTATAAATACAACCCCAGGGCCTTTATTTTTTGAGATCTAGAATTCTCGAGCGTCGGCGAAGCCCTGCCGAATTGAGGACTAAAGAGACACGAATTTCAGAGAGAAGGAGGAGAGATCGGATCAAGCTCATCATCATAAAGAAGAGGAGCTCATCAGATCTGTAGCCCGGTTCGTTCCTTAAGATTATCCTATTGTGGTGATCTTAAGAAGAGCAACTATCTCGCTGTTGCCGAGATAAGCACTTCGGCTTCTTGATTCCTTCACGAATCGATAAAGCTCTAGATCTGATCTGATCATTTAGTGGTCTATGGATATCAACGTCCCTGTCACAGGCCAAGATCCCACGCAAGTAGAAGACCGATAAACGATCTCTGTACTGTTTGACGAGAATTGTATTTTCATTGTGTAAAAGTCTTAATGAAAAAGACTAACTTTTTGTATTTTCATTGTAACGACTGAAGTTGTAATGAGTACCTCAATAAAGAAACCAATTTTCTCCCCAAATAGGGGTACGAAGAAATCTTGAAAGAGAAGTATCCCAAAATTGATCTCTTATTGTCCTTGTGAGAGGTTAATCAGGACAGTATTATCAGTGTGTAGCTGTCCCAAGACCTCTCCACTGAGGGTCTCAGTATTCGAGAGAATCTTCCCGAAAGTGTCCAAATCTAAATCAAGATGCTTCTACAAAAAGAAATCTACTGGTCATGATGACGAGCTTCCAAAAGTTACCATCAATATGGCCGATATAAGAAAATCGACAAGCCGTTACAGCCCTGACTCTTTCTCGGAGGCATCTTAGTGCATCGCTTGGTTACGGTCAGGAACTAGATGTCCTAGACTAGATAGAGGACACTCATCGGAGGATGAAATGTCATTTCTGATAATACAGTCTCCAACACATGACAATCTCGTGAGGCGTTCATGATCAACGCTGAACAAATGGCCAAAATCCGTAAAGACGCTCTGGCTAAGCAGAAAGAGAATTTCAAATTCAAAATGGAAATGACTATGGAACGGATAAGGGAATTGTATGATTAACAAATTTAAGTCTTATCAAATCAGATTAGTGAATCTAGCAATCGTAACGCTACTAATCAAGTAGATAGCGATTTAGAAGTAGAAGAGAATCCCAACGCTGATACCCCTCCTATTGACCAAAATGCTAGGGGTGGTCTCACTAAGGATGAAAATGCTGGGAGTGGTCTAGTTATTCCTCCCTGAAATTACCCGAAGAAAAATGTGGGCGAGGACGAGAAAATAAAAGACCTGGAGAGCAAGAACAACGCACTGATGTCTGCTCAAGAGGTAAAGAAGACCCGTATTCCATGTCCTTACCTAAGGGAGTGGGAGTCAATCCCATATCTAGTGAAGTTAAATCTAATTAACTTTATATCATTTGATGGAAAGGGCTCACCCACTCAACACCTAATTTACTTCAAGTCTCACCTGGGTGTGATCTCCGGCAATAAACCTTTGATGGTCCGATCATTCATTAGCATCCTTCACGGGGCTACCTTCAATTAGTAATGTCATCTCAAGTCAGGTAGTATCAACAGCTAGAATGACATGGAAAACCCGTTCCTTAACAACTTCTTCGACGATGACACCAAAGTGTCGATTGGAGCCCTTTTGGACGCGAAGCAAAAGGATGGAGAGTCAGTTGACAGCTTTGTTAAACACTTTCGCAATAAGACAATAAATTGCAGGGATCCTATCACAGAGAAATTCATCTTGCAGATATGCTATAATAATCTCTCCATTAATGTGTAGGAAGCCCTGGGGGTCGTGTCATTCACAACATGGAAAGAATTAAAACTGTACGGGGAACAGGTTGAATGCTTTCTCAAAAGAAAATCCTTGAAAGAGGCTAACCAACGACTAATCCCCCGAACTCAATTTTTTCTTCTCGTGGTAAGGGAAAGGCACCTGTAGCTGCTGTTGACGCTAATTAGACATCACAACAGCAACCTCAGAAGTAGCGAAGGACTCCGGATCTAAGACTCCAAAAAGAGTACTCCTTTAATAATGAAGAGGTTGCAGCTATCTTCAAATACGTCCTTGAAAATAACAAAACCAAGCTCCTACCTATTATAAATCAGGAGTAAGCTAACAATACTTCGGATCCAAAGTACTATACGTACCACAAGAGGATCTTTCATCCTACCAAGGCTTGCTTCACCCTCAAGAACAACATTCAAGCCTTAGTCGACGTCGACATCATAAAGCCGAAATGAGCCAAAGTTTCCACACACTCCGATGACTATACGAGTATAAACTACTTCTCCTAGACTCCGACAAGTATAAGAGTATAAACTGCTTCTCCTTATCCTCCAATGAGTATAAGAGGTTAAACTACTTCTCCCATTCCTTCGACGGGTATACGAGGTTAAACTGCTTTCCTTATTTTCAACAATGGGAAGTTCCTAGAGAGTATTACCCTTAATATTCTTAAGGATAACCCGGCATTGTGATCGAATACAATTGGATTCACGTTCGCCAAAGAGCTGAGGGTGGGATACCTTAATGCATTCACATGGGAAGATCCTAGAGAATGCTATACATGGTATTCTTACGGACAATCCAAAACCGATTATTCATGGTGAAAAACTGTCATCCGAATAATTCATTCCTAATTATGATTAAGAACCTCCCAATATGGCTATTTAATCATTTCCAATATGATAAAAACACACCCACTGTCATTTTCTGAGCACTCCTTCGTCGAGATGAGATTCAATAACTTTATCCGGTCAATCTTTCCTCATGAAATTCCTATAGTTTAACTATGGAGTGCTTGATGATTCATGGTCCTCTACCACAAAGTTCCTCACTGATCAAATTAACTGACAGTGGGTTCACCAAAATTCTTTCAGCTGAGTCCATCCAACTTTGCCCCAAGAGAAGACACCACCTTCCAACACAAAAATTAATGTCTTGTGCGCATGAGGGCTTTATATCAATTCCTAAATAGAGATAAATCTATATCTAACACATGTTGTAAGGTGGTCCGTTCCTGTGAAAACGACCAAGCCTACGTATTCAACACCGTTGCACCAAAAATCCATGCATTTCATGCATGGGGAATTTTATCGCGAATCCTAAGTAGCGATAAGTTTGCACCTAACACACGTTGTCGGTTAGTCATTTACCACAAATAGGATAAAAACTCACGTATTCAACATCATGGCAGACCATTATTAATAACGCTAAAATTCGTGCCTGACACACACGGGGAATTTTATCCTGGATCCTAAGTAGGGATAAGTCAGCGCCTAACACGCATTACCGGTTAGTATTTTACTATAAAAAGGATAAAAGCCCACATATTCAACATCGTGGTAGGCCATTATTAATAACGCCAAAATACGTGCCTTACACGCACGAAGAATTTTATCCTGAATCCTAAGTAGGGATAAGTCAACGCCTAACACGTATTGTTGGTTAGTCTTTTACTGTAAAAAAGGATGAAAACCCACGTATTCAACATCGTGCCAGGCCATTATTAATAATGCCAAAATTCGTGTCTTATACGCACATGGAATTTTATCTCGAATCCTAAGTAGAGATAAGTAAACGTCTAATGCATGTTGTCGGTTAACCTTTCTCCGTGAAAAGAACACCAGGATTCACATCTAGGGGATATTATCTCAAGCCCTGAATAAAGATAAGTCTACATCTAACACAAGTTGCTGGCTAGTCTTTTCCCATAAAAGGATGAAGCCTATGTATTCAATATTATAGTATCAAGTCAAAGAGAGTTCATTCTTTTAGCATGACGTTTCCTGCAAAACGGACTTAAACAATCTGCATGCTAGCCCGACTCAAAAGCTAGTCAGTAAAGGCTCGTCAAATCTATTATGGCTGAGGGTTTGCTAAAATTCCTATAAGTATGATAGTTGCGGATGCACCAGCTTCATCAGTTGGTCTCATGACTTGAGCATCAGAGAGAACATCAATTCCAGCTGAAGTTTCCACAAAGGACTTTGAACATGTTGCAAATGAAAGCCAACGTCGGTCAACGCATTGTGATGAAGTTCAACGCATTGGAATCAAAGTCAACGTCCGTCAACGTGTCATCAATTCTCGTCAAAACAAGGCTTACATCAACTCCAAAACAATGGATAATCCCAAGGATTTCAATCGTAATTCAAATATGAATCCCCGATGAAGAAAGTCAATTCAACGTCGACTCAATGACACGAGTTAAAATCAGAGATCAACACACCAGTTTCAATTCTAGACTTCGAAAATGGTCAGACGATAAACACAGAGCTAGAAAAATTTTAGCTATTCGAAAAAATACTGAATAGACTGAGAATTAAAGAAGTCAAGAATTGAAGCCAATTACAGGTCCTTTTACACTTACTGAAAGTTGAGCCTATCACATCCAAAGTATTTTAGCCTCTTCTCTAGAAGAAATGAAACTAAAACATTTTGGAGGAGTATCTGTAGGCATCAAAAATTGCCTATAGGTTCCTGCATGCAGTTTGAGATAGGGAGAAGATGATGAACTTTATTATTCGAATCAAAGAGGATTATCTAACGCTGATAAGCGCATGAAGGGAATCGGTGAACCGTTGATGACGTAGCAAAAAACCACCAGAACGACAAAACAAGGACTCGCGTGCTCATCAGCCAGCTCCAAGTGGTCCGCGCGCTCACTAACCACCTCCAAGTGGCCCACACCCTCACCGGCCAACTCCAAGTGGCCCGCACGCTCACCGGCCACCTCCAAGTGTTCTGCGCGCTCATCAGCCAGGTCCAAGAGGCCTGGGCACTCACCAGCTATCTCCAGGTGGCCCGCACGCTCACTGACCACCTCTAAGTGTCCGACGCGATCATTAGCCAGCTCCAAGTGAGTTGCGTGCTCATCAATCACATCCAAGTGGCCCACGCGGTCATCAGCTACCTCTAAGTGGCCCGCGTACTCACCGACCAGCTCCAAGTGGCCCGCAAGCTCATTATCCAGCTCTAAGTGGCCGGCGCGCTCACTAGCCACCTCTAAGTAGCCCGCACGCTCATCAGCCACCTCCAAATGGCCCGTGTGCTCATCAGCCACCTCTAAGTGGCCCGTGCACTCATCAATTGCCTCTAAGTTAACGAAACATATGAAGCGAATCGGTGATGCATACAAGTCAGTGAAACGACGAAATGTGTGTAACCACAAAACAAGTCCAACCCGAAACACCAGAATAGCCCCTGGCAATCGAGTCACATCAAAATGACTCAGTCAGAATTAGGTGGCTCGGCCAAGGCCGAGCCACCATAGGGTGGCTCGCACAGTGATAGTGGGGTGGCTCACGCCAAGAAGTGTCCAAAATGCATTTTTTGACGGGTTTTCTCGGGATTTGTTCATTTTAGAGCCTCCCAACTGCTATGATACTATCCCTAAATGTGGTTAAGTGGTTGTTAACTGAGGATAAGGTCAAATCATCAATTTCTTGTTAGCCTTTATGTTTTGATGATGATCTATAACCACCATTATTAGTACTAATTACTTGTTGTGTGATATTGTAGATTACAAGAATTTCAAGTTCATTAGTACCTTAATTGAAGGATTGGATGGATTATCAAGCTACAATGATGAAATCAAGGAGGTGGAGGCATATTAGTGAAGCAAAGCTATCAAAAGCATAATATCAAATTAGAAGCTTTACGCAAATATCAAGACTCAAGCTATGCACTTATATGTGAAGGATATTGCATTTTATGTCTCTCTAGTGCTTAATGTAGGCAAGTAGTTTGTTAGATTGCATTTGAAGCTATTGGGATAACACACACACTTTCAAAACTCATATTTTGTTAATTTTTCTAAACAATGAGTTTTCACAAGTATAAGGATCTTTTTGAAAAATCCTTTGTCAAACAAGTTTGTTTTCTTGTTTAAAAATATTTTCCAGAGTTTTACAATTTTAGAAAGTTTTTTTTTATAATTTTTATAATTTCCCAAAGTTAAAAACCTGTTTAAAAACTCTGTGAATGTTCTGTGTCAGTTCGCGGTCGACCGGACTTGGTTCTACGGTCGACTGTAAAAAGTCCAGAGAGTTTGGGAAGTCTGGAAGCTTCTCACGATTGACCGGATGTGGTTCGACGGTCAACCGTGAAAAGTCCAGATAGTTTGACTGTAACGACTAGTTC
>NC_033803.1:65074423-65082038 GCF_001876935.1 Asparagus officinalis | reverse complement strand
GTCGTTGGCTCTACGGTCGACCGCCGCTACTGTAACGACTAGTTTTTGCCAGCTTTTAGATTTTCGAAATTTGGTCTTTTTTGTCTTTTTCTAGGGTTTTTGGCTTCTTCCATGGATTGCCTATATATACCCAACTACTCCATTTAATTCCAAGCAACCTTGGCAAGAGAAATTGATTGAGCTTGTGTTCTTATGCTATAAGGAACTTCAATTTTCAAATTTTCCAAATCTGTTTTCACACTTGCAAATCCCACATCCCAAACTTCAATTGGAATCTCTTCTCCTTGCCATAAGGCTACTATAAGAGAGGTTCTTTCAGTTCTTTGTAACATGTGGAGAGCAAGATCTTATGGAGATCTACTGTGGGGTTGTGAGATCTCAAAAGGAGATCATTGTGTAGAAGTTCCAGCTTCCAAATCGGGTTGTGATAGTGAAATTCTCCTCGAGAGTAGAGAGTGGGAACGTAGGTCGGAGGACCGAACCTCGTGAACATATCATGTGTCACAATTGGCTAACTAGTTCCTAACTCATCTCTCTTATTTTGTTTTCGTATCTTATTTTGTGGTGAATTGCATTGTCTTGTTTTTAATTGCGTATTTATTGCCTCATGACCCTATTCACCCTCCCCCCCCCCCCCCCTAGGGCCTTNCCCCCCTACTAGGGCCTTTCAATTGGTATTAGAGCCAAGGTCTCTACTATTTCTTAGGCTTAAACCCCTTAGAAAAAAGATCTTAATGGAGGCTTCAATGAATGTGTATATGCTAGAAGGATAATCCACTACTAGGCCACCCCTTTTTACCGATAGTAACTTTGCTTATTGGAAAGCTAGAATGGAGATTTATCTTCGATAAATTGACCTTGATATCCTAGACATCATAGAGAAGAAATATGTTGAGAAGCCTAGTAGTAGTAGTATGACCGATGGTGAGAGACTTAAAACAAACCTTAATATAAAGGCCATGAATGCCTTAATTTGTGGACTTACCCCCAATAAAAACAATAGGGTTTCCACGTGTGCAACCGTACACAAAATTTAGGAAAAATTATTCATCACTCATGAAAGAACCCCCCAAGTTAAGGAGTCTAAAATTTGTGGCCTCATGCATGATTATAAATTATTTAAAATACTTCCAAATGAATCTATTGATGCTATGTTTTCTTGGTTTACTAATATCATAAATGAATTACATGGCCTAGATACGAAATTGACGAACCAAGAGATGAACTACAAGATTTTTTGCTCTTTGACGCCGATGTGGGAGCCCAAAGCTACATCTATTGAGGAAGTTCATGATCTTACAACACTTACTCTTGATGGTCTCATTGGCAAGCTTAAGGTCCATGAGAAGAAGATCAAGGAAAAGGAGGAAGTACCCCCAAAGGCAACCGAGGAACCATCTCAAAAATTAAAGACTATTTGCACTTAAAGGGGCAATTGATGACTCATCCTCCTCGGATAGTGAAGTTGATGTCTCTAGAGAAGTGGCACACCTCTCTAAAAGAATATCAAGATTAATTAAAATGAATAAAATTTTATAAATCGATCTAAATACAATAACAACAAATTTCCCTCTCGTGTATGTAAATGCTTCGAATATAATGAATCGGGACACTTAGCAAATGATTGTCCCAAGCTTAAGATGAAGTACTTGAAGTACAAGAAGAAGAAGGTTATGTACGCCGGATGGGATGAATCCAAACAAAGTGATTCAGATAGTGATGATGAGGGCGCCAAGATTGCTCTTCATGACCCAAACATTTGTTTCATGACTCATGAAGATAAGGTACAATCCAAAATCGAAAGTGAATCATTCTATATGCAATGTGAACTAGAAACCTCATTTGAAGAATTAAATGTTGAATTTAAAAGAGTGGCAAAAGAATACTCTTCTTTTAAAAAATTACATGTTTCTTGTGATTCTAAGTTTGTGCAACTATAATCTTCTCTTGCTCTAAAAGATGAAATGATAGGAAATCTAGACTTTGAAAATAAACAACTAAGGTCTAAAATTGAGAGGCTAGAAATTAAAAATGATAGAATTAAATCTAATCACGCCTACTCTAGCCATCAACATGTTGATAGAAAATGATATCATAAATCTCATGCTCCTACATATAAGAAAAAGTTTTTATGCACATATTGCATGGGATATGATCATATTGTTGGCCTTCTTGTTTTGATGATGTTTAACAAACAATTTACCACTAATGTTGTTTATCTAGTATTTGTGTTTTCTTATTTATTATAGACAAACAACGTGTTGGAGGATGGATGGAATAGAGCTTCAACGATCATATCCAATGGAGGTTGGCGGAATGTTGGGTTGAAGCTTATGCAATTCAAGTTCAAGATCCAAGTTCAGCTTCATCCGTATAGTGTACCAAGTCAAGCTTATTGAAGATCAAGATCTAGATTGGGTAACTAGTTTATGATTTATATTATGTGTGTTAAGTACTCTAAGCTCAATTATCTATACACACACATTTATTGGTTTCTTCGTATATATATATATATATATATATCAAATATATTTTCATATACATACTCATATGTTTCATTTTCTATTTTATTTGTGAAAATATTGTTTTCTCAGTTTATGGACTTAATAATAATCATATACATATTTTATTAAGTTTATATAATCATTGTGCAAAGTTTCAAAACATGGTTTAGCCTAAATGTCAAAATTCACATGTTTACATTTTCGTGTTTTGGACTATTTTTGCAAAATAATGATTTTTCACAAATGGCAAATGTAATTTGGAAAATTCTTTTTGTAACATGTTTATATACATTTCCCAAAGTTTCTTAATTTTTGGACTTCATTTGTTATTTTTAACAATTTTCCAAAAGTCAAAAAATCTGTTTTCAAACCTGACATTTTTAAGTATCTGTTCGTGGTCGACCGCCAAGGTCGACCACCATGAGTTCAGAACTCAGAATATGTTTTTATGGCTCATGGTCGACCGTGGCGGTCGACCATAGCGAGTCTAGAGACATTCACGGTCGACCGTCGCGGTCGACCGTCGCTTGTCCAAAGCTGTTTTCCTGTTTTTCGTTACTCGCGTTCGACCGCAGCAGTCGACCGCCGCACTGTCACCGTAGTTCCAACGGCTATTTTTAGAGCCGTTGTAGAATGGTTTTTTTGGTCTTTTTCTTGGCTTTGTCTTACCTTTGGGGTTTCATATAAATACCCCCTTACCTCAGTTTTTACAAGCAAGCAAGAGAATGTTTTAAAGAGTTTTAAAAAGAGTTTAAGCTTGTTTTAAGCTTGTTTAAGGGTTTGGTTTAAAGCTGTTTTGGTTTTCACAAGTTGAGGAGATCATATTCTTGTTTGGGCTTCAATCTCTATCTCTCCATCTTGTTATTCAGAGAAGAATCTCTAAACTTATTTCTAGCTTTTTATTATTTTGTTTATAATTTCTATATGCTAGATTTTAATTGAGTTTAGTTTGATTTTGATTTCACTCAATGTTGCACACACCCACTTGAGCTTATTGTATTTGCATTCATAATATATTTGGGATTGTGAGAGTTGTAACATTGAGTGTGAGATTTCATTGTGTTCTCATCCATAATAGAGAACAAACATTTATTGAGCCTTATTGTGAGATTCACTTTGTAATACACTTGTACACCGAGAGAAGTGTATGGCGAGAGTCGGGGATCGTCCCAAGAGGAATGACGTCGGTTGACGAACCTAGGGAGAGGCTGTAACCGAGCACTTGAGGGAGACACGTCTAGTTCAACACTTGAGAGGGTGTAGAGTAGGATTGCAAGAGTGGTGATTGTAAAGTTTTCGGTTAGCTAGAAAACCGAGTGTGAGGTGTAAACGTTGTTCGGGTAAGCGTAGAAAACCCAGTTGTGTTAGTGGATTTCTCCCCGGGAGTGGGGAGCGAAGACGTAGGACGGAAAGTCCGAACTCCGTGATCAATTGATTATGTTTGTGTGTGCCTTGGCGTTTATTCTTATTTGTGCTCATTGCTCATTTCGCCATTGCCTCACTATTTAGTTTGTCCACTATCTAGTTTAGATTATTTACCCTTGTGTAGTTTATATATCCTTGCACATACATTGCCTATATCTCTTTGTTAGGATATATCTCGTTATTCATATTGTTTATCCTAGCTCATATATTATTGTATTTCATACTTGCTAGGATAACTTGTTAATTAATTTTAATTAGCTTATAATCGGATTAGATTAGCATAAGACCCTAATCACCTCCCCTCTAGGGTCTAACAATTGGTATCAGAGCTTGGTGCTCTTTGATTTAAGGTCTAATCGCCTTGAGTTAAAGATCCAAGTTAGCTTATTGTGCTAATCTAATTTTGAGCTTTATTTGTATCTTGCTTGCATATATACATTATGGATATGAATGATGTATCTTGTTTAGGTTATGCCATCAATATTGCTCCTAGATTAGATAATTTCCCCTATGCCCAATGGTGTGTTAAATTTAAACTTTTTGTTCAATCTAAATACTTTGATTTATGGAAAATTATAGATGATGCTTATATTGTGCCCACTATGTAGAAATCCAAGTGGAAGAAAAATGATCATCGTATGTTTACAATGAATAATATCTTGTTAGAATATTTGCTAAATGCTCTTGATTCATCTATACCTAACAAATTTGTTCATTTTAATAGTGCTTACACCTTATGGAAATTTATTGAAGCACATCAAGGAGACTTGGAGGCGATCCGACAAGCTTTGGAGGATCCCGCTTCAAGTTCTAAAGGAGCTTCATGCACATGAGCACTAGGATAGCCCTAGTGAGGTTTGCGAGTTCAAAACCATTAATGATTTACCTAATGATGAACTTGCTTGTGCTGCCCTAGTGAGGTTTGCGAGTTCAAAACCATTAATGATTTACCTAATGATGAACTTGCTTGTGCTAGTGAGAGATTATTACATGCCTACAAGAAATTGCAAAATGACTTTATTAATTTGCAAAGCAAGCACGAAGATTTAAAATCCGATCATGAGAAGTTAGCTTCCAAATTTGATATCATTTCTCAAGAAAGTATTGCTCTTCAAGAAAACAATGATATGTTAAATTTGGAAAATAATAATTTAAAATTAAATATTGCTAACTTGACTCATGACAAAAATAATGCCATATTAGAAGTAGAGAACATAAAAAATAAAGTTGCTTCTTTTGCAAATAACTATAGATGTTAAAAAATAAAGTTGCTTCTTTTGCAAATAACTATAGATGTTCTACTTCTAATAAAAATGCATATGTGCCAAATGATGAGTTGAATGTTGTTAAAAATCGCATTTCATCCTTAGACTCAACTCTTAATACATGTATTAATAATCATTAGAAGCTTATGGATATGTGTGCCAAGACTAAGTAAAAATCATCTACTTATTATGCACACATGTATAGCAAAACTTATAAGTGTTCAATTTGCGGCCGTCAAGGTCATTTAGCTAAGTTTTGCTATGATGCACACAAACATAAGAATTCTAATGCTCCTTGTGCATCTCATGTAGCTTCTTCATCTTGTTAAGCATGCTCATGTGTTTAAATGTGATATTTGTGGTTGTTTTGGTCATTTGGCCAAATATTGTTTTGATTTGAAAAATAAGTCTTATTTGCCAAATGTTTCTAGTAGACCACATGTTTATAAATATAATGTTTATGGTAGATTTGGCCACTTAGGAAAGTTTTGTTTTGATAATGTCTCACATTTGCAAAAAGCTTCAAATAATTTACCTTTGTTTGCAAATGTTCCACGTGCACCTTTTAATGGTCAACATAAGCAAATGCTTCATTTCTATTGTATTTATTGCAATCGGAAGGGTCATTTGAATGATTATTGCTATGACCGATCCCGTGCACCACATATGCCCAAGAGGGTTCATAACCCTAAGGCTTTGAGCTTTAATGATAGGGGTCATGTTCCTAAACAAACCGGCACCAAGAATACTTGGGTGCCAAAATAATTTTTAAGCTAAGAATTTTAGTACTTTTATTTTTTTTCTTGGTTTTGAAAAATTTATTTTAAACTTTTATGAAAATAATTCCCTTTATTGGTCAAATTCTTTTGTTTTCATGATTATTGGTTTTGTTTTGATGAGAGGTTTGTATAACCCTCCGAGCTTATTGGGTGTTTATTCCCAAATCTTGTTTACCGGGTGTTAAAATGTTTATATGGGTTATTATTAGCTCAAGAGCTAGATATGGTTGCCTCTCTTGATTTTTTAAAATAAATGATGATTTGGTTTTATGTTCTTATATGATTTACTTGTGATTTATGATTTCATTGGTTGATTTGTCTTCATTTGAAAACCTTTTACATGATTTTCATGTTCCTTTTCTTTTGATTTCATAAATCTATTTTTGATCTTTATGTTTTTGTTAATGAGACACTATTTTCATATTGACATATTTATATGTGTTCTCGTTATCTTTTTGTATATGAGTGATATTTAGCATATTCATGTATGCTTGCTCACATGTTTTGCCTTGATCTTTATTGCATATATTTTATATGGCATTTTGATAGGGGGAGCTATTCTCTATTCTATGTTTGTTTTTATACTCACCTATGCTTATTGATAGGGTGAGCTTTCACTCTCTTAATTCTTTTTTCCCCTTTTTGATGTTGTCAAAGGGGGAGAAATATTGTGAGTATATTCTTTCTTGTTTTTATGCATGTGAATTATAAATTATATATTCATTTCCTTCATGCATATATCTCTTTTTATAAATTGTTTGTCATCATCAAAAAGGGGAAGATTGTTGGCCTTCTTGTTTTGATGATGTTTAACAAATAATTTATCACTAATGTTGTTTGTCTAGTATTTATGTTTTCTTATTTGTTATAGACAAACAACATGTTGGATGATAGACGGAATAGAGCTTCAACGATCATATCCAATGGAGGTTGGCGGAATGTCGGGTTGAAGCTTATGCAATTCAGGTTCAAGATCCAAGTTTAGCTTCATCCGTATAGTGTACCAAGTCAAGATTATTGAAGATCAAGATCTAGCTTGGGTAACTAGTTTAGGATTTATATTATGTGTGTTAAGTACTCTAAGCTCAATTATCTATACACAGACATTTATTGGTTTCTTCATATATATATAGTTATATATATACATAAGTTTTAGTTTCTATGCATATATATAGTTATATATATACATACATGTGTTTTTGAGTTTTCATGTTTATAAATATGAAATCACATGTTTCATATTTATTATTGTGTTTTAGTATATATTACATAGAATATGCAATTTTGTGAAAATATTGTTTTCTTAGTTTTTAGACTTAACAATAATCATATACATATTTTATTAAGTCTATTTAATCATTGTGCAAAGTTTCAAAACATGGTTTAGCCTAAATGTCAAAATTCACATGTTTACATTTTCGTGTTGTGGACTATTTTTGCAAAATGATGATTTTTCACAAATAGGAAATGCAATTTGGAATTTTTTTTTTTGTAACATGTTCATTTACCTGTTTATATACATTTCCCAAAGTTTCATAATTTTTGGACTTCATTTGTTATTTTTAACAATTTTCCAAAAGTCAAAAAATCTGTTTTCAAACCTGTCATTCTGAAGTATCTGTTCGTGGTCGACCGCCAGGTC
>NC_033803.1:64967962-65074405 GCF_001876935.1 Asparagus officinalis | reverse complement strand
CTCATGGTCGACCGTGGCGGTCGACCGTAGCGAGTCTAGAGACATTCACGGTCGACCGTCGCGGTCGACCGTCGCTTGTCCAAAGCTGTTTTCCTGTTTTTCGTTACTCGCGTTCGACCGCAGCAGTCGACCGCCGCACTGTCACCGTAGTTCCAACGGCTATTTTTAGAGCCGTTGTAGAATGGTTTTTTTGGTCTTTTTCTTGGCTTTGTCTTACCTTTGGGGTTTCATATAAATACCCCCTTACCTCAGTTTTTACAAGCAAGCAAGAGAATGTTTTAAAGAGTTTTAAAAAGAGTTTAAGCTTATTTTAGGCTTGTTTAAGGGTTTGGTTTAAAGCTGTTTTGGTTTTCACAAGTTGAGGAGATCATTTTCTTGTTTGGGATTCAATCTCTATCTCTCCATCTTGTTATTCAGAGAAGAATCTCTAAACTCATTTCTAGCTTTTTATTATTTTGTTTATAATTTCTATATGCTAGATTTTAATTGAGTTTAGTTTGATTTTGATTTCACTCATTGTTGCACACACCCACTTGAGCTTATTGTATTTGCATTTATAATATATTTGGGGTTGTGTGTAACTTAGAGAGTGAGCTTATAATTCGTTCTCATCCATTGTAGAGAACATAAACATTTATTGAGCCTTATTGTGAGATTCACTTTGTAATACACTTGTACACCGAGAGAAGTGTGTGGCGAGAGTCGGGGATCGTCCCAAGAGGAGTGGCATCGGTTGACGAACCTAGGGAGAGGCTATAACCGAGCACTTGAGGGAGACACGTCTAGTTCAACACTTGAGAGGGTGTAGAGTGGGATTGTAAGAGTGGTGATTGTAAAGTTTTCGGTTAGCTAGAAAACCGAGTGTGATGTGTAAACGTTATTCGGGTAAGCGTAGAAAACCCGGTTGTGTTAGTGGATTTCTCCCCGAGAATGGGGAGCGGAGACGTAGGACAGAAGGTCCGAACTCCGTGATCATTTGATTGTGTTTGTGTGTGCCTTGGCGTTTATTCTTATTTGTGCTCATTGCTTATTTCGCCATTGCCTCACTATTTAGTTTGTCCACTATCTAGTTTAGATTATTTACCCTTGTGTAGTTTATATATCCTTGCACATACATTGCCTATATCTCTTTGTTAGGATATATCTCGTTGTTCATATTGTTTATCCTAGCTCATATATTGTTGTATTTTATACTTGCTAGGATAACTTGTTAATTAATTTTAATTGGCATATAATCGGATTAGATTAGCATAAGACCCTAATCACCCCCCTCTAGGGTCTAACACATATCTCTACTCATTGTAGAATTAAAAACAATATTAATAATTATGAGTTAATATGGGTACCTATGGGTATCAAAAATACTAACATTCAAGGACCCAAAGTTTGGGTACCTAAAGGTTCTATAACTTTTTCATTAACACATTTTGAAATTTATATTCATAACCACACACAATAAAAAAATATATAAAAAGTATAAGTCTCATCACAATAATATCAAGATCACAAGAATAATCAAGCGGAAACAAATAGAGATATAACAATTGGCCAAGTATTACGTCCACTAGATAGATAAATCCAATATCCAAAATGAAATACAAATGTCTTGGCCCATTCACGGCCACTAATTCTAGATTATATATCTGAAGAGAATTCTAGAAATATCTAATGTATGAAAATAAACAATCAACTTCTATTGTAAATTAAAGAGCTATTGCATGGCTTTGTCATTTTCCTCATAGTCTGCTTATTCAAGTAGACTTGGTCCGCAGCGGTTGGAATCACTTTGTTACCTGAGGAAGGTTTCCACAAAAGGCATTAGATGTAAGGTCTTACTGAGGAACTATGAGGAAACGGCATGAATCAATGGTTAGCTGATCAAATATAATTAGCATTTTATCTGCTAGATAAGAAAGAATAAACAAATCAAAGATTACTGATTATAAGCTGAGAAGAATATCTCAAGTTGCGTTGTGGATGCAACACACAAGCATGCGCACACACACATATAGGAAAAAATGTATATGAGATGGCAACTCATTTTGCAAAATGAGTTACTTAGAGATACACATTTGATGAGCCCCACCTTAGTGGTCAAATCAAAAGTTATGAGTCTCACCACTTACTCCTTTCGTAGCTCATATAGGTATACATATAGATAAGTATGTGTGTGTGTGCACGCACGCGCACATATATGTGTGTACATACACATACGTGTGTGTGTACACACACACATATATACACACACATACGTGTATATGTCTGTATGTGTGTATACACACACACGCACACACACATATATATGTGTGTATATACACACATATATGTACACACACATGTATATATGTATGTATATGTGTGTACTCTCTCTCTATCTATCTATCTCTATCTCTCTCTCATTTGGATATGAAATGATTAATCTGTCCACTTAAGGTGGTTACTCCTAACTAATACAAAGTCATAAATAGGTACTCATGTAGGAGTATTCTGGCCAACCAACAAAGTTTACGTCATAATTAATATCATAACTTATACCTCATCCTGCTATTATTTAATTTGAACATGCAATCTTATATTCTATAATCCTTTTCCTATGACAACCTCACATAACCCCGTTAGTACTAAATATAACGGTCTAAGTCGGGGATCAATTGCCTAGACAAATCATGTATTAGGACTAACTACGTCGGGATACACTCCATAGTCTAAGACACATGTTTATACACCCGTCTACATGTACAAAGACTTGGTGTAACATTCTATTGTATTATCTCTCATAAAAACTATTCATAATGATTTCATTAAACTATTCACTCACCTCATAGCGAGTTATATATTATATTTATCATGTATTTAGTTAAAACGAGTGATCGAACCAGTCCATATATGTGTAGGTGTCACATGGGACTACTCATACATCATCAAAATAATTGTAAATTCTCATTAAACAAGCTAAAAGAAGTTAATTAGTCCCTTTCGACCGTTAATTACATTATTAGAGAGCTAATTATGCATTTGTACAAAATCAGTAACACGTACTATTTTTCTCAACAGAAGTAGGCCTCGACCTACTCAATGTATACGTCTCTATTTAGAATTTGGTGTTAGAACATCAAACATCTGATCTCAAATTAAATGTATGATGTCACCACTTGATGACTCTAATCACTAATTTTGCGGCTATTCTAGATCCAAATCACCTTATTCTTCGTCGTTTTGCCTTGAAACTTGTCGTGACTCTTACAAACAACATTGGAAAACATATATGCATGTTTTCACATGTTTCTACCATTTTTTTTTTGATCAAACATTGAGAAAACTAATAGAACTAGGGTTTTTATCAAAAAATCAACTTTTCAATGTTTTTAATGATTGCGTTTGGGGTAAATCTGATTTAATCTCATCAAAGCTACTCCAAAATAAAAATAATAACATAAAAAAGGTTAAAGATTTAAGCATGAATTTTCTAGGGTTTTCATAGATCGAAATGAAAAATATCAAGAGAGATAACAAATGATAATTCCCAAATAAGAACAAGTTGAGAGAACTATCACTTGAGATGAAGATCGAGTTCTCCTAATTCGAATCTCCCCTCTCTATTCCTCTCCTATAGAATTCCTTCTCCCAAAAGAAATAAGTTCTGAGAAAATAATATGAACCCTAATTTGTGGGTTTATATAGGCTATGAGCCTATTTATAACATAACCCACTAACTTCTTTCCTTTACACTTATGACCCTAAGGATTACATACGCAAATCCATTTTACAATTAAACATAGTTTAGGACTAATTCATGATTAATCCATGAATATTATTCTAATAAATATGCTTTAGGGAATATCATCATATCGAGTAGGAATACTTATTTATTTTGTAAGAATTTCGTCAATTAAATATACTATTTAATTAAAATATTCTGGGCTTTATATCCTACCACCCTTAGAATAAATTTCTCCCTTGAAAAATCTAACTAGGGCGGATGCATACCTCTAAGAAATCAGGGTGCTTCTTCGCTATTGAATTCTCTTGCTCTCAAGTAGCTTCTCCATGTGAGTACAAAGTCTATTGCACAACCGCTAAGGGAAAATAACCTTATTCCTCATATGTTTCTCTCTTAAGCCAAAGATAAAAATTGGGAGTTCAGTATAACATGGATCCACTCCAATTGTCAACTCTGAATGATCTAAGATGTGACTCTCAACTGATACATACTTCCTCAACTACGACACATGAAATGCATTATGCATGCCTTGCAATGGCAGTGGGAACGCTAACCTGTATGCGACCTTACCTACTCATTTAATAATATTAAATGGTTCGATATATTGTGGGCTCAACTTTCCATGAGTGCCAAAGCTAATAACTATGCGAATCGATAAAATCTTATGTAGTACGTGGTCTCCGACCTTAAACTCTAGACGTATTCTACCTGTATCTACCTAGCTATGATATCTATCCTGAGCTGCCATGAGATGGTTGTAAACTATCTTAATCTTCTCTTCGGATAACTAGATGATTTTGAGAACTAATAATTTCCTCTTTCCTACTTCATCCCAACCTAACAGCGATATGCATTTCTCCTATACAATGCTTCAAATGGTGACTTCTTAGTACTAGCTTGATAATTTTTATTATAAGGGAATTCTACAAGGTGTAAATAACCCTCCTACGAACCTCTAAAATCTAACACACACCCTCGAAGCATGTCTTCCAAAATCTAAATAATTCATTTTGATTGTCCATTGATCTGTAGATGATAAGTGATGCTGAATTTCAATCTAGTGTCCAAACTCTCCTGTAAACTATGCTAAGACTGAGAGATGAATCAAGTATTTTGATTTGAAATAATAGAAATTAACACTCCATTAAGTCAAACTATCTCTTGCATTCAGCGCTCCGCTAGCCATTCGGTAGTTTGCCCAAATTGAAAAAGAATAAAATGAACGCTCTTAGTGAATCAATCAATGATCATCCAAACTACATTATTTTGCTTCTGGCTATTAGGTAAAACTGTCACAAAATCCATTATAATGTGTTACCACTTTCATTTTGGTAAACTTGCAATCTTTTGGTGTTTCGCCTCCACTTACTAATACGTGAGGCATTTGCACTGATATTTGGCGATATCACATTTCATATCGTCCCACTAGAAGTACAATTTTAGGTCTTTGTACATCTTAGTTCCTCTAGGATGAACTAATAGCATTGAACAATGAGCCTCATCGAGCAATTCTCTACAAACTTTACCTGCTTACAAAAATGGTCGCCTTTCCTAAAGGAATCATCTCTACAAATCCAAATATTTTTTTTCCTCTTGCCTTCATGTACTCTCTTTTTGACCTCAATGAGCTCTTCATCATGTAATTGCTTCTTCTTAATATTGTCAATTAATAAAGGTTTTACTTGCACATCATTATTTTCTTTCACGTATGCGGTAGAATAACTTTAATACTGTGATTCTCCACCTTTGCAATAAGCTCTTTCTGCTTCGTGGGCCTCATTGTGCTTGTTGTTCTGCCAAATGCATGGATACTGCGTCCACTTTACCCAGATGATATTGATGTCGTAGTTTGTCATGAGTTCTAACCATCTCCTTTGGCCCATATTCAGTTCTTCTGGGTATAAATATATTTGATTATGATTGATGAAGACTTCTAACTTCTCCCACATAATATAGTGCCGCCAAATGTTCAATGCATGAATCATCACTACTAACTCCAAAATGTGAGTAGGGTAATTCCTCTCATGTGGTCTCAATTGTTGAGAAGCATAAGTAATTATCATCTCGTCTGTATTAACATGTACCATATTCTAATTCCTGAAGCGTCAGCGAGAAATGCAAATTAATCACTCCCCTTCGATAATGTCAAAAGGGTGCTATCATTAAGAAATTCTTGGGAGTTTCAATGCCTACTAACATTCTACTATCCATATTGCCTAAAATAAGCACACATGTCATACTCACATCGAGTGTTTCATGTTGCTAGCATGAACGAGTGGAACTGCTTGTACCACAGTCTTGGAGACTACTTCAGCCCGTAAAGTGAATTCTTCAAAACGCACATGTGGTCCTCTGTTCATTCCTCAACAAACCATTCTGGCTACTCCACGTAGATTATCTCTTCAAGCTCTCATGTAGAAATATTATTTCATGTCAAACTGCTTCAACCTTATGTCATGCTCCACTACCATTGCGAACAACACCTAAATTGACATATGTTTGACTAGCAGAGAAAATATCTCATTATAGTTAATCCCCTCCTTTTGTCTGACATGAGGCATGTTTTATAATGCTCATTCTCCTTCTTACCGAATACCCATTTGCACCTTAAAACTCACTTCTCTTTTGGCAGTTCTTTGATTCGAATGTTATTTTATCTGTAGAATTCATTACATGTTTATCGATTACAACAGATTCAAAAGGAATTAATCTTTTTATAAGATCTCTTGCTTACATAAATAAAACAAAAATTACAACTCTCTTCAAACACACGCAGAGGACGTTTATCACCCCCTGCTTAAGTGGGATCTTTGCATGTACCGGGGACACGTTAGTCCGTAGACCATCACGGATCAGATCCGGTTGACAGATAAGTGAATTAATGCTCTTGCTTCACAAAGGAAACAATCGCAGAAGTGATAATCTCGACCAAGCGAGATTACGACTCTTCTCTAGATCAAAACCAAATTTAATCTGAAGGAAAGGGGGAACGGGCCTCAGATCCTTCGAATAGCTTCCTCTTTATGCCGAAGTTCGCCAATATCTGCTAGCCCTCCTCTAAAATTTGTGCTCCACTCTTCAATTTGACAGCACCTCACCTTCTGATTTTCGATCCTTTTAAATGAAGGCCCTAGGCGTGTATTTATAGGCTTTGGTTATATTTTTCAGATAATAACTAATGATTTGATATTATCCGTAGTTAACAACCGCTTAATCACGTCCAGGGATAGTATCAAAGTAGTTAGGAGGCTCTGAAATGATTAAATCCGCAAAATCCCGGCGAAAACGTGTTTTCGGCTCAAAACTGTGCGAGCCACCAAATGGTGGCTCCCCCCCTGCGAGCTACCAAATGGTGCCTTGGCCGAGCCACTAGCTTTGGCCGAGTTATTTTGATGCGACTCGGTCGCCAGGGGATTTTCTGGTTTGTTCCTGTTCTGTCGTTACGCGTATTTCTTCACTTCCTTAACTTGTACACTTCATCAGTTCGCTTGATGCATTTCATTAATTTAGAGGTGGCCGACGAGTGCGTGGGCCACTTGGAGCTGGCTTGTTGTAATGTCATCAACGATTCGTCGCTTTGTAGTTTCGACAGCTTGTCGCCACGTCATCTGATGGTTCATCGCTCGACGGCTCATCGTCTTGAGCTATGTTCGAGACCTATAGTCATTTTTAACGCCTACAGATGCCCCCTCTAAAGTGTTTTAGTCTCATTCTTTTATAGAGGAGCCTGGACTACTTGGGATATGATACGCTTAGCCTTCAGTTTTTTGATTTCTTCATCTTTCAGTCTTCAGTATTTTATCGAATAGCTAAAATTCTTCTGGTGCTATCTGACCATCGTCAAAATCTTGGACTTAGACTGACGTGTTGATATCTGAATTAGCTCGTGTCATTGAATCGATGTTGAACTGATCATTTTCGTCGGGAATTCGCATCTGAATCACGATTGAACTGCCCGGGGTTAATTCGGAATTGAGAATAATCCTGAGCCTTGTTTTGGCGAGACTATCGACACGTTGACCGGCGTCAATTTGCATTGAACGGTGTTTGACTTGCATTGATCGTCATTGACTTTCATCATCACGCCTTGATAGGCGTCGACTCATGTCGAATGGTGTCGACTCGCGTCGATCTTCTCGTCACGTTTTGACCGGCGTGAACATAGTTTATACTCATACGTTAACGGGAGTCTACACAGTTTAAGCTCTTAAGGCATTAGAGCGAGGAGAACCAGTTTGTACTCATATACTCCTGGGAGTTCAAGTCAAGAGACTAACTGATGAAGCTGGTGCGTTAGTGACTATCATGCTTATAGGATTTTTGGCAAACTCTTAGTCATAAACGGGTTTGACGAGCCTTTACCGACTACTGTTTGAGTCAGACTAGCATGCGGAATGTTTAAGTCCATTCCGCAGGTGACGTTATGCTAAAAGTCTCTTAGACTTGATGCTATTATATTGATTACATAGACTTCGTCATTTGTCACGGGAATAGACTATCCGGCAACGCGTGTTAGGCGCAGACTTTAGGATTTTTGGCAAACCCTCAGCCATCAATGGATTTGATATGCCTTTACCGATTACCGTTTGAATCGGGCTTGCATGTGAATTACCTAAATTTGTTTCACATGTGATGTTGTACTACGAGAATGAACTCTCTTAGACTTGAAGCTATGATATTGAATACATAGGCTTCGTCCTTTTTACGAGGAAAGACTAACCGGCAACGCGTGTTAGGCGTAGACTTATCTCTATTTAGGGATCGAGATAACATCCCCCAGACATGAATCCTGGCATTCTTTTCACGGAGAAAGGTTAACCGGCAACGTGTGTTAGATGTTGACTTATCTATACTTAGGATTCGAGATAAAATTTCTCGTGCGTAAAAGGCACGGATTTTGGCGTTATTAATAACGACCCGCCACGATGTCGAATATGTAGGCTTTTGTCCTTTTTACGGTGAAAGACTAACCGACAACGCGTGTTAGGCGCTGACTTATCCCTACTTAGAATTCAGGATAAAATTCCTTGTGCGTGTAAGGTATGGATTTTGGCGTTATTAATAACGGCCTACCACAATATCGAATACGTGGGCTTTTATCTTTTTTACGGGAAAGACTAACTGACAATGTGTGTTAGACACTGACTTATCCCTACTTAGGAGTCGGGATAAAGTTCCTCATGCATGAAAGGCATGGATTTTTGGTGCTACGGTGTTGAATACATAAACTTGGTCGTTTTCATGGGAACGGACCACCCTACAGTATGTGTTAGATGCAGACTTATCTCTATTTAGGGATCGAGATAAAATTCCACGTACATGTAAGATACGGATTTTGATGTTGGAAGGTGGTGTCTTCTCTTGGGGGTAAAGATGAACCCGATGCTGGAGAGGAAAAGTTTTATATTCTATCTTCAGGTGCAAAAAAAATTTAAAGTAGGATATCCACTTCGAGAATCAAAAAAGATTCGGATAACCCTAACTGTCGGAAGGTTTGATTACCCAATGTGAAGGTGGATTTTGATGTTGGAAGGTGGTGTCTTCTCTTGGGGCAAAGATGAACCTGATACCGGAGAGGTAAAATTTTATATTCTATCTCCAGGTGTAAAAGAAATTCAAAATGGGATCTTCACTTCGAGAATCAAAAAAGATTCGGATAATCCTAACTGTCAAAAGGTTTGATTACCTAATCTGAAGGCGGATTTCTCGTTTATCGAGAGGGAACTCCTGTTTTGGCCCTAACTATAGGAAGGTTTGACCAAGTAGGAGGTTTGAGATGACCCTAGCTATAGGAAGGTTTGATCACTTGATTTGAAAGTGAACCTCTCGTTCATGAAAGGAGTCGAGATGGAATTTTGGCTTTGGTCCTAACTATAGGAATGTTTGACCAAGTAGGAGTAAAGATACAACTAACACTGGGAATGTTAACTCGTACAAATCACTCAGTGGGTTTTTTTAGTGTCAAGTGGCTAGGACTTAACACGAAGGGGTTTGATGATTGTCATGGATCAGCAGCTTAAATTTTTGAATACCATGTTAAGATTTTGACATTAGGAGTGTTAAGTGCATAAACACAGCGGGAGTTTGAATGGACTCAGCCAAAAGAATTTTGGTGGACTCACTGTCAGTTAATTTGATCAATGAGGGATTTTGTGGTGGAGGACCATGAATCATCAAGCACTCTACATTTACATCATGGTAGTTTCATGAGAGAAGATTGACCGAATAAAGTCATTAAATCTCATCTCAACGAAAGAGTGCTCGGAAAGTCACAGCGGGAGGGTTTTAATCACCTTGAAAATAATTAAGTAGCCACAATGGGAGGTTCTTAATCATGATTAAGAATGAATTATTTTGATAATTGGTTTTCATCTTGAATAATTAGTTTTGGGTTATCCTTAAGAATATCATGTATAGCATTATCCAAAAAGTTCCCATGGGAATGCATTGATGTATCCCACCCCCAGCTCTTTGATGAGACTGAGTCCAATAAGCAGTATCTTATTTCCAACCCTTTTATTAATGTCGGGTTATCCTTAAGAATATTATATGTAATATTCTATAGGAACTTCCCGTTGGATACAAGGGAAACAATTTATACTCATATACCTATATGAGTTTTGGAAGAAGTAGTTTATACTCATATACTTTTTGGAGTGTGGGAGAAGCAGTTTAACCTCTTATACTCATCGGAGGAAGAAGTTCTTATTCGACTTATTTCGGCATTATGATGTCGGCATCAACCAAAACTTGAATGTTGTTCTTGAGAGTGAAACAAGCCTTGGTGGGATGAAGGATCCTCCTGTGGTATGCACGGTACTTTAAATCCGAAGTGTTGTTAGCTTCCTCCTGATTCGTAATAGGTGGCAGCTTGATTTTGTTATTTTCAAGGAGGTATTTAAACATTACAACCTCTTCATCCTTGAAGGAGTACTCTTTTTGGAGTCTCGGATCCGAAGTCCATCACTGCTTCTGAGGTTGCTTTTGTGACGTCTAATTAGCGTCAATAGCCGTCGCAGATGTCTTTCCCTTACCATGAGAAGAAAAATTTGAGTTAGGGGGATAGTCGTTGGTTGGCCTCTTTCAAGCTTTTGTTCTTTTAAGAAAGCATTCGGCCTGTTCCCCGCGTAATTTTAATTCTTTCTATGTTGTGGATAGCAAGACCCCCAGGGCTTCCAGCACATCAATGGAGAGATTGTTATGACATGTCTTTAAGATGAATTCCTCTCGTCCAAAAGGGTTCCAATCGACACTTCGATGTTATCATCGAAGAAGTTGTTAAGGAATGATTTTTCCATGTCGTTCTAGCTATTGATACTTCCTAGCTTGAGACGGTGGTACTAATCGAAGCCGGCCACGTGAAGGGTGCTAACGAATGACCGGACCATCAAAGGTTCATTGTTGGAGATCACACCCAGGTGGGAGTTAAAGTAAATTAGGTGTTGAGTGGGTGAGCCCTTTCCGTTAAACGGCGTGAAGTTAATTTGATTGAACTTCTCCGGATATGTGATTGACTCCCACTCCCTTAGATATGGGCAGGGAATGCCCATTTTCTTTAATTCTTGAGTGGACATCAGTGCGTTGATCTTGTTCTCCAGGTCTTTCATTTTCTCATCCTCACCCACATTTTCCTTTGGGCAGTTTTAGGGAGGAATAACTGGACCACCCCTAGCATTGTCATCCTCGATGGTACCACCCCCAGCATTTTAATCAACAGGAGGGGTATCAGTGTTGAGATTTTCATCAACTTCTGAATCGCTATCTACCTGATTGGTTGTGTTGCGACGGCTAGATTCACCAATTTGATTTGATAAAGCTTTAATCTTTCTATCATGCAGTTCCCTTATCCATTGAACAGTTATTTCCATTTTAAATTAGAAATTCTATTTCTGCTTGGCCAGAGCGTCTTCGAGGATTTTGGCTATTTGTTCAACGTTGATCATGAACGCCTCACGAGATTGTCCTGTATTAGACACCGTATTATCGGAAGCGATCACGGAATTGGCATCTGACATTTCATCCTCCGAGGAGTCTCCTCTATTCGGTCTAGGTCATCTAGTTCCTGACTGAAACCAAGCGATGATCTGAGATGCCTCCGAGAAAGAGTCAGGGCTTTAACGCCTTGACGATTTTCCTTTATCGGCCCCACTGATGGTAACTTCAAGAAGCTCGTCATCATGACCGACAGATTTCTTCTTGTAGAAGCGTATTGGTTTAGATTTGTACACTTCGGTGGAGATTCTTTCGAATACTGAGACCCTCCGTGGAGCAGTCTTAGGGTAGCTACACACTGATAATACTGTCCTGATTAACCTCTCACAAGGATAGTGAGAGTCTGATTCTGGGATACTTCTCCTTCAAGATTTCTTCATACCCCCTGATGCGGCATAAACATGTACCAAAAAGGTTGCAAGTGCACAACTGTGTCAAGTTATAGTATTTAAGATATCGATCCCACGAGGAAGATGTTTTGTAGGAGAAAATATGAAATTGGTTCTTAATTTGTGTGCGTGACAAATAGGAGTGATGAGTGAATGTGATTGTGAAGAGATTGAGATAGTGAAAATGATGTGTAAATACGTACAAAGTGTAAGTGAGAGTGGATTTAAAAAAGAATGAGTATGATCAATAAGGTGAGAAAGAAAAATGAATAAAATTAAGAAACAAATAAAAAAAATCAAGAATGAAGAACAAAATTCTAGAATAAAAGAAAATGCAAGAAATTAAAGATGGTGGATTCAATTATAGATATGGGTAATCTAAAATTGAACTCACATCTTAGAAAAGGGTGATTCCCTAGAGGGTTCTAGCCTAAAGGCGAATCAAACAAAATAAAAATAAACAAAAAGAAAAACTAAACCCAAGAGGGTTCTAGCCTCAAGGTGAATAGTATAAGAAATTAAAATCTAAACTACAAAATAAAATTGCAAGAATTAAATGCAAGAAAATAAATCTACTCTATAAGCATGAAATAAATCTAAGGCAAGAGGGTTCTAGCCTCTTGGCTATTTAACAAGAAAATAAAATCTAACTACAAGCATAGAAATAAATCTAAACTAATAAGCAATAAAAGAGAAAAAGAAAAGAAATGCAAACCTTCAAATAATTCTCCATCTTCATCTTCATCTTCATCATCCAACAAAGATAAGAAGAGAAAAATTTAAAGTGGTGAAAAAATTATTATTATTAATTGCAACAAAAGTTACAATTTTGGAAGGCCTTCTCAATTAAGAGTAGCCCTCCTCTCCAAAAAGGAGTTACAAAAATTTTCACACCCTTAACCCCTCACTCTCTACCCCTATTTATAGCAATCATCAATGAATATGAGCCATTGGATTTGTCTTGAGTCCCAAGCAACAATCTCCACCTTTGAATTTGTTTTTTTATTCTTCTCTAGCCCAACATGAGAGGCCCAATTGATTTTCAAAATTAAATGAAAATCAAGTTGGAATAATTCGGTCCATTCTTGGCAGCAATCAAGTCCAACGAATTCATTTGAAAAACTAAAATCTGCAGCCCAATGGCATTTGATTTTCGAATTTGCAGCCCAAGTCCAATGGAGCTTCAATGGCATTTGATTTTCCAAGAATAAATAGCTACAGCAACCCACCGGTCCTTAGCACACAAGTCCGGTCTTTGATTTAAAACCCAAGCCATTTTATTCCAGCAGCTATCAAGTCCTTGAGTCTTGAAACAAATCCGGCCCATTTCTTTTCAGCTGCAGCATGTCCACAAGTCCAGCCAATGAGAAATTAAGTCCAAATCTTTGCATCAAGCCAAGTCCAATTCATTAACCACTGGCCCAATGAAGAAATTAAGTCCGGTCCACTTGATCTTTAAATCTCCAGCCCATTTCCAAATCTCCGGCCCAATTTTCAAAATCTCTTTAGTTCAAAGTCCATTGCCTTTGATTTTCGAAATCCAACAGTAAAGAGCTGCAGCAAGCCAAAATCCGGTCTTGGCATCATTTGTGATTAAATGAGCTCCATGGCCCAAATGATCTGCAGCAAAGAAAAAACAAGAAATATGTCACTTGGGAATTAGTTATATTTTATTTTTTTTCATTTGTGATTAAATGAGCTCCATGGCCCAAATGATCTGCAGTCTGGCCCAAATAAGAAAATTCAAATCTTTTTTCTTGAGTCTTGAAACAAATCCGGCCCACTTGATTCCTTGCATCCAATGGCATTTGATTTTCAACATTAATTCTCTTATTTCTTCATTTACTCAAGGGTCTTTATTGAGAGATTGGATTTTTGGAATTTATTCTTTATTAATCTGCAATTAAAAGATAAAAACAATTATTAGTGGTATATTTATTCATATAAAATAGATAATGAGGGTATAAAATTATAATAAAAATGTGATTATCAAATACCCCCACACCTAAACTTTTGCTAGTCCTCTAGCAAAGAAAATAAAAAGAAAATCCTAACTCACTTTCGCAGGAATCGCGGTTGTATTTAGCGCATACAACAAGCCTTTAAACCCCTAGGTTACCCTAGTGGACGAGTTGTAGTCTCGTGAGGGTTTGCAGTGAATATACCCATAAAATTCGGTCAACTTGCCAAATTAAAGAAGTCAGTAAATAACTAAATTCACTTGATAACTTTTAGATAATCTAATTGGAGCCAGTTATCACTCAAGAAAATATTTTTATATATAACTCTAAGGTATATTTTCAAGAAAATCTTCTCATTGTAGCAATACGAAACCAAGCCAAACTTAGAAATTTAATTTAAAAGTTTTGAAAAGAACATGCTAACTCTTTGTTTTAAATAATTTTTTTAAGTTGCTTGATTTAAAATATTTTCTATGACCATATATACAACTATAAAATATTTATTAGTTTTTTTTATTATTTTTTTTAACTCTTTCTTCCTTGGTGATTTTTTTCTATTTCAACGGGCTTTCTAAGTGACCATTTAACGAGTTTTGGGCCAATGGATCCCAACCCAAATGGGCTTAGGTCATTAAGTATGGAAATACTCCTTGGGCTTAATTACTCGGTCAGCTTAGGCTTTATAAGATAGAATCACCTTGAATTCAAGAGTTTTTTTCTTTTCTTTTGGTGCTATTTAGAGTTATCATAAAAAGTGAACTTAAGTAAATAACTAACTAGGGATTAGAAAATTTCAAATTTATCAAATAAATCAATTATTACATAACTCTATCAATTTGGCAAGTGACGATATTTTTTTTTATAATTTTTTTTTAAAGAGAAAAAAAGGGAAAATGTAACTAAAAATGTAAAATAAAGAGAAAAAATAACTAATTCCCACCCCCACACCTAAATTTTGCATTGTCCTCAATGCAAACTCTATGATGCATAAAGTAAAACAGATAAGAAGTGAAACACTTACATTTGGTCGGCTGATAAAAATCTACAATTACCTTTGGTCTGAGGAGGATGAAATCAAAAATTTATTCTTTTTTTTTCCTTTTTTTCTTTTCTCTTTTTTTTCTTTTTTTTCTTTTTTTTCTTCTTTTTTTTCTTTTTTTTTTTCTTCTTTTTTTTTCTTTTTTCTTTTTTTTAACAACTGAACAAGAAACTCTCAAATGAGAGAAGAATAAATTCTTTTTATTATTCTGAAGTAAACAAAATACACAATGTAGAATAAAATATTCAACAAGAAGAGTTCTTGTTCTACATTGAATCCTACCTTACTGTTGAAAATTCTTCCCCGGATTTTAAACAAATTCAGAATGATATAATCAATAATGTGAATTTTTAAGCATTTCGGGGTGTTCAATAATTCTTGTAACAAGGTAAGGTAGGTATTATTAGTGTCATGTATTTTGCATTTCTTAATAAACTTAGACTCTTGTACTGTGAAGTTTTGTTTTCTAACAACTAATTCTTCTGTGAAGTTCTGAAAATTTGTGAAGTTTTGTTTTCTAACAACTAATTCTTCTGTGAAGTTCTGAAAATTTGGTTGTTGATTATTCTCCAAGAATCTAAGTTCATCAAGAAAGAGTTCTTCAAAATTTAATTCAAAGCAGCACATATTTAACACAGTTTTATTATTCTCAAGGACCTGATCTGCTTCTTCTAAAAATTCTAACTCTTCAATAAAAATTTCCTCAAAACTCAAATCAGACTCTTCTTCTTCTTCTTCTTCTTCTTCTCCTGATCTTTCCTGAATGTAATTTATTTCTAGAGGCTGATTATTTGGTTGATCCCCTGGATTAAAAATGTTGAGATCAGCAGTCAAATTCACAGCCCGATAGTATAACGTATCGACATTATGTTCGGAGCAACCTATCGGCTGTTGGTTTATGTATCCGGGTATAACGTTGTCGTTCGACGAACACGTTTTCTCCTGAATGGGTAACGCCTTGTTGGCGTTTGCAGGAGTCGCGCGTTTAGGATCACGCCCTCGTGAGGGTGCATCCTTAACGGGCTCCTGGTCTTCTGCACGCACCCCCCAAGCGGACAGTTATAAGAATGGTCATGTTGGGAGGTCGTGTACGACCCCCAGTCTGCGGAACTACTCGGGTTTTGTTCATCGGATCTTTGACTCGATCTTCGTATGAAGGACCAAGGTGATCTACCATCTGTTAGACCCTAGAGGGGGTGGTGATTAGGGTCTTATGCTAATCTAATTCCTATTTTATACTAATTAAAACTAATTCAAATACTATTCTTGCAAGATAGATATATAATATGTTATGAGCAAGAATGAGCAATATAAACAAAAGGATATATCCTAGCAATGAGATATACTATGAGATATATGCAAGGATATACAAATAATACAAGGGTAAACAATTTAAACTAGATAGTGGGCGATATAAATAACGAGCAATAGAAAATGGCGATATGAAATATGAACACAAGATAAGTGCGCCAATGCAATCACAAACAAACGATATGTTCACGGAGTTCGGTCCCCACGACCTACGTCTTCGCTCCTCACCTCGAGGAGATCTCCACTATCACAATCGAGTTTTCTACGCTGACCTAAATAACATTTACACCACACAATATCGGTTTTTAACGCTCACCGATCAACGTTCACAATCTCACAATGTAACTACACTCCACACCCTCTAAGTGTTGGTCTCTAGCCCGTGTCCTTCCTCAAGTGCTCGGAATTACCACCTCTCTCTAGGCTTTACTACCGACCCCACTCCTCTTAGAAGCGACCCCGTCTCTCACCACACACTCCTCTCGGTGTACTAGTGTAATACAAAGTGATCTTCACAAATAGGCTCACAATACAATAAATTTGTTCTCTACAATAGATGAGAACTCAATGTAGGCTCACACTCAATGTCACAATTCCACAACCCAAATTATACTATAAATATAAATACAATAAGGTCAATGTGGGTGTGTGTAACAATGAGATTTATCAAATCTGAATTCAATACAAAAACTAGCTTTAATGAATAATAATCAAATAAATATGCAAATGTAAAGCTAGATATGAGTTTAGAAAACTTCTCAATAAATCAAGAGAGAGAGGGAGAAGAGTTGGATGCTCAAACACCGATGGATGATCTTCCTCAAGCTCTTGTGAAATTGTTTTCACAAAATAAACTCTCAAATGCTTAAAAGTTTTTTAAACAAACTTAAACCGACCATAAATCCTTGTTAAAACTTTCTTAAACTTTGTTTAAAACACTCTCATGGTTACCCTGGTAGTGGGGGGTTTGAGGGTTTATATAGGAAGAGAAAACAATAGACAAATCCCCAAACAAAAGACCAAAAAGCCCAAAGAATTAGAAATCTGATTCTGTACAAAATATAGCCGTTGGGCGATTGGCGGTCGACCGTGAGAATTTCGTGGTCGACCGCGAGCAACTCCAGAAACTATTTTGGGCTCTGGACATCAGCCGGTCGACTGTGACGGTCGACCGTGAAACTCTCTGGACTGCATCCGGTCGACCATCACGATCGATAGCGAGCCTCTAAAAACATCTTGAGCCTCTGGACTCAAGACGGTCGACCGTGACGGTCGACCGCGACCACAAACTGATATGTGACATTATAGGTTTTGAAGCAGTTTTTTTATTTTGAAACCCTATTTAAAAATATCAACCAAATTCCAAAAATTATGAAACTTTGGAAAATGATTGTAGACATGATAATAAACATACTACAATAACTGGTTTCCAAAAAGGATCTCCCAAAAGAAAAATATCATCATTTTGCAAAATAGTCCAAAACATGAAAATGTAAACACATGAGTTTTGATATTTTAGCTTAACCATATTTTGAAACATAACAAAATGATTTTGTAGACTTAATAAAAGATGTATACGATTATTGTTAAGTCCAAAAACTAAGAATAAAATATTTTCACAAAATTACATATTTTGCAAACTTTTCAAAAATAATAAATATGATTTCATTGAACTAAATAAAATTGATATTGATGAAATCATATATATGCATATATGTATAAAACAAGAAATGTCTTTTCAATTGTATTTAATTGTTTCATATTAAAGCTTGAAAACTATCAAACCAAAGCATATATGTATATATATAACTATATATATACATAGGAACCACAATTAAAGTGTGTATATATATATATATATATATCTATATATATACATATATATAACTATGTATGTATGTATGTATATATATATACTAGTTTGCGGTCCGTGCAAAGCACGTTTTTTTTTTTTTTTTTGATACACCCGCCTTTTTAATATGGCAACATTTGAATTTTTTGAAGTGCTATAGTATCCCGCTCTGCTACAGTACCTTTTAAATGTTACAGTTTACCGGTGTGCTACAGTGATATTTTTAGTTAATTATTAGCTACAGTAATAATGCTACAGTAAATTTTACTGTGGTATTTACTGTAGCATGAACAGTGAATCTCTGATCCTCCTATTTGTATAAAGGAATAGATATACATAGGAACCACAATTAAAGTGTGTATATATATATCTATATATATACATATATATGTATATATAACTATGTAAATTTTTATATATATATATATATACCAAAACTTGTGTCAAACTTGTGTTGTATATATATAACTACATTATATACAAAGAAACCAATAAAATGTGTGTGTATATATGATTGAGCTTAAAGTACTTAACACACATAATATAAACTCCTAAACTAGGTTAACCAAGCTATAGGTCTTCAATAAGCTCGACTTGGTACACTTACGGATGAAGCTTGAACTTGAATCTTTAACTAAAATTGCCTAGCTTCACTCCACTATTCCACCAACCTCCATTGGATTTGATTGTTAATGCTCTATTCCATCCATCCTCTAACATATTGTTTGTCTATAATGAATACAAAACACAAATACTAGACAAACAATATTAGATGTAAATTGTCTGTTAAACATCATCAAAACAAAGAGGCTAACACCATCGTAATCTTAAATTTTGACAGGTCAACACTATCGTGGGACTTCACCGAAGGTATGGGAGCAGTCAGAACAGGAACGAGGGCTGTCAAAAACTCAGAAATAGCTGTGGGAGGCAAGGCGAGTGCCGACCAGGCTTAGCTAGCTCGGCCATGGCGCGGGCCACAGCTCGAAGAGACTCGTCCTTGGTCAAGCCACCATTGCTGGCTCGCCTTGGCCGAGCCACCATTGCTAGCCTGTCGCCTGCTGAGCAACGGTTGGCTCGCTCGCGATTTTTGGATGTCCCGGCACTTGTCCGAATCGTTGTTTTGGATTTTGGCATCCATTCTTAGCGTGGTTTTGGTGGTTTCATGGCCACCTTGTCCCCCTTCGTGTCTTGCGTCCTTCATGCTAAGGTACGCATGCGTGCAGCATGTGCATGGCGCTTTTAGATGCGCTCCTCGAGAGTTGAACGGGTCCTTTTGACATGGACTCATTCATTGGCTGATGGTTTGGAGGAGGGGCCATTTGCTTGCTGTTGAGGTGCTTGGCGCTCTCTGAACTTCAGATCCGCATGATAACGGATCCCGTCAACAAGCTCCAAGGCCTTGGCAAGCTGACGTGTGAAGCGTTGGTGTTGCCTCTGATGACCCCTCTTTGTCAAAATCGGGGCGTTGATAATCATATTTTATTATAATTTTATACACTCGTTATCTATTTTACATGAATAAATATATCACTAATAATTATTTTTATCTTTAATTGCAGGTTAATGAAGAAATAATGAATAAAAGCCCAAAAGACTCCAACTTCCTCATTTTATAACCTTTTATTAAAGCTCAAAATCAAGCCGAGTAGCCTGTAGAAGCCAAAGAAAATCAAAAATCCAATATGAAAAGAAATCATATTTAAAATGGTTGGCCACAAAGAAACGATGATATCTCTCAACCCGGAAGGCGAAATTTAATATATAATATATAAAAATCACCTATCTCGATGAGACGAAGCCAACCGTGAAGTCAAAGTTTTTATTGGAGTATCGATACTAGCATCGATGGGGGCATCGATGCCGGTATTGATGCTTGCATCGATGTCAAACATTCTGTTATGCATCAAAGGCTGAAAATAGATTGTTTTGGATAAGATTTCGATCCAAGAGCTCACACGGTTGTGCACTTGCAACATTTTTGGTACATGTTTATGCCGCATCAGGCGCCTTCGTTAAACAACTCCTGTACTGAGTAAGAGTCGTTGTGATTGGAAATCTCTGCTTCATTGGATGCTAGAAGAGCATTGCGAGGGGCTGCCTTAGCAACAATTGTGCGAGAGTCACCCCGAGCCTTCTTTGATGCTAATATCTTCCTTCACTTGCGGGCCGAGGAAGATCTTAAAGAGGATGAGGAGAGGTATTCCTCAAACTTGGCAGGGTCGAACTCGTACTCGACCTCTTCTTCAACCGAGATCTTGATCCGTGGTTACGACACGACAACCTCGGAAGCGAGACTATTGGCTCCCACTGTGGTCGCCAGTGTGTTTGGTTCGAAAGTTATTTTATCTATAGAATCCATTACATGTTTATCGATTACAAAAGATTCAAAAGAAGTTAATCTTTTTATAAGATCTCTCACTTACACAAATAAAACGAAAATTACAACTCTTTTCAAACACACACAGAGGATGTTTATCACCAGCTGCTTGCATGCGATCTTTGTCTGTACTGGGGACGCGTTAGTCCGTGGACCATAGCGGATCAGATCCAATTGACAGATAAGTGAAATAATAATCTTGCTTCACAAAGGAAACAATTGCAGAAGTGATAATGTGACGCCCCAGGGTTCACACAAGGCTGCAGTCCCAGGTGAAACCCGGATTGTCAAACCTGCCAAGCACCAACCACCATGCTATGATAAGTTTCACCATCACAATCACTATTTCTCTAGTGGAAACAATAAATAGGTGAAGGTACAGACAGGTAAAAATAGAAATAGGACAACACTAGATATACACAGAAGAAGCATAAGAAAAATCAATAATGATATACAATAACTACAAATATGATAAGTAACTAAATGGACAACTAAGAAGTCCCATCAACTTGCGACTCTCCGTGCGCCAGACTCGCTGCCTGAAAGGGGGGAAAACAACGAGCGTCAAAGCGCTAGCGAGATCATCACTACCTCTCCCTAGGGGAAGGGGTAGGAGTATATAAGAAAATAGAGTCAGTACATACATATATCAAATCATTCATATAACCCTCTATGAAACAAATAATCAATGATAAATACTTCAATCTTCAACATAAAGAATAATCATCTCATCTCGAATTACGTCTGAGTGACCTGCTCTAATATAAGAGGATATTAACAATTGCTAAAATAAATATATCTGCTGTTCATAACGGGTGCAACAAAATCTCAAAGGAAATACCCTACTCGCGGGCAATATATCATGGAAGTAAAACTTACAACTGATCAATTATCTATGTGTGTATCATCTGTTAGACCCTAGAGGGGGGTGATTAGGGTCTTATGCTAATCTAATCCGATTAAATGCCAATTAAAATCAATTAACAAGTTGTATTCTTGCAAGATAGATATACAAGAGTTATAAGCAAGAATAAGTAATATATACAAAGTGATATATCCTATATGATGAAATATATATGCAAGGATATATAAACTAAGGGTGATATAAACATAAACAAGATAAACAAGATAGTGGACAATGTGAACAATAGATAATGGCGACAAGAATGATATGAACAATAAGCACAAGTGAGACGCCAAGACAATCACAAACACACAAAGATGATCACGGAGTTCGGACCTTCCGTCGTCCGTCTCCGCTCCCCACTCCCGGGGAGAATCCACTATCACAACCGGGTTTTCTACGCTCACCCGAATAACGTTTACACCTCACAATTTCTCTCACGGAGTTCAGTCCCCTCGACCTACGTCTCCGCTCCTCACCTCGAGGAGATCTCCACACACTCTCTCACAATGTGGCTACACTCCACCCTCACAGTACGGTTTTCTAGCTAACCGAAAACTCTACAACACTCACAATGTAACAACAAATGATTTGTTCTCTAATACAGATGAGAACACAATAAAAGCTCACACTCAATGTTACAACTCTCACAACCCTAATATACTATGTATGCAAATACAATAAGCTCAAGTGGGTGTGTGTAACAATGAGATTCAATAAAACTTAACTCAATAAGAACTAGCAATAAAAATTGATATGAAATTCAATAGTAAAAATGCTAGGAAATAGAGTTAAGGAAACTTCTCTATAAACACAAAGAGAGGATGATGAAATGTTGAAGATGAACTCTTCAATAGCTGATTGTAAACTCCTCTTTGTAACAGCAAACCAAAACAAACTTAAACCAAACAAAAACAAGCTTAAACCCTTGTTTAAAACCTTGTTTAAAACTTCAAAAAAATAGCCGTTATGGGCATTCTGGGAGCTGGGCGGTCGACCGACCTTTTTTTCGGTCGACCGTTTGCAATGTACAAACCTGAAAAAGTTCCAGAGACATTTCCGGTCGACCGGTCCGGTCGACCGGAGTTACTGTAGCAGTGCGCAGCTATTTTGTAAAATAAATTTAAAATAGTAAATGAACTCCAAAAATTATGAAATTTTGTGGGAATGTTCTAGACATGTAGATTAACAAGTTAATGAAAGAATTTATGAAAAATATTTTTCCAGTTGAGAGAAATAAATATTTGAACACAAATTTACAGTTTCTGAAAAACTGTTAACATATACGATTTTGTAAAATCAATTGGCATAGTAAATCAACTCCAAAAATAGTAAAAACTGGAGAAAAGTTTCTAAACATGTAGATAAACATGTCAGAGAAAGAATTTTTCAAATATCACTTCCCATTTGCGAAAACTCATCAGTTTTGTAAAACATGCACGAACATGTGCACGAACGAAAACGTGAATTTGTAAATTCCTTTAAACATAACAAATCAATTCCAAACTTGATGAAACTTTGAGAAATGTTTACAAATGATATTTTGAACATGTTACAAAAAGAATTTTCCAATTTGCATTTCCCAATTGTGAAATCTTATTATTTTGCAAAAGTGTTCAAAAAATGAAAAAATTGATATACATGAAGTTTGATGTTTTGACAAAAACAATGTTTTGAAACTTTGCACAATGATTATATAGACTTGATAAAATATGTATATGATGATTGTTAAGTCTATAAACTGAGAATACAATATTTGAGCTTAGAAACCAAATACGTGTGTGTATATGATATTGAGCTTAGAGTATCTAACACACATAATATAAAACCTAAACTAAATTACCCAAGCTGGATCTTGATCTTCAATAAACTTGATCTTTAACTTGAATTGTACGTTGCTTCACTCCACAATTCCTCCAACCTCCATTGGATATGATCGTTAAAGCGCTATTCCATCCATCCTCCAACAACGTTGTTTGTCTACAATACATAGGAAAACACAAATACTAGACAAACAACATTAGTGGTAAATTGTTTGTTAAACATCATCAAAACAAGAAGGCCAACATCATCTTGTACTATAGCAATACTTTTGTAATGCTCGTTACTCAATCGCTCTGCGATAATAGGGTTTATTATTTTCTTATTCCGGATACATATAATAACGATACTGTTGTAATACTCTTACTCAATCGTTCTGCGGCAATAGGGTTTATTATTTTCCTATTACGGATACATGTAATAACGATACTATTGTAATACTCTTACTCAATCGTTCTGCGGAAAATAAGTTTTTTCTTCCTATTTCCGGATATGTGTAATAACGATATTATTGTAATACTCTTACTCAATCATTCTGCAGCAAATAGGTTTTATCTTCCTATTTCCGGATACGTGTAATAACGATACTATTGTAATACTCTTACTCAATCGTTCTACGACAAATAGGTTTCATCTTCCTATTTCTGGATACGTATAGAATATCATTATTCATATGTGTTTATTAATTTAACTCGTGTCAAAAGTGTGTCAATCTAACACAATATAGCATACATGCACAAATCTTGGTGTGCGTGTCCACATCTGAAGTTCACCATCATCCCAGGTATTAAACAACTCTTAATCATTATAATATAACAGTACAAGATCGAGAAACTCTCTCAAAAATAACAAACAAGAGCGAAACTCAAGAAACATTTACGTAATATATCAATTTATTTCAAATCAGCACATCTGCAGTTTTCTGCAGAATATATCATTAGTAATTTGAGAATATCTTTTCTCTGGACAAACTCTTTTTAAGAATAGTTTTTAGTTTTGGAAACTAGACTCACATAGCTATCATTTGACACTGATTTGGTTCAGTTTAGAGTTCATATGATATTTCTAATTTCCAGTCAAACATTTTATTTGTGTAGCAGATTTTCTGCAGAATATATCATCAGTAAATTGAGCATATCTTTCTCTAGGAAAACTATATTTAGGTATGGTTTTCTGTTTTGAAAACTAGATTCACATATCTTTCAAGTGGAATTAGTTTGGTTCAATTTGGATTTTATTTGTTATTTCAAATTTCTAATTCAATAATATATATGTGCAGCAGATTTTCAGCAGAACATAACAAGCATGATTATTTGCACAAGAAATCATATATAAACCTTCAATCATGCACGAAACTTTAAAACGAAGAATAAGACATATAAATTCAGATAATCAATATTTTAAATTATTTTCAGATCTTAAAATACTTCTGTAAATTCGTGCTTAATCTTTTTAACATGAAAAGACCTAGTCTTTATACATATATATAAAAGATCCAATTTTTATACACAAATTAATTGATTAGGCTCTATAAAACTCATTAAAAACTCTTAAAAAATATTTTAAAAACTGGGAAGGGGATTAGTAGAGATGATACTCGCCTGGGGTTGTAGGAAAACTTGTTAGAAGCAACGTCGAAGGAGATCTCCACTCCAAAAGCCAAAAAAAAAATCAACAAAAACCCAACTTGAAAGCCTCCAATCTTCTCCAAGAATTCAAAATAGGTTTTATGGGGTTTTGGTGGCTGTTAGGGTTCTTAGATATGATAAAAGAAAGGAATTTTGGTGAAAAATACAGGTATTTATAGAGGTAAACCCGAAACAAACCTGTTAGACCCGAACCAGGAAACCTAGTCTGACTAGGAAAATACCCCTTCGGTATTTTGGTTATAACTTTCTCATCCGACATCTGAATGAGGTGATCTAAGACTTGTTAGAAATCTGTTGAAGAGACCTAAAATTTTGGTCTTTTACACTTTTCCAAATTCTAACTGCATCGATGTGTAAAACATAAAAACTCATAACTGGTCATTATTCCCAGATTTTTACTCTTTTGGCCTTTGTGTATGTTTTGTGCATTTGCACTCATATTTTCACAAATATATATTGAATTAATCTCAAATCAATTCTTATCATATTCAAACATCAAATATATTATTTTTTACTATATAACATATTTATCATTATTTATCATAAAATATTCAAATTTACGGGGTTTTACAGATAATCTCGACCAAATGAGATTACGACTCTTCTCCAAATCAAAACCAAATTTGATCCAGAGGAAAAGGGGAACGGGCCTTAGATCCTTCGAATAGTTTCCTCTTTATATAAAGTTCACCAAGATCTGCTAGTTCTCCTCTGAAATTCGTGCTCCACTCTTCAATTTGATAGCACCTCGCCCTCTGATTTCCGATCCTTTTAAATGAAGGCCCTAGGCTTTTATTTATAGGCTTTGATTGTAGTGTTTTCAGATAAGAACTGATGATTTGATGTTATCCGCAGTTAACAACCACTTAACCACTTTCAGGGATAGTATCAAAGTCATTAGGCAGGTCTGAAATGATAACTGCGAAACCCGTCGAAACTCCGTTTCGACTCAAAAATGTGTGAGCCACCAAATTGTGCGCCTCGCGGCCATACGCAGCAGCCAAATGGTGCGCTTGTGGCCATGCGAAGCCACAAATGGCTGGCTCGAATCATGCGAAGCCACCAAATGGTGCCTTGGCCGAGCCACTGGCTTTGGCCGAGTTGTTTTGACGCGACTCGGCCGCCAGGGACTTTTTCGATTTATTCCTATTCTGTCGTTATGTGTATTTCATCATTTCGTTGACTTGTACACTTCATCGGTTCGCTTGATGTGTTTCATTAATTTAGAGGTGGTCGATGAGTGCGCGGGCCACTTGGAGCTAGCTTGTTGCAATGTCATCAGCGATTCGCCGCTTTGTTGTTTCGACGGCTCGTCGCCACATCATCTGACGGTTCGTCGCTTGATGGCTCGTCATCTTGAGCTATGTTCGGGACCTATAGGTAATTTTTGACGCATACAGTAGTATGACTATATCCTATGTCTCATTCTCTCAAAGTGACCGCATCTCCTCAGTCATGACAATCATACATTTGTTCTTGTCCTCGCTATAGAGTGTCTCCTTATAATTTTCTGTATCACCGCTCTACATAACCAGAGAAAATGCTACCCGTTCATCTTTGAAACCGTATTTGATCGATGCCTTGTGATCCTTTTCTGTCTAATCATATCTGACCGTTTTCTATCCTCAAATACTTGATCTTACATTGCCTTTAGTTCTCTTGCTTAGAGCTTGATTTTTGCCATTCCCATCTCCTTAATGAGATTGATCGACTCCTTAGTGAGATTCACCATCACCTTTGTGAGATTTACCATCTTCTTCTTCAGATTCACTATCTTCTTCATGAAATTATATTCTCCTTCAAATCACACAATAGACATTATCAACTCATTATTGGAGTTCATATTTTCTCTTTAAGGGTTCACATCACCCATGAGAAAAATAACAAAAGCTCCCATCAAACCAAAAGTTCCAAACTTTTCTTCAACAATACCAACGAAAGACCATTCTGAATGGTTGTGTAGCCAACAGTGCATACAACTTAGGTCTTATCAGCACATAACTACCAAAATTAGGTAAAGGTGACCATTCACCGTTCATTTTCAAGCTATGAGAAAGATCGTGTCTTCCTCACAATCCACTGGAAACATTTAAGATTCTAATAGTCAAAACAACATGCACTGCAAGCTAGTAGATTAGGGGCACGTAAACCCTAGATCCGCATAAACCCTAGCCTCGCGTCATGAAGAGTTCTCCTCTATAGATGTCGGGAGTGGGAGAGAACGTCGAGATAGAGAGAGAGTCAGGGGGGGGTGGGGGAAGGTGGGGATGGCAATGGGGAGGGGGGTAAGATGGGGAGTGCGGCAGGGGAACATCGTGGGGTGTTGCGGTGGCGCAGTAGGGGGCAGCGGAGGTGGGGGAGGGTGGGAGTGGCGTGTGTGGGCAGTAGCATGGGGACAAGAGGTACGACGTAGAGGGAGGGGCGGGCGCGCGTTGGAGATGGAGTGGGGGATAGGGGGAAAGGGGTGGGGGGATAGGGAAAAGGTGTAGGCGGGTGGTGGAGAAGGGAGTGGGCGGGACAAGGGGGAGGGGGCGGGAGCTGAGAGGGTGTGGGGATTGGGGAGAGGGGGTGGCGGATTAGGGAAGGGGAGGGGGAAGGAGGGGGGTGAGGGATAGGGGGGGATGGCGGGGGAGGGGCGGGGGCCGAGGGGTGCTGTGAAGGGGACGGTGTGAGCGGAGGGGGCAGTGTGGGGACTGCGCGGTCTCACGTGGGAGGAGGGCTTGAGGGGAGAGGGCGAGAGAGAAGATGTGGGGTATGTGGCGGCTGAATAGGGGAAGAAGAGTTAGGTTAGGGTTTTTTTCACTTATATTAAGACCAACCTAGATGAAAATTCCGTCTAGGTTGCCAACCTAGACGGAATTTTTGTCTAGGTTGCTTTTTATTTTATTTTATTTTAAAAAAAAACAAGACGGAAATTTCGTCTAGGTTGGCAACCTAGACGAAAATTTCGTCTAGGTTGGCAACCTAGATGGATTTTTCGTCTAGGTTGCATTTTTATTTTTTAAATATAAAATATTCTGTCTAGTTTGTCATTCTAAACGGAATATTCCATCTAGAATGCTCCAAAATAGATGGAACAACCTAAATTCTATCTAGTTTGGATCAACCTAGACAGAAAAATTTTCCGTCTAGGTTGTTCCGTCTAGTTTTGTCATTTTTCTACTAGTGTCATTATTGGAGTTCATATTTTCTCTTTAAGGGTTCACCTCACCCATGAGAAAAATAACAGAATCTCTCTTCAACTCAAAAGTTTCAAACTTTTCTTCAACAATACCAACGAAAGACCATTCTGAATGGTTGTGTAGCCAACAGTGCATACGATTTAGGCCCTATCAGCACAAAACTACCAAAATTATTTAAAGGTGAGATGACCATACACCGTTCATTTTTAAGCTATGAGAAAGATTGTGTCTTCCTCACAATCCACTGGAAACATTTAAGATTCTAACAATCAAAACAACGTGCACTGCAAGCTAGTAGATTAGGGGCACGTAAACCCTTGATCCGCATCAAAACCTCGCGTCATGAAGAGTTCTCTTCTATAGATAGAGACCCTTCACCCACATTTCAAAGGCTCTCAAGTTTGGCTCGACTTTGGGCTCTCAAGTTTTGCTCTCTTGCTCGGGCTTTTAGCTATCTTCTTACAGGAGGGTCTTCTTTATTGGCTCTTCTCTCTCTCTCGAGGTGCTTAAGCATTCTTAGTAGCTTCATTATTGGAGCTTGGCTTTGACTAAACACTACCAAACTCCCTTATCTGGGTTTTTCTCAAAACCTAAAAGGTGCCTAGCACCCATAAGGTTAAACTCCTCTACTAGGGTTTATTTTCCTCACTAAAGGGTTCTTATCACCCTCAAGAAAATCAACAAAGCTCCTTTCAGACCAAATTTTATTGAACTCCTCCTCAACAACAACAACAAAGACTATTCTCGACGGTCATATGCAGCCAGCAGAAGCAGTCCAAGAGGAACAAGATTAAGGCTCTATCGGTACACAACTACTTAGATAAAGCAAAACTGAGATACTACCTTCACTGTTCATTTCCAAATCACAAGAGGCACAATGTTTTCCTCACAAAGCGGCAGAAATAATGTGATAGTTACAAGATATCAAGTTGGCACGGGGGCCGGATGCATGATTCATATGGATTTGAGCATCTGGAAACGAGTATCAATTGATGTAGTATATTTTCCCAGGTATCTGAATTGTTTGCATTCTAGTTATTCCCCTGGATTTTACCTTTCATCCATCAAATTAAAAAACAAGCAATGTTCATATCTGAGTTATTCATGCTCTAGTGTTTCCCATCTGAATTGCACTTTATTTTTCAAATAATTTTATATATTTCAGTTCTATGTCGTATCACCTTATCTGTATCTGTGCAGTGTATCATAAGAATATATAAGATTACAAAGTACATGTTGCTTATGGCATCTACCAATGATGTAAAAGATGGTTATACATGTTCCTTGATTGTTCCCTCAATCCATGTCTAGACTCCATAGTAGAATTCATTGGACATGACATTTTACAGAAAGTGATAACAAAGCTAAGTCAAGCTGAAATACAGTAATGAATAGGATGTAGAGCCGCATAACAAATTCTAGATTTCTAGTAATTGATATGATGTTTTTAGTTCAAGATGGTATTTGTATTTCTCATACAGCTTCATGAAATCCACCACGAGAAGCTAACATTAATCTAGTTTGCTACAGAAGTTGCTTCAAAGTTTTGTTCTTGATATCATTAGTGTCGCTTCCTTCAGTTTGCTATTTGTAGATCATGAAAGTTATCAATACTGTAACAATTGTCGAATAACCACTTTATCCACAGCTTAAGTTTGAGGGTTGTGGGTAAACAATGTATATACCAAGCAAACTAAATCATTACAACTCCATAGTCGTCATTTGGATCATAGGGAAATGCCTCCCATGTCTGGAAACATTAAGCCTTTGCGATTATACCGACAACATATGATGCGTGTGATTCAGATACGTATTTATTTTCTTATTAGGGCGGAGATGATACTGCGCGCGGCGAGCAGCAGCCGTTGGGATGGAGCCACCCAGGCTGACGGGCCGGGATGAGGACAGCGAGACGGAGGACCTCTCTTAGCGAGTTTTCTTTTATCGTAGATATATATGCATGTATGAGATAATCATACATACTTTGTTCATTTAGTTATTTGTATTTTATACGTAGACTTGTTTGTGGGGATTGTGGACATGTATTTTATTAAGTACTTGGATTGTGAACGTACAAGATATTGTATGTGTTGTTCATTGTGGGCGTTGATAGATGCGGATTGTGATTTGATTTTGAATATATATGATGAGATTATTGTAGATAGATGGATTTGTGGACTTTGGTTTACTTGTGAATGCTGTAGATTTTGTGGAGTGCTCTGTAAACATATATGGTAAAACTTGCTTCTTTTTCTTTTTCTTTTTTTTATTACATGTGGAATGTTCTGTAAGCAGGGTAACATGCATTCTTATATCAAGGATGTGTTGTCGGGGATGCTATTGGTACACGCCACCCGCAACTTGATACCGATTGTTGACCATTAGCCAATAATAATGCGGAAGTCTATCATGCGAAAGTGTCACCAGATCATTTATCTGATTAGATCTTCTCTTTCTTTGTAGACAAATCGATCATCAAGTGATGTGGAAACACTGAGACTGGTTTCTTTAGGAACTTTTTTGTATTCGGAATTTACTCAATAAATAAAGTTGCGCTAGGGGGAAAGCCAAGGAGAATTATATATTGAAAAAAAGTAAGGAGAACTACGGGGGGGAATCAAGGGTTTGTGAGAGATCTTTTGGTGAGATTGAGAGAGTTTCTTGCAGGTTCTTCATCAAGAATACAATAATAGATTATCTTATAATCTCTAGAATAAAAGAAGACTCAATCCTCTTCTCATGGACATAAGCGATTGCCAAACCACATACATATCGTGTCTTTATCTCTTGATCTATTTTTCTACAGTATATTACTATTCTTTTTAGTTTGAACATGTATTCTCAGTGTTTTCGCATCATATGGTGATCGATTAGTCAACAAAGAAGGAGATCTAATTCGGTATTTTTGTAACGCTTTTGTTGGCTGCACTTCTGCATAGATTGGTAGTTAGTGAACAACAATAGGTGTTGAGTTGTAGGTGGCATGAACTACCAAGTGGTGTGAAAGATGAATTGTTTTATTAGATCTGTCTTTGAGGAAAGGTTCAATCTTTGCATCATGAAATCAAAAAGTACTTCATTGATGAAGGCCGAGATTGAGAAGTTCGATGGTAATAGAGATTTCGAGTTTTGAAGCAAAAGGATGAAGACAATCTTCATCCAACATAACCTAGATCGAGCTTTGCTAGGGGTGGACAAGAAGCTAGAGAGGATGACAAGTGAAGTGGAATAGAATGGATTACAAGGCATGGAGTATGATTTTACTTAGTCTTTCCTATAAAGTGGGATACCATGTAATCGAGGAGAGGCTGCAACATAGTATGTGGAAGAAACTCGAGGAGTTGTACATGACCAAGAATCCATTCACCAACTTGTACCAGAAGTAACAGTTGTATGGACTACTGATGAAAGAATGTGCGGCAATGTTGGAACACCTAAGCAACTTCAATAGGATGGTGATCGAATTAGTGGTGATGGAGTCAAATAATAAAGACAATAATAATGCAGTAATCTAGCTAAATTCCTTTTCAGTGAGTTACAAATATATACCTAAAGATATTGCTAACTATAGGCAGGGGGACAATTACAATGGGCGAGGGTAAAATAGCACTCCTCTCGGACAATTTTTAGTGACGATAGGGTATCAATGATAACTCAAGTTTTGGTGCCAGGTTAGTAGCATATATGTGACAGAGACCTTCAAATAGGAAAGGTTCTTATGATAAGTGATGCTTCGTTTCCCAAGGTAAGGGCCACGTGACGAAAGACTGCATCAAACGGTAAGAATGGTTGAAAATAGTTAAGATGGGAGATTCGGTGGCCCAAACTTTATATGCATTATGTATTATGAAAAATCAACTAGATGGCACATTGGCGGTTTGGGAGGAAGAAAGTTAGCGGAATGAGGTATTGATCACTTTCGTGAATAGCACTTGTGGCAGTTGGATATAGGATCTAGGAACGTTCATTCATATATATTCCCAAACAAGCATGTTTAATTAATTCCTTAGTACAAGGGATCAAGGATACTATCTACACTATGGATGGCACAAGGTGCGACATAGCAAGTGTAGGAACAATCACGATGGCAGGAAGGAGAGGGAGCATGATCTCCTTGGAGAATGCCAAATTAATCCTAAAGGCAAGGAAGAATCTGATATCTATTAGGATGTTTGACTCTATAGGTTACTAGACCTAAGTGCACGTAGGAGTCATCGCAATATACCATTACAGGAATCTCATCCTAGTTAGGAAGAAGTATGGAAATAATTTGTATCGGGCATCTGAAGGAACTAGTGTCTTATCTTTAAGAGAATGTATGACCATGAGGAAGAGAAGTTGGCAACAAACTTGGGTTCCAAGGGAGAGCTAATATTGAAGATCGACTCCAAGTGAAGGAGTCAAGAAAAAGTCTGCAACAAGTTGACAGTCGATCTCGGAGAGCGCAGTAATGGTGGTTAGTGTCAATTCATAGAAAGGCTTGACATCAATGCGTGAGTGGTGAGCGCTCCGGTTCCCTTTGGGAGAGGGGGATTAGAGATGATTTCTCAAAGATATTTGTTCTCTATAACTTTACAAGATTATAGTGGAAGGTTTATGGAAGGATCGACATTTCCAAAGGTAGCTTCATACAAGCCTAAATTGGATACTAGGAGGGTTTCTTGTAGGTTCTTCATCAAGAACGTAGGTATTAGAATCAATATAAAACTATAATCTTCGATACTCATCATAATTTTAGGGTTTCGGTGCAATGGTTAGAGAGACTTCTTTAAGATAATATCAGAGCAACCCAGATTCAAATCTTGCTGGCCATGAATGTAGTCGTCTAAAAATACCTATAGGTATGCGCACACAACTCAAGACAGAGAGAAGATGACGAACATCGTTATCCGAGTCTAAGAGGATTATCTAACACTAACAAGTACATGAACCGGAATGGCGAACCAACTGTGTCTTGTGCGCTCACCGGCCACCTGCAATTGGCCATCACACCTGTCGATCAACTCGCACGTCGGTCAACTCCAAGTGACCAAACACGCTCGTCAGTCAGCTCATGCGTGTTGGTCAACTCCAAGTGATCGAACACGCTCGTCAGTTAGCTCGCGTGTGTTGGTCAGCTCTAAGTGCCCGCCGTACTTGTCGGTCAGTTCTAAGTGCCATAAAAAAGCTAACGAGCGTATGAAACAAGTTAACAAAGCGTACAAGTCAACAAAACGACCAAATACACAAAACGGTAGAAAATACAAGTCTCGAAAAATCGAAAAATACCAAAGAGTTTAGCAAAAGGCTAAAACTCCTGTGCCAACACAGGACAACGATAGCTGACCTATGCCAGCATGGGTCAGCCAGCGCTGACCCGCGGCAGCGCGGGTCAACAGCGCGTGTCGCGCAGTTTCGACCCACAAACGTGTTTTTGACGGTTCTTTTACTATTTTTTTCGGGATTTATTCGTTCCAGAGCTTCCCAACTGATTGTATATCATCCACAAACATGGTTAGGCCATTATTAACTAAAGATATGGTCAAATCATTCATTCTTATCCAAATACCCCCATCCGGTGATCTATAAATACAACCCTAGGGCCTCCATTCTAGATGGGCGAATTATTATCAAGACGAGGAGGTGCTTCCGAGTTGGAGAGCAAGGGAGCACGAATTTCAGAGGAGGCTAGCAGATCTTAGCGATGTTCTTCAGCATAAAGATGGAAAGTTCGAAGGATCTGAAGCCCCGTCCATCCATTCCTTAAGATTAGACTTAGTCTTAATCTCGAGAAGAGCTACTGATTTTGTTTGGTCAATTTTAGTGCTTCAAGCGAATACTTTCTTGGTGAAGTAGGGTCTCTATTAATTTTCCGACAACCGGATCTGATCTGCGGTTGTCCACGGATATCGACATCCCCGGCACAGGCAAAGACCCCATGCAAGCAACAGGCAATAAACACCTGTTACGTGTTGCTTGAAAGAGAGTTGTAATTTATTTTCATTGTATTTAAAGTCGTATAAAAAGGCTATCCTTGTTTTGAATTTATTGTAATGCCTGAAGTTGTAACGAATTCAGCAATGAAAATAATTTTCTACCTAAACACGCTGGTGACCACAGTGGGAGCCAACAGCTTCTCTGCAGAAGCTGTCGTGTCATAACCTCGGATCTAGATTTCGGTTGAAAAAGAGATTGAGTACGAGTTCGACCAACAAAAGTTCGAGGAGTATCTTTCATCCTCCTCCTCCAGATCCTCCTCCACTCGTAAGTGCAGGAAGATCAATGCCCCGTTGCTATGGTAGCTGCACCTTGCAACATCCCTCCGACCTTTAATGAGGATGGATCTGCAAATCTGGACTCCTCCTCAATCGAGGAGTTGAATACTGAAGGCATGCTAATCCTATCGAAGAGGGCACGTCAAAGGCAACGTCAACGCCTCACGCGCTAATTCGCCAAGGCTTTGGAGCCTTTTGACGGGATCTGCTACGATGCAGATCTGATACTCAGAAGGCGCCAAGTGTTCCAGTAGCGAGCAAATGCCCCCTTCCCCTCCGAACCAACAAAGAATGAATGGATCCACGTCAAAAGGACCCGCTCAACTCTTCAGGAGCGATTTCAGAAATGCTATGGATTGCTTGCGCATGCAAGAATTCTTGTGCTAGAAGCCAAAAAATTATAGGAGGAAGAAGTGGAAAAGAAGTCACCAAGATTGCACAAGGTATGGAGGCCAAAGTCTAAGACGACGGCCGGAAAGATCAAAAAATGTGGATCACTCAAGTCTGACCCTCTAAGCCGCGGGTCACTCATGTATGACCCTCCAAGATGCGGGTCACCCAAATCTGACCCTCCTAGCCGCGGGTCACTCAAGTCTGACCCTCCAAGCCGTGGCTTACTCAAGTCTGACCCTCCTAGCCGCGGGTCACTCAAATCTGACCCTCCAATCCGCGGGTCACTCAAGTCTGACCCTTCCAGCCATGGGTCACTCAAGTCTGACCCACCCAACTGCGGGTCACCAAGGTCTGGCCCACACCAGGGCCAAGACAAGAGATATTATGCACCCGTTTTTCTGATTCCGTCGAGTTCCGCCCCTGCGCTGATTGACCCGATACTTCTAGTGAAGTCACGCGGCAGTGTGAACTCATCCAGAGGCAAGAAAGCAATGACAGATCATCTGGGTCCTTTGTACAATGATCGAGGTAAAGTTTCGATAAAAGAACGTTTGGGTCCAGTGACTGAACCCCGAGCAACTCATCGAGTTGGGGGTCACACTCTCCCTTACAACAAGTCAGAGCCTTCTCGTAAAGAGGAAACTCTCATAACCGACCACCTCAGACCGTGTGTCGAAGTCTGAGAGCCCGTTAAGGTCCCACGCTTACGAATGCGTAGCTCAAAACATGCGACTCTTCAGAGCGCTAACAAGACGTCAAACCCCCAAAAGGAAACGTTTTCCTCTAACAGTGATGACGTTATACCTGGAAAGTCATGCCAACACACGATAGGTTGCTCCGGCAATTATGCCGATGAGTTGTACTATTAGACTAGGGGTACGAACAGATCTCGAAAGAGGAGTGCCCGGGAGATGGACTTTCATTGTCCGTATGCCAAACTTATCAGGGCAGTATTATCAGCATGTAGCAACCCTAAGACCTCTCCACAGAGGGTCTCGGTATTTGAGAGGATTTCCAACGGAACTACTAAGTCCAAGCCAAAGCGTTTCCGCAAGAAACGATCGTCCGTTCAAGGTGACAAACTTCCAGAAGTCATAATTAACATGGCTGATAAAGGAAAGTCGGTTCAACCTTCTAGTTCTAACCCCCTCGTATCGCATCGTCTAACTCGGCTATGCGCAGGGACTACTAGACGTAGAGATTATCAAAGAATACAGAGGGGATTATCCTTGGATGACGAAGCATCAGATGCCAACTCCGCAGTCACTTCTGACAAAACGGTATCTAGTCCAAGACAATCCCGTGAAGTGTTTATGATTAACACTAATGAAGTAGCCAAAATGGTTAAGGATGCTCTAGCCAAGCAGAAAAAAGCATTCAAAATCGAATTGGAAATGGCCATGATGCGGATGAAGGAAGAGCATGACCAACAGATTCGGGCTCTATCCAATCAACTTAGTAAATCCAGCCGTCACACTATTGCTAACCAAGCAGGTAGTGATTTAGACATGGACGAACATCTCGATGCTGATAACCCTCCCGTTGACCAAAATATTAGGGGCGGTCCCACAAAGAATAACGACGCCGGGGGTAGTCCCACCAATGATGATAACACTGGGGGTGATCCCGTTATTCCTCTTAGAAATCATCCAAAGAACGATACAAGTGAGGATGAGAAAATAAAGGACCTCGAGAGAAAAATCAACGCTCTGATGTCTATGCAAGAGGTGCAAAAGATCGATATTCCGTGTCCTTACCCAAAAAGTAGGATTCGATCCCGTATCCGGCGAAGTTTAACCTTATCAACTTCACGCCGTTCGACGAAAAGGGCTCGCCCACTCAGTATCTGATCTAATTTAAGTCCCACTTAGGTATGATCTCCGGCAATGAAGCCTTGATGGTTCGATCATTTGTTGGTACCCTTCACGGACCTACCTTCGATTGGTATCGTCGTCTTAAGTCCGGAAGTATCAAAAATGGGAAGACCTGGAGAGCCTGTTCCTCACTCACTTCTTTAATGATGACACTAAGGTGTTAATCAGAACACTCTTCGATGAGAAACAAGAAGATGATGAGACAGTCGACGATTTTGTCAAGCACTTCCGGAATAAGACGATGAACCGTCAAGATCCAATCACAGAGAACTTCATCCTCCAAACCTGTCAGAACAACCTCTCCTTGGACGTGTTGGAAGTTATGGGAGTAGCACCGTCCAATACCTAAAAAGAGTTGAAGGTGCGCAGAGAGCAGGCCAAACACTTTCTCAGAAGAAAGAAAGTCAAAAGAAGCCAACTGATGGCTAACCCTTCGAACTCAAGCTTCGTCTCCCATAGTAAGGGGAATGCACATGTAGCAGTTATTGAAGTTAATTAGACGTCGCAACAACAACCCCGAAGACAGCAAAAGACTTTGGATCTGAGACTCCAAAAAGAGTACTCCTTCAAGGACGAAGATGTTCCAGCCATTTTCGAATCCCTCCTTGAGAACAACAAGATCAAGCTACCACCTATCGCAAATCAGGAGTAAGCTGATAATACTTCGGATCCAAAGTACCGTACATACCACAGGAGGATCCTTCATCCCACCAAGGCTTACTTTGCTCTCAAGAATAGCATCCAAGCATTGGTTGAAGTTGGCGTCAGAATGCTAAATTAAGCCGAATAAAGACTTCGACAAGTATAAGAGTATAAACTGCTACTTCCGATACTCCAAAGAGTATACGAGTATAAACTATTTCTCAATACTCCAATAGGTATATGAGTCTAAACTATTTCCTAATTTTAACTGAAAGTTCCTAAAAGAATATTGTAGGCGTTAAAAATTACCTATAACTTCCCAAACACAGTTTAAGACAACGAAAAGATGATAAACGTTATTATCCAAGTCAAGGGAATTTATCCAACACCAGTAAGCGTACGAAGTGGATCAGTAAAATGTGCAAGTTAGCGAAACGATGAACCGTACGCAAAACAAGCAAACTTGAGGGGTCACGAATCGCCAAAATGTCAAAAAGATGAACAAAACACCACTCGGACTCGCACGGTCCCGAACCACCACGACTCTTTTTGACTCCCAAACCTCCCAAAACGCGGATTTCGATGATTTTTAAGGATTCTTTCGTCCCAGGACCTCCCCAACTATTTTGAAGTTATCCCTAAACGCGTTTAAGTGGTTATTAATTGTAGATAACGTTTAAACATCAGTTCTGATCCAAAAGGACATCTCCAAAAGCCTATAAATAGAAGCCTAGAGTCTTCTTTCAAGGGGATCTGAGATCTGAAATTGAGAAGGCGAGGTGCTGTCAAATTGTCCAGCTAACCACGAATTTCAGAGGAGAATCATCAGATCTTGGCGAATACTTTCATAAAGAAAGTCCTTCGAAAGGTTTGTGATTTTTTCCCCTTCTTTCCTCTGGATTAAACTTGGTTTTAATCTCGAGAAGAGCCACAATCTCGCTTGGTCGTGATTGTCGCTGCCGCAATTGTTTCCTTTGTGAAACAAGAGCATAGTTATACTGTCAATCGGGTTTGATCTGCGGTGGTCCATGGACTAACACGTCCCTGGCACAGGCAAAGATCCCACGCAAAGCAGCGGGAGATAAACTACTGCTGCGTTTTGTTTGATAAAGTTGTAATCTTTATTTTTTATTGTAAGAATATCTTATAAAAAGTTCAACTTTTCTTTTAGTTTGAACTTGTAATCAATAAACGGTGTAACAGGTTTGAAAGCAATGGAAAAAGCAACTTTTGACGAAAACAAACTGGCGACCATAGTGGGATCCGATAGCTTTTCTGCCGAAGCTGTAGTGTCGCAACCAAATATCATCATCCCGATCAACGAAGAGGTTGAGTATGAGTTCGACCAGGCAAAGTATGAGGAATACTTATCCTCAACTTCCAGATCATCCTCTTCTCGTAGGAATCGGAGGGATTCCACAAGGAAGGGTCGAGGGCACTTGGATCTAAAGGTTCAAAACCAAGATCCTTATCCCGCAGCGGCTCAACGCACACCTTGCAAAGCCGAAGCCACTACTGAAAGCTCAGCAAAGCCGAAGCCACTACTGAAAACGCACCGACCTTATCCAAGAGAGCGGGTCAAAGACGACGTCAGCGCCTCATACGCCAATTGGCCAAAGCTTCCGAGCTAGTTGATGGAACCCGCTACAAAGCGGATCTGAAGTCTAGAAGACATCAACCGCCACGGCAGCAAGCAGGCGACTGTTCTAAATCAATGATGAATGAATAGGTCTCCGTTAAGAGAACACATTCAACTCTTAAAGAACGGATCAAGAAACGCCACGCCTTACTTGCACACGCAAGAATTCTAGTGCAAGAAGCCAAGAAATTGCAAAAGAACGATGTAGACAACAGATTGTCAAAACCACGTCAAATCTGGAGGCCGAAATCCAAAACAAGGCCCGAAAAAACAATTTGTCAGCTGCTGGCTCGGCCAGGGCTAACTCAGCCAAGGCCGAGCCACCAACTGTTGGCCCGCGTCACCGCCAAGCCGATCATCCTCTGTTTGCAGAAAATTCGCCTCCCGCGTTCATTTTCGAGTCTCCGACAGCTCATGTTCCTGTTTCGATAATTTCCTCACCTTCGATAGAACCTCACGATAGCATGGACTTGTCCCGATTCAAAGTAAAGATTACGGATCGTCTCGGTCCTTTGCATAAAAGTGAACCCTGTATGGTTCGTCGGACTGGAGGTCGTACGCGATTCCCCAGTAAGTCAAAGATCTCTCCTACAGAGAAAGTACCGATAACCACTCACCTCGGATTGCAAGTTGAAGTCCAAGAGCCCGTTGGGTCCTCACGCACACGAAAGCGTGGTTTCTAACGAGCGACTCTTGAGAATAATGACTGGGCATTTTACCCTCAAAGAGAGCTATGTTCGTCAGAAGATAGCTATGTTCGTCAGAAGATGACGACGTTAGAATGGGAGAATTTTTCCAGCATAAGATAGGTTGCTCCGATAATCATATCGACGAGTTGTACTATCAGGTTAGGGTTACAAATAAATCTCGAAAGAGAAATACCCGAGAAACGGATTCTCTTTGTCCATGTACCAAACTTATTAAGGCGGTATTGTCAGAGTGTAACTGCTCCAAGTCGGTATTTGAAAAACTTTCTACAGAAATGCTAAGACACAAGTCAAGACGTTTCGGTAAAAGGAAGTTGGCTGTTCAAGAACGAGAATTCTCAGAAATTACGATTAACATGACAGACAAGGGAAAGTCCACGCGACGCTTTAATCCCGAACCTTTTCCACAAATATCTCAGCGATTGACTCGGCTACAAACCGGGGCTATCAGGCCTAGAGATTATAGGAGAGTTCAGAGGGGGCAGTCCTCAGACGATGAAGCATCAGACGCTAACTCTGTGATCGCTTCAGACACCACTATGTCCAGCACGAGACGGACTCGAGAATCATTCATGATCACTACTGAACAGATGGCTCAACTCCTTCAAGAAGTTTTGGCTAAGAAGAAAGAGGACTTTAAAATCAAAATGGATATGGCTGTGCAACGGGTTAAAGATTTACATGCCCAAAAGAAAGAGGACTTTAAAATCAAAATGGATATGGCTGTGCAACGGGTTAAAGATTTACATGCCCAAAACCTCCAACAGTTGTCAAATCAGCGCGGTGAATCTAGTCGTCGCCAGGCTACCAATCAAATAGACAGCGACTCAGAGGTAGAGGAAAATATCAATACCAATGTTCTACTTAAAGATAAAAATACTAAAGATGTCCTTAACACTGGGGGTGGTACCAATATTCCCCCCTAAAATCGCCAGAAGAAAGATGTAGGCGAAGACCTTAAGATGAAAGACTTGGAAAGCAAAATCAATGCTTTGATGTCTACTCAAGAAGTAAAAAAGACTGGTATTCCGTGTCCTTACCCGAGAGAGTGGGACTCAATTCCATACCCAGCGAAGTTCAATTTGATTAACTTCACGCCGTTCGATGGAAGGGGTTCCCCTACTCAACACTTGATTTATTTTAAGTCCCACCTAGGGATCATTTCTGGCAATGAACCTCTGATGGTACGATCGTTCGTAGGAACCCTTCGTGTAGCTGCCTTTGATTGGTACCGCCGTATTAAACCGGGAAATATCAATACCTGGGATGACATGGAAAACATGTTTCTCGCTAATTTCTTTGACGATGACACTGAAGTATCGATCGGAACACTCTTTGAAGAGAAACAGAAAGATGGAGAGCTTGTTGAGAACTTCGTCAAGCGCTTCCGGAACAAGGTAATGAACTGCCGAGATCAGGTCATGGAGGAATTCATCCTCCAAACATGCCACAACAACCTTTCTTTAGATGTGTTAGAAGCTATGGGCACAACGCCATCTAAAACATGGAAGGAGTTGAAAGTGCGAGGAGAGCAGGCTGAACGCTTCCTCAAAAGGAAGAAAGCTGAAAGGGGGCAACCAGCAAACAATACCCAGAAACAGAACTTTACCCCCGTAGTAAAGGGAAGGGACTGACGAATGCAGTAGATGCAAATCATACGTTTGAATTACAACCCCAACAGCAGTCACAACAACAAGCGCCAAGGCAACAAACACCTCAATGGCAACAGCGGCCTCCAAGACAACAGAAAACTTCTGAACCAAAATTCCCGAAGGAATACTCCTTCAAGGAAGATGAGGTCCCTGGTATCTTCAAGTATTTGCTGAAGAACAACAAAATTAAGTTACCTCCAATCACTGATCATGAGGCAGCTAAGAAAGTTACAAATCCGCGATATTGTGCATTTCACAGAACAGTCCATCATCCCACGAAGACATGTTACGCTCTCAAGGATAAGATTTAGGCCTTGATTAATGTTGGAATCATCACTCCAAAGTAGCCTAAAGAAAAGAAAGTGGGCGCGAACGCAGTTTTTGTTAGCTTTGGCTCTGTCCCTCTGGCATGGTTTCAGCCAGAGCCCATATTTAAAGTACAAGTGAATACCGTCAACGATGATCCTTATGGACAACGTCAGAAAGGACTTGTACAACACATAACTTCTAGCGGCGAAATTGTTTGGGTCTACCCGGACTTGCTCGAAGATGAGCAATGGGCAGGATCCTCATTTAAAAAGAAGTCCAAAAGTAAAGGCAAGACCTGTTGTCCTACCACAGCAATTCCTGAAAAAGATGATGAAGGTATCCCCACCTTATCACTCTCTGAAGATGAACGAGAGGCTCTTGTCACCAGGGGTGGGAATGAATATCATTATAAATACCCTGAAACATCAGACGCAAATGTCAAAACGTTAGCCGAACTGGGGGTGGTCACGACTCCCCCTGCGCCAGCTGGAAAATCCCAACAAAAATCAGCCAATAAGCAAAAAGAGAAAGAGCCTCAACCTCAGGAGGCTCAGAACCCGAAGCAATCTCGGTTCAATCGTCCGATTGGGAGAGATAAACCGGGAAGTTTAAATACTCCTTACCGCTTTGATGTTATAGCTCAGCTAGCTAACATCACAGCGAGAATAACTTTATATGAGTTATTGCGCCTCTCCAAGGATACTAGAGAAGCCTTGCGAGAAGCTTTAGCTGACTCTGACGCATTCCTTACTCAAGTCAGGCCAGTCCTCGAAGGAACAGAATCATTAGTTCAGCTTTGTAATTTATCGGCCAAACAATTCCCTCATATTACATTCACTAAGGATGACATGCAGGTGAAGAATTCAAAGCACGATAAGCCTCTATACTTCACCAGATATGTTGGTTCCAGCGTTGTTAACCGGGTCCAAGTTGATCTAGGTTCCGCTGTTAGCATCATGCCACTCCGATTGATGTACAACCTCAGAATCCCAACAACCAAGCTGGCTTCCACAGGTACCGTTATATACGGGTTCAATACCAGTGGATCCAAACCTTTGGGTAAAATTCAGATAAAATGCCAACTTGGGGATTTAAAGTCCGAAGTTACGTGCTACGTAATCGATGCGGAAACTTCCTAGTCCGAAGTTACGTGCTACGTAATCGATGCGGAAACTTCCTATAATTTACTATTGGGTCGACCATGGATCCATGGTAATCTTATAGTTCCCTCTACTCTTCATCAGTGTCTAAAATATATAGACGCCAATAATAAAGTCAAGATGGTGGTCGCGGATAAGCAACCGTTTAAGGGATTGGAAAACTACTTTACCGATTTCCTCCTTTACGGTGCTGAATCTGATACTGAATCATCAGCCCAAGGCTTGGATAGTGGGGAAGAAGCTAACACCGAAGTTGGGCTGGATTACAATGGCGGTTTTGTACCGAATGACATTGTACTCTTTGTAATCGGTCTTGATGATGGTGAATCGTCAGACGGTAGTTGTAATTAGCAACTTACCGAAGAAGTAATAAATAGTGATTTAGAGTACTCACCGTGTTTGGCTAATGTAATGCAGGAATTGTACGATAATCCCGACATACACATGCCGCTTCAGTCATCTTGCTTCATGAAAAAGCGCTTCCAGGACTCGTTTGGAACAACCTTTGTCATTCCTGCGTTAGTTTTCGGTAAAGGGGAAGTATCTCCGCCATCGTATCCCTTTTCAAACGAAGATAAAGATGATGAGATATCTGGCCCTTATTTATCCAAATATAGTCAACAGACGCGTGATTTCATGAAAAAATAGGGATACAATTTTGCGCTCGAAGAAGGTCTTTGTTTTGGTCGAGGCCCACGAGTTCCACCTCGTATGGCCTATGTACAGAAAGGAAAACCCGATAACTATTATGGCTATAAAAGGGGTCTGGGCTATGCCTCTGATGACGAATGTTGCTGGCAAGTCATCGACCACTTAGTAAATCAAAATGGGTATTCTTCCGACTCTTCTAATTGGGACTCAGATGTCAGCCTTAAAGAAGTATTCAAAGGCTTGATGTCGAATATGACCACGGTCGATCCTTCTACGATACAAGAAGACGAACAGTTGCCAACGTGGGAGGACCCATGGATTCATCATCTGAATATTCAGTATGGAAACCGATTCGAGCAAAGAGAGCCTCCTACCGAAGATAAAGTGGTACAGATAAATATAGGTGATGAAGCGAATCCAAAGCCAATATTCGTAAGTGATAGTCTTCCACCCGATGAAAAAGAGGAGTTAATATCCCTCATTTGGGAATTCATAGATGTTTTTGCTTGGAATTACGAAGATATGCCAGGGCTTGATCCGAACGTGGCAGTCCACCGTCTTAACATCAAATCGGATGTAAAACCTGTCAAACAATAGCAAAGACGATTTCACCCACAAATCATGGAAGCGATTGAAGAAGAAGTCAAAAAATTAATCGACTCTGGTTTTATCCGGGAAGAACAACATCCGGATTGGCTCGCAAATATCGTTTCGGTCCTCAAGAAAAATAGGAAAATAAGGATATGCATCGACTTCAGAGACTTGAATAATGCGTGCCCAAAAGATGATTTCCCCCTCCCAATCACAGATTTTATTATCGATAACACGTGTGGATTTGAGAGAATGTCCTTTATGGATGGCTTTTCAGGTTACAATCAAATCAAGATGTACCCAAACGACAAAAAACATACTGCATTCAAGACACCTCTCGGCGTTTTCTGCTATATAGTTATGCCTTTTGGGTTAAAGAACGCAGGCGCCACTTATCAACGGGCAATGTCTAAGATTTTTCAAGAACACCTCCAAAAAACTGTCGAATGCTATGTCGATGACTTGGTGGTGAAAAGTCGTAACAAAGACAATCATATCAAAGATCTAAGGACCATGTTTGACCTCATGCGAACTCACCAATTAAAAATGAATCCCATCAAGTCTTTTCTTGGAATGTCCAGCAGTAAGTTTCTGGGATTTTTCGTCACTATGACGGGTATCCGCATTGACCCCGACAAAGTAAAAGCCATACATGAGTTGCAACCCCCGAGAAATCTCAAAGAACTCCGAGGATTACAGGGACGGCTGGCCTATATACGTCGATTCATCTCAAATCTATCTGGGAAATGTCAGCCATTTTCCAAACTCACCAAGAAAGGTGTATCTTTCATCTGGGATGACGCCTGTCAAAAGGCATTCGAGGATATTAAAGCATATTTGGCGAATCTTCCCGTTCTTGTGGCACCAAAGTCAGGTAAGCCATTCTTAATTTATATTAAAGCGATGAACCACTCGTTAAGTGATTTACTTGCACAAGACGATGACAACGGTCACGAACAGGCCATTTATTACTTGAGCCGAACTTTGGTTGGGGCTGAGTCTCGGTATCCAATGGTCGAGAAAGAATGTCTCGCCTTAGTATTTGCTATCCAAAAGATTCGGCTTTACTTAGAAGGACAAACGATTTATGTTATTTCCAACGTTAATCCGGTCCGAGTATTCATGACACAACCAGCCTCTATGAACTGGAGACTAGCAAAGTTGGCCCTACTCCTATCTCAATACGATCTACACTTCAAACAATAGAAGTCGGTCAAAGGACAAGCAATTTGTGATCTTCTAGTGGCTAACCCCATAGCAGATACCGCTGAGTTGTATGATGATTTGCCCGATGAAGCTCACGAAGTCAATACTACGTGTCATCAATAGCTTTGGCAGCTATATTTCGATGGAGCTTCCCGAGCGACCAATACAGCAAGTGCTCCCGGTAATTCTAGAATCTCCGTAGGAGTTGGAGTTGTCCTAGTTTCTCCGGAAAAACATGTGATACCCCGAGCCTACTCATTGATAGGAAAGTGTTCCAATAATGTGGCCAAATATAAAGCACTGCTTATCAGACTTAGTTTCGCCAAAGATCTGGGGGTCGAATATCTCAAGGCTTTTGGCGATTCTTAACTAATAGTCAACCAGATCCGGGGAGAGTACGAAGTCAGGAATCAAGACTTGGTACCATACTACAAGGCGGCCATCGAAATGGCAAGCTCGTTCGAACAATTCTTCATTGAGTACATTCTGCGCCTTCAGAATGCATACGCAGATTCGCTGGCAACGTTATCGGTATCTTTGGCACAACCTCCTGACTCTGAACAATCCATTACTATCAGAACCCACCAATTATTTGTGCTAGATTGCGCCATTAACGTTAAGGAAGCATATACATCTAGGATCGATCTCGAGCCCCGAGACTGGAGATTTCCTATAATTGACTACGTGGTGCATGGTATTTTGCCACAGGACGTAAAAGAAAGGGACTCGGTTCGAAGAAGAGCTCCGAGATTCTATTACAATTCAACAACTCATACACTATATCGTCGTGCACACGATGGGTTATTACTCCGATGCCTCTCAACCAGGGAGGCAGAAGAGGCTCTTAAAGAAGCTCACGACGGAATCTATGATACACATCAACCCGGTCCCAAACTCTGTGATCGACTCAGAAGAATGGGCTATTATTGGCCAACCATAGTCAAAGACGCGGTTGACTATGCTCGACGGTGCCATGCGTGTCAAACACACGCAAATTATATGCACTAACCCCCGGAACACCTTCATCCCTCGGCTACTTCATGGCCATTTGAAACTTGGGAAATGGACATCGTCAGTCCTATCTTCCCACCATCAGTTAAAGGTGACCGCTTCATTTTGGCAATCACCGATTATTTTCAAAATGGGCCAAAGTAGTCCCACTCAAAGAAGTAAAGACAAGCGATGTCGTCAAATTTATCAAACACCACATCATCTATCGATATGGCATTCCAAGATGAATTGCGATGTCGTCAAATTTATCAAACACCACATCATCTATCGATATGGCATTCCAAGATGAATTATACACGACAACGGTCCTCAGTTAAACACCACATCATCTATCGATATGGCATTCCAAGATGAATTATACACGACAACGGTCCTCAGTTCGTGATCAACGCTTTCATTAAATTCTGCGGAAAATTCAGGATTGAAGACATCTCTTCTACAGCATATAATCCTACGGCAAACAGGTTAGCTGAGGCGTTTAACAAGACAATCATAAAGATTTTGTCAAAACTTGTGAAAACTAACAAGCGAGACTGGGATGACAAACTCGGCGAAGCCCTTTGGGCCTATCGTACCATGGTCTGTACGCCTACCGGGGCCATTCCATATTCACTAGTATATGGATGTGATGCTGTTCTTCCTTTGGAAATTCAGATTCTATCCCTTCGTATCGCTCTCACAACAGGGATGACGACGGAAGAACAACACCAGAAACGTCTCGAAGAACTTGAGATGCTAGACGAAAAGCGCTTGCAGGCTCAACAACAAATTGAGTTTTATCAAGCCAGAATCTCTCGTGCTTTCAACAAGAAAGTTAAGCAACGAAGCTTCAAGGAAGGAGACTTGGTTCTCGCCATCCGGCGTCCTATGATACTCAATTCTAAGAAAAAAGGTAAATTCCAACCCAAATGGGAAGGACCGTTTGTGATAGAGACGGTCTACTCAAACGGTGCATATCGTCTAACCACTAAAGATGGTGATAAGATCATGATGCCAATAAATGGCAAGTTCCTGAAAAAGTACTATCCTTAGTATGCTCAGAACAGATTATTAAACGGGAAGTTCCTGGAGAATACCATATATGATATTCTTAAGGATAACCCGAAATCAACTGGTTGTTCTAAATAAGGACCCGTCATCTAAACAGTTCATGTCTGGTCATGGAGAACTCCTGCTGTAATCTTCTAAGCACTCTCTTGTTGAGACGTGATTTGATCACTCTTTAGGATCAATCTTTTCTCACAAAAGAGTTCTCACCGTCTCTCACTATCAAGTTAGTTCACGGCGAGCCTAGCAAAGTTCCTTGGGCCAAGTCTGGTCAAACTTCAACTATGATTTGTGTTCACACTCCCACTTTCATTCGGTCAAACCTTTTTACAGTTAGGACCACAACCAAATCTCCTCTCGATTCCTTCCATGAACGAGAGGCCTACTTTCAAGTCGTTTTCCCTCTCGATAAACGAAGGATTTCACTCCACTCGAACGACCAAACCTATAAAAGTTAGGGTCGTCTCAATATCCCTTTTTGGTCAAAACTATCAAATGACTGTGGCCAGGATCGGGTTTCTTTTCAATAAACGAAAACATTTTACCCCTTTCCCTTCAGCCAAACCTATAAAAGTTAGGGCTGGAGTTCGAATTTCATCTTGATAAACAAGAAGACTTACTTCCGGATCAGATAGCCAATCCTATAAAAGTTAGGGTTAACTGAATCCTCTTGATTCTCATGGTGGAGATCCCATTCTTAGTTTCATCTCACAGATTCTTGAAGTGGATATCCCACTTTAAGTTTCTTCTGCAACCAATGATAGAATATAAAATTCTTCCTCTTCGGTATCGGGTTCACTTCTCCATCAAAAGAAGGACTGAAGATAGAATATAAAATTCATCCTCTTTAGTATCTAGTTCGTCTTTGCCCCGTAAAAAGACACTACATTCTAATAACTCCATAATCCATACCTTACACGCATGGGGAATTTTATCTCGAATCCTAAGCAGAGATAAGTTGGCGCCTAATACGCGCTGCCGGTTAGTCTTATACCGTAAGAAAGACAAAGTCTATGTATTCAAATTCGTAGCATTAAGTCTAAAGGAGTTTATTCCTTTAGCATAATGTTATTTGTGAAACGGATCTAGATAATTCACAGGCTAGCCCGATTCAAACGGTAATCGGTAAAGGCATGTCAAATCCGTTGATGGCTGAGGATTTGCTAAAAATCCTATAAGTATTATGGTTGATTATTCTAAACAGAATGAGAAATCATAATAAGAATTAAAGTAGACTGAACAAAATACGCATATCATTAACAAAAAAAACAAGTGTTCAGATACAACAGCTGCAGTCATTTTACATTGAACTTATGACTAACAATTTGTTGCTCTAATTTGATTAACTCTTCGGCATAAGTACATTCAAGCTCATGATGCAACTCTGTCTTGAAAGAGTCCTCAGAAACAGATAGGAGTTGAGCAGCTTCTTCCTCCATTTTGGCAAGCCTTTCCCTTGAGAGCGCCACTTTGCTAGACATCACGGCTTTGCTATGCTCCTCCCCAGCCTTGGTCACCTCCAAAATAGCTCTTCGTTGTTTTGCCTCTGCCAGTTTTTGTTCAAACTCCACTATTTCGGCATCAACGGAGGCTAACGACGAGTTGATCTCGCGTAAATGAGCCAATCTTTCAGAAAGAACTTCCTCTGCTTGGTCGACATGTTTCCTCTGCGCCTGAATCCCAAGCCCAACGGATGCTCGAGCTTCACGCCACGTTAGCAGACGAGTCTCCATTCGTACAGCAACATAGCCAAAAGCACCAACGGATTGGAGTTCTTGTAGTTTCTCAAAATCACGCTCCAATTGATTTACATTGTTAATCAAAGCGTCAGCTATATTGAGAGAGTCGGTGTCCTTTATTGAAGCTATTTTGCGCTCAAGGACTGGACAGAAGTGGCTGAAAGGGATCCTCTTCTCCAGAAGTTTGTCAATTAGTGACTCTACAAAATTAAAGAAGTTGCCGACTTCCAAGCAAAGAAGGAGCTTATCTGGGTCGTCGTTAGATAATAAGGCATCAACGGCCTCGCGCAGTTAAGACGACAATCCTAAAAAAAGAGGAAGTGCAAGATCATGAATATCTAGTAATTATAAGTCAGAAAGATAAAAGAAGAAAATATAGCACAAGATTTACCAGCCCCCGAAGAGCTTTCTCCAACCGAACGTACTACACATGTTTCGGGTCGCTCAACTTCATGTGTCGCAGGAAACGTTACGAGTGTAGCAACCGTTGAAGCACTAACTTCTTCAGTTAGTCTCACGGCCTGTTCAGTCAAACCCCCGCTAATGGTTGTAGTAGGAACGATAGTTGGCATTCCTAAGGAAGCCAGGAGTTGTTGCTGAAAGCCTGATGACCGAGCGTCAATAACAACCCCTGCCAAAAGCAAGAAATCGAGACCCTTAGATTCACCAGACTTTCCGTTAGGAATAGTTGTATCAGTCTTAATGACTGGTCCTACGATTAGAACCCTCCGATGATTAAATGAAAGATCACAAGTAAATAAGTGAAACATGGGAATAAGAACCATACTTTAGAACCCTCCGATGATTAAATGAAAGATCACAAGTAAATAAGTGAAACATGGGAATAAGAACCATACTTACAGGCGAATCAGCTGTGATTATTGGATCGGCGGCCTCGTATTGGGCTTGTTCAAGCAACATATCATCAAGCAGCATATCCTCAGAGGCCGACACCGGATCAAGTAAGGCTGCACCCTCCTCTTCAAAAGATGCATCTCGGGAAACCCTCTCGTCACCTTGACCCTCTGTTATCACATCTACAAGAAAGTTCAAGAGTCAAGATATAAATTGTTTCGACTCACTAGACTTACAAAAAAAGTCAAATAAGATTCACCTTCAACGGCGACGCTAGGTTCCTGCACCCTATCGCTTCGATCCACCTCTTGCAGCTTTTCTAACAGAGTAAGAAGTATAAAAACAGTTAGCGGGGATACGAATTCCCCATCGCTCAGCTCCCGCCACCTGAAAGAGGTGCTACTGGTTTTAAGTATACCTGGACTCTCAGCCTGTTCAGTTAAGCATGGCTCGACATCCAGCCTCATCGGGAATATTGGTTTCAGCATCTACAGGCTCTTGGAGCCTGATTCTGGGAGTTGGTTCCTAGAAGTCAATATCAGGGGAAGAAGCGTCCAAGATAAAGTCGCTTGCAAAATCTTCTTCTGTGAAGTGTGAAATTGTTTAAGTTCAAAAGCTCAACAAATATCGAAATAAATTATATGAAGGAGTACTCACCCCTTTCAACCGTTCGTCCTTGATTCGCCGACTCTGGTTCAGAGTTGCCCCGTCGCTTGGAAGCCAGCTTCTTGTGCTTTGCCGGACGCTCCTCCTCTGGATCGACAGGCCTCTCCTCTGAGAATTTAGAACGTAATTCGTGCCCTGGAGTGACCTGAGTTGCCGGTCAGGACCGCGTCCGATGAATAAGGCTGGGCTCTTCTCTCTCCTCTTTAGAAGCTGCACCTGGGATTTCAACCGACATATTATTAGGATAAGTGAACAAGACTTGCATCTTTGGCTTCTTTAGAGGGGAAAATGTTTGGACAATCGGAAGCGGCGAGTTCTTTTAGCAATTGCTAATTCAAATAACTCTAAAGAGAGGGGATCTAACACACCTGTTTCCAACTCCCCTTCTTCGCCATCGCCTCCAATCTCTGCACCACCCCTAGCATAAGGCTCCGTAGTTTCTTCACCAGGAGCAGAAGTAGACTCCCTCTGTGTTTTATGACTAGAAGGGCCCACCGGTCCCCTCCTTCTCCTCTTTTCGAGCTCAGATTCATATACCATTCGAGTACCAACCCGAGAAGCTTCTTCGTTGGTTGATTCGGTGATCGATTGAACGGGTACGTGTTCATTGGCCGCCAAGAGCCACCGGCACTGTAGAAAAGTCAGCTCCAAATTACGCTCAACACCAGGAAGGCTGAACTTGGCACCAGTACAACCAGTGAGGTTCCAAAGCCATGCTCGAGCCCCATCTACTAAACCCCCATGAGTCCGGAGCTGTCGGTTCGGGTTCCCTATATAAATCTGATCATAGCCGAACTGATGGGTGAATCGACAAGGTAAGTAGGGCTCTATGTAACAATGGTTTTGTACGCGGAAGATCACATAGCCCGGCCGGATATTAATTAGCCAATCAAAACAGCTAGAATCGAAGGAAGTCCGACCCGTGCCCGGCTTCTCTACATCTATCAATGAGTCGTCGTATTGGCCTGAAAATCGTGGGAAGCAAGTAGAGAAGACCCAGCACTTATGATTCTGAAATTGCTTCCTGACCTCTGCAAAACATCTGTTAGACCCTAGAGGGGGGTGATTAGGGTCTTGTGCTAATCTAATCCGATTTTATGCTAATTAAAACTAATTAACAAGTTATCCTAGCAAGTATGAAATACAACAAGATATATGAGCTAGGATAAGCAATATACACAATGAGATATATCTTATATGATAAATATTACAAATATATGCAAGGATATATAAACTAATACAAGGGTGATATAATCAAACTACAAATGTGATAGTGTGCAAATAAATAATGCAAACACACAATATGATCACGGAGTTCGGACCTTCCGTCCTACGTCTCCGCTCCCCACTCCCGGGGAGAAATCCACTAACACAATCCGGTTTGGAAGCCGGAACTTCTTCTACACACTCGGTTTTCTAGTTAACCGAAAACTCTACAACTCACACTCTTGCAATCACACTCTACACTCACTAAGTGTTGGACCTAGCCGTGTCTCCCTCAAGTGCTCGGTTACAACCTCTCCCTAGGCACGTCAACCGACGCCACTCCTCTTGGGACGATCCCCGACTCTCACCACACACTTCTCACTCGGTGTACAAGTGTATTACAAAGTGATTCTCATGATAAGCACAAATTAACAAATGATTGTTCTCGCTAACAAGGTGAGAACTAAATTAAGCACAACTCTTAGTCACAAACCCACAACCCCAAATTATACTATGAATGTCAATACAATAAGCTCAAAAGGTTGTGTGTGAACAAAGAGATATAAATCAAAACTAAACTCAAAGTAGTTCTAGCTTAATAACATTGATAATCAAATATATAAAAGAGCTAGAAATAGAGTTTAGAAAACTTCTCAATATATCAAGAGTGGAGGGAGAAGAGTTGGATGGCCCAAACACCAATAGATGATCTCCTCAAGCTCTTGTTGAATTGAATCACAAAACCGAAACACTCAAATGCTTAAAAGCTTCTTAAAACAAACTTAAACAAACACTAAACAAGTTTAAACCCTTGTTAAAACCTTTTAAACCATTCTCTTAACTATAGAATTGAATGCAATGAGGGTATATATAGGAAGAGGAAATATCAGCAAAAACCCCAAAGTAAATGACCAAAAAGCCCAAAACAGAAATTCTGCAACGGCTAGAAAAATAGCCGTTGGGAGACCTGACAACGATTCGGTCGACCGAAAAAATGATTCGGTCGACCGACCCGAAAATCCGGTCGACCGCGAACAACCTTGAATACTATAGCGGCGGTCGACCGGAACTGTAGCGCGGTCGACCGGAACTGTAGCGCGGTCGACCGGTGGTACTGTAGCAGGTACATCCGGTTTTATAAAATCAGTTAAAAATAGTAAATCAATTCCAAAAATTATGAAATTTTGAGGGACGGTTTTAAATATGTATAAAAACATGTTAGAGAAAGAATTTCTGAAAAAACATTTCCCAGTTGAGATAAATAAATGTTTGAACACAGAAATACTGTTTCTGAAAATCTGCTGTGATACATGATTTTGTAAAATCAATTAGGCACAGTAAATCAACTCCAAAAATAGTAAAATTTTGAGAGAAGTTTCTAAACATGTAGATAAACATGTCAAAGAAAGAATTTCTTGAATATCACTTCTCATTTATGAAAACTCATCGGTTTTGTAAAACCATGCACGAACATGCACGAACGAAAAACATGATTTTGTAAATTCCATTAAACATAACAAATCAATTCCAAACTTGATGAAACTTTGAGAAATGTTTGTAAACATGAAAACAAACATGTTAGAAAAAGAATTTCTCAAATTGAATTTCCATTTGTGATGTGTGTATATGATATTGAGCTTAACGTACTTAACACACATAATATAAATCCTAAACTAAATTACCCAAGCTTGATTGGTCTTCAATAAGCTCTACTTGGTAATCTCGCGGATGAAGCTTGAACTTGGATCTTGAACTTTGAATTGCAAGGCTTCACCGACATTCCGCCAACCTCCTTTGGATATGATCGTTGAAGCTCTATTCCATCCATCCTCCAACTACGTTGTTTGTCTATAAAACATAGGAATGCACAAACACTAGACAAACAACATTAGTAATAAATTGTTTGTTAAACATCATCAAAACAAGAAGGCCAACAATCTCCCCCTTTTTGATGATGACAAACAATTTACAAAAAGGAATATATGCATGAAGGAAATGAACATATACAAGATAATACACATGCATATAAATGTATACTCACAATATTTCTCCCCCTTTGACAACATCAAAAAGGGGACAAAAGGATTAAGAGAGCGAAAGCTCCCCCTATCAATAAGCATGGGTGAGTATCAAACATAAAAAGATATAGGGATTTCTCCCCTATCAAGAAGCCATATGGAATATATAAAATGAAGTGCAAGGCAAACATGTGAGCAAGCATAACCATGCTAAACAAGACTCACATACAAAAATACAATGATGACACATATTAATATGCCATTTAAATAATGTGTCTCAAAATATAAACATAAAAAATCATGTATAAAAATAGATTTATGAAATCAAATGAAAAGAAACATGAAAATCATGCAAAAAGTTTTCAAATGAAAACAAATCAACCAAAAGAATTCATAAATCAAAATTTAAGTTCAAAAACGTAAAATCAAATCATTATTGATTTAAAATCAAGAGAGGCAACTATATCTAGCTCTTGAGCTAGTATCAACCCATATAAATATTTTAGCACCCGGTAAATAATATTTGGGAATAAACACCCAATAACTCCGGAGGGTTATACAAACATAGTCCTCTCATCGAAACAAATAATCATGAAAACAAAAGATTTGATCAATTTAAGAAGTGTTTTCATAAAAAGTTTCAAAGCATAATTTTCAAAACCAAGAAAAAGAAAGATAAAAACATTAAAATTCTTGGTTTAAAATTCAAAATTATTTTGGTACCCAAGAACTAAAGATTTAGGGACATGACCCCTATCATTTAAGCTCAAAGCCTTAGGGTTATGAACCCTCTTAGGCATATATGGTGCACTAACATGGTCAAAACAATATTCATTCAAATGACCCTTCCGATTGCAATTTGTGCAATGAAAGAGATCCATTTGTTTTTGTGGACCATTAGCTCGTGCACGGGAATCATTTGCAAATAAAGATTTTCTTTTAAGATTATTTTGCAAATGTGAAACATTATCAAAACAAAACTTTCCTAAGTGGCCATATCTACCACAAACATCACATCTAAAAATATGTGGCCTACTAGAAACATTTGGCAAATAAGATTTTCTTTTTAAATCAAAACAATATTTGGCCAAATGACCAAAACGACCACAAAGATCACATGAATACACATGAGCATGCATATGATGAACTTTATGAGAGTGTGCATGTGCATGTGTATGTGTATGTGATGAAGAAGCCTTATGAGATGCACAAGAAATATTAGTCTTGAAGGATTTATGTGCATCATAGCAAAATTTAGCTAAATGGCCTTTACGACCACAAATGGAGCACTTGTAAACTTTGCTATACAAGTGTGCATAGTGTGTGGGTGATTTACTAGATTTAGCACACTTGTCCATAAGTTTCTTATGGTTATCAATGCATATTTTCAAAGTTGAATCTAAATTAGGCACATATGCATTTTTAGAAGTAGAACATAAATAATCATTTATAAAAGAAGCAGTATTATTTTGTATGTTCTTTACTTCTAACATGGCATTATCTCTTTCATGAGTTAAACTAGCAACGTTTGAAGTTAAAGAAACATGATCCAATTTTAATTTTTCATTGTTTTCTTTAAGGATCACATTTTCATTAGAAATAGTTTCAAACTTAGATGCTAACAACTCATGATCGGATTTCAAAATTTCATGCTTGCTTTGTAAATTAATGAAATCATTTTGCAATTTGTTAAAGGCATGTAATAATTTTTCACTAGCACAAGCAAGTTCAAATTTGTTAAAGGCATGCAATAATTTTTCACTAGCACAAGTAAGTTCATCACTAGATGAGTCATTAGTGGTTTCGAACTCGCAAACCTCACTAGGGCTATCGCCTAGTGGCCGTATGTATGATGCTCCATATGAACTTGAAGCGGGATCCTCCAAAGCTTGTTGGATCACCTCCAAGTCCCCTTGATGTGCTTCTATGAATTTCCATAAATTGTAAGCACTATCAAAATACCATTGAGCATAAGGGAAAGCATTGAATTTAGGAGCAATACTAGAATCATAGCCTAAACAAGATGCATCATTCATATTCATAATTTGTAAAAATATGCAAGCAAGATGCAAATGCAATCAAAACAAGATTAGCACAAAAAGGATAACTTGGATCTTTAACTCAAGGCGATTAGACCTTAAATCAAAGAGCACCAAGCTCTGATACCAATTGTTAGACCCTAGAGGGGGGTGATTAGGGTCTTATGCTAATCTAATCCGATTAAATGCCAATTAAAATTAATTAACAAGTATATTCTTGCAAGATAGATATACAAGAGTTATGTGCAAGAATAAGCAATATGAACAAAGGTAAATATCCTAGCAATGATATATACTATGAGATATATGCAAGGATATATGAGCTAACACAAGATGATATATCCTATCAAAGAGATATACAATATGATATATGTATAGGATATGTAAACTAACACAAGGGGTAAACAATCTAAACAAGATAGTGGATGATATAGATAATGAGCTAATGACAATGGCGATATAAGATATGAACATAAATATGAATGAACGCCAAAGCACACTCAAACAAGCAATATGATCACGGAGTTCGGACCTTCCGTCCTACGTCTCCGCTCCCCACTCCCGGGGAGAAATCCACTAACACAATCCGGTTTGGAAGCCGGAACTTCTTCTACACACTCGGTTTTCTAGCTAACCGAAAACTCTACAACTCACACTCTTGCAATCACACTCTACACCCACTAAGTGTTGGACCTAGCCGTGTCTCCCTCAAGTGCTCGGTTACAACCTCTCCCTAGGCACGTCAACCGACGCCACTCCTCTTGGGACGATCCCCGACTCTCACCACACACTCCTCACTCGGTGTACAAGTGTATTACAAAGTGATTCTCATGATAAGCACAAATTAACAAATGATTGTTCTCTCTAACAAGGTGAGAACTCAATTAAGCACAACTCTTAGTCACAAACCCACAACCCCAAATTATACTATGAATGTCAATACAATAAGCTCAAAAGGTTGTGTGTGAACAAAGAGATATAAATCAAAACTAAACTCAAAGTAGTTCTAGCTTAATAACAATGATAATCAAATATATAAAAGAGCTAGAAATAGAGTTTAGAAAACTTCTCAATATATCAAGAGTGGAGGGAGAAGAGTTGGATGCCCAAACATCAATAGATGATCTCCTCAAACTCTTGTTGAATTGAATCTCAAAACCGAAACACTCAAATGCTTAAAAGCTTCTTAAAACAAACTTAAACAAACACTAAACAAGTTTAAACCCTTGTTAAAACCTTTTAAACCATTCTCTTAACTCTCTTTAGATCTGACGTAAAGGGGGGTATTTATACAAACCCCAAAGGTAAGAGAAAGCCAACAAAAAGACCAAAAAACCATATCAGCAACGGCTAGAAAACTAGCCGTTAGAATCAACCTGACAGAGCGGCGGTCGACCGGAGCGGTCGACCGCAAATAACACAAAACAGAACAGAAAGATCATCGGTCGACCGTACTGTAGCGTCGGTCGACCATACTGTAACGGCGGTCGACCGGAACTGTAGCGCGGTCGACCGGAACTGTAGCGCGGTCGACCGGTGGTACTGTAGCAGGTACATCCGATTTTATAAAATCAGTTAAAAATAGTAAATCAACTTCAAAAATTATGAAATTTTGAGGGAAGGTTCTAGACATGTATAAAAACATTTTAGAGAAAGAATTTCGGAAAAATCATTTTCCAGTTGAGAGAAATAAATGTTTGAACACAGAAATACAGTTTCTGAAAATCTGATGTGATACATGATTTTGTAAAATCAATTAGGCACAGTAAATCAACTCCAAAAATAGTAAAATTTTGACAGAAGTTTCTAAACATGTAGATAAACATGTCAAAGAAAGAATTTCGTGAATATAACTTCTTATTTATGAAAACTTATCTGTTTTGTAAAACATGCACGAACATGCACAAACGAAAAACATGATTTTGTAAATTCCATTAAACATAACAAAACAATTCCAAACTTGATGAAACTTTGCGAAATATTTATAAACATGAAAACAAACATGTTAGAAAAAGAATTTCTCAAATTGAATTTCTATTTGTGAAAACTCATGTATTTTGCAAGTATGTCCAAAACATGAAAACCCAAAACCATGCATGTATATATATAACTATATATATACATAGAAACCAAATACATGTGTGTGTATGATATTGAGCTTAAGGTACTTAACACACATAATATAAAATCTAAACTAGATTACCCAAGCTTGATCTTGATCTTCATTGTAGCTCAACTTGGTACACATGCGGATGAATCTTGAACTTGATCTTTAACTTGAATTGTATGTTGCTTCACTCCACAATTCCGCCAACCTCCATTTGATATGATCGTGAATGCTCGATTCCATCCATCCTCCAACTACGTTGTTTGTCTACAATAAATACGAAAACACAAATACTAGACAAACAACATTAGTGGTAAATTGTTTGTTAAACATCATCAAAACAAGAAGACCAACAACATCATCCCTTCTATTTGCAATTTTCTATTATTTGAAGAAAAGGAAGAGAGGGATCCACAGAAGTTGGGACCGACATCATATCTGAGTGATGAAGCACCAACCAAGCCATTAAATAAGTATAGGGGAGTTCCACCTTTGTGAGGGGAATCTGAGCTGGTGGTGAACTCCCCCTCTGAGTGAATGTGTTCACGATCTGGCAAAGCCCTCTATGAATACCAACGGTCATTGCCGGAAGAAGACATAGGTTTTTCCGGTGAGCAAGCAGAACCGTGGGAAACAAAACTTCTAGGGGGAGTGTGTCAGTAGATTGATACGGTACTACACATTTTTTCAGCCAGATAGCGAGATACCCGGCAAGCAGTGTCATAGGCCGGATTGGTTTAACCCCTTGCCACAAGAATGTCTGGAACTTGGTTCCAGCAGCAAAGCCATCCTCAATACCAGCTGTGGTGTAAGACTGAGCATTCGACTTCTTGATTAGCTCATTCACTTCAGAGGTGGTCAGTGGCAATAGCTCACCAACTGTTTCATTCAAGACGCTGTTCGTATTCTTGAATAGATAATCCGTGAACTTCTTCAAACTAATTTGCAGCCGTGGATTCTTTGATAATGGATCAACACCCGCCAGAGCTATGTGGTAGTGGCAGGTAAGATCCCAGAGGTGTTGTAGCGGTTGGGAGTCCGCGATTTCAACTGCTGCAGCTCCCTGTTAGAATGGAAATATTCTTGATAAATCATATTTCCCATTTGAAGACCAGAGACCTTATGCATTTCATGCAACGCCAATCCTAACTCCCCATGTCGGGTCAGAAACGTGTTGGTGTTGGGATTGTAGAGCTCCAACAGCGCCAAAAAGTGAGGGACACTAATGGTTAATCCGTAAGTGGTGGCACGTACAGCTGCATATAAGACACTAGCCTTCAAATCCTCACCAAACCGGTCCAAGATGTAGTTGCTCAAACGAGTCCACCATAGCTTATCCGATGAATGTACCCATCCATAACATCGATGACCGGTAGCTGGCATTTCTTGACCCAAAGCTGCGAGCCGATTCTTCACAGTGTTGGCAACAGTGAAGATCTTACCTTTGGGTGGGTCATTCAATCCTGTGATCCCTGGATGTAACCCCGTTATCCGGTTCCGATTACTTGAGCCGGGAGTTGCACCATGAGTAATATAACCATAGTGAATGCACTCATGTTCTTCTGTTAACCTCCATGACATCTCCCGCAGAATAGCTTGACACAGAAGCTCGACAAGCGAACGGTGACGAGGAATCGGAGGAAGGTATAAATGGCCATCGTCGTCATGGTGCAGCCATTGCTCCATTCCAAGAGATACAGCGGCAGGATCTTCTATGGAATCCCCAAACAAGTAGTCCGGCTTTCTCAACGGATGTGTAGAACTTGGGTCCCTCACTAGTGGTGCATCCGTGATAAGCTGCCTTAAACTATGGCGCTCTCCCTTCCGTATCAACCGCGGAAGATCTTCCGGTACACCCGGAGCAAACTGAGGAGCTACCGGAACAGGGATTGGCTCATCAGTAGAGGCATAAGCCTCACTACAGCGACCTTCCACTGAATGGGCACCAAACTCCCTCGAGAGAAATTCAACTGAGGTAAAATAATAGGTAATTATTAGATACAGTCATAAATGCCTATGTTAAAACAGTATAGGCGTCAAACTCGCCTCACAAATTGTGAGATAGAGTCACGGCCTTATAAATGGTGAGACGGTCTCAGTTATATCACACACGCAAACAACAAAGCATATTAACGTGTGAATGACACGATGGTATACCTGAGTCTGCGTGATATGACACAACATGAGATCACCCCATATTGCCTTAAAACATGTTTTGACTAAGCAAAACACATCTTGTGAAGCGTCCATCCCCACGAAGGAGGATGGCGGCTCTTCTCAATTGCCTAACAAAGGAGAGCAAAGCGAGGATATTATACCAAGTACATATTCACAATGAATTAACAAGACGAGACGATTAAAATGCCACACTATACACACAAAGCACGGGATATATTGTCGCACGAATAACGCAACAATATACCTATCCTTCGGAGTATAATACAGCGGGAAATTGCCCCAAGTTAACTCAGTCATGTCTTGACCAAGCAAAATACGACTTGTGAAGCGTCCACCCCCACGAAGGAGGGTGGCGGCTCTTCCCAATTGCCTCACCAAGGAGAACAAAGCGGGGATGTAATATGCAATATGATATCTCAATATTTAACTCGTGAATAAAAGAGGCGGTGATGATATACCTGTGCAGCTAAACGGTGCCAGCTCGGGCGACTGAGTCGCCGAACGGCCTCGAACAACGCGAGATCTCTTAGACGACATATCTGCAGAGAGAATTAACAAGTCAATTACGACAAAAATTAAGAAGTATCAGATTAGTGCAAAGAAAAAATTATGCTCTGATCAAACTTAAGTAGTGGGCCTAGTGCAGATTCAGTTTCAACCCACAACAGGTCGTGCAACAAATTAAGCCAGAATTTCAGGATTTCGGCCAAAGTCATCTATGTGACCAACAATAAAGCACGACGTGCCTACAAATCAGGCTATCAAGTACGCTAAAAGCCCGATATGGCAGTTATCATGCATGGTTTCGGATTCAAATTACATAATTGTTCGTGATGAAAATCGAGGCCCGGGGATTTTAGTCACATCCAAATACAAGACTAAAAGTTCAGTTCATACGAAATCGGTTTCTATGCACGATTACACATTCAACATGGGAATTTAGGTGGATTACAAGCCTAATTTATCTAAATTCATGCATGCAAGAGGATAGGCTCTGATATCCAAGCACAAGGTCTCAAAATTCCCCTCGAACTGAAAATCAGAATGCAAGAAAATGGATCAAAGGTAAACAACCGTGTACCCAAGTCCAATATTAACACAATAGATTTGGTTAGCACCCAAACCGAAGTCAAATCTTCGACAATCACCCAAAGTTCAACTAAAGGGGTGAAATAAAGAGTTCGATCGTCATTCAAATCTTCTCACACAATCAAGAACAGGTCATGGTTCAAGATTTTCCCCAAAAAAACGAAAAGAAAAGAGAATAGTCTAGGGTTTCCAATATATCCCCAAGAACTCGAAATCAAGTTCAAATTTCACTCCACTCTTGTAAATAACACCCCCTTCAAATGTCAGCCATACACCCCTCGAATTTCAGCTAACTTTGCACAAAAAACCCCAACAATGGGTTCGGCCACCATTCAAGACCAAGATTTGTGTTTTCCCCCCAAATCAAAAAGCTAGGGTTTTGGAAAATCAAGCATTCAAAATGAAGAAATCAAATTGAGGCCATTGAACGTGGGTCTTACCTGAATTTGAAGAAAAAAAATCAGGAAACAAGAAGCCTCGTTGAGAAAACAAGAGGCAAGAGAAGCTCGAATTTGAAGGAAGAACCTTGGCAATTTCGAAACACTGGATCTTGAGGTGGGGGTGCTCTTTAAAATCAAGGGTTGGGAAAGAATTCCCAGAGGAAATCTCTTAAAGGGGTCAGAATTTTCGAAACCGAAAGAGAAAATGAGGAAGAGGAGGAGACAATGAAGAAAAAAGCGGACTGTTGGGTTTTAAAAGGAACACGAACTGGGGCTGAACTGAACCAAACCTGTTTCGGACCGTCCAAACCAAGCCAAGCCAGAACTGAACCAACCCAGAATCAAAATTGCTCTTCAGCCACGAACTGCTGGCTTACACACGTGCGAGCCACGAAACACTAGCTCGCATGTGTGGTGAGCCTCGAGGGTGCTCCGCATATATTTTTGCTCGTTTTCGAGTATTTTCAACATATACAGCACCCGTATTCATACTCCAATGGGCATATGAGTTTAAACTGTTTCCCATCCTCGACGGGAAGTTTCTAGAGAATATCGTGTGGAATATTCTTAAGGATAACCCAACGACCTCCGATGGGTATATGAGGCTAAACTAATTCCCAAAACTCCTAAGAGTATACGAGTATAAACTGGTCCTCCCTGCTCCAACGCATAGCTTTTGGTCAATGTCTGTCAAAACATCGTCAAAAATGAATTCCCAACAAAGATAGTCAGTTCAACGTCAACTCACTGAGATCAATCAACACACGAGTTTCAATCTGAGACTTCGACAGCGGTCAGAAGAGAAACGCAGAACCGTAAGAACTTAATCTATTCGACAAAATGCTGAGTAGATTGAAGGGCGAAGGAGTCAAGAGCTAAAGCCAATTACAGGTCCTATTACACCAACTGAAGGTTAGGTCTATCATATCCAAAGTATTTTAGGCTCTTCTATAAAAGAAACGAGACTGAAACACTTTGGAGGGGGTATCTGTAGGTGTTAAAAATTGCCTATAACTTCCCAAACACAGTTCAAGACAACGAGAAGACGATAAACGTTATTATCCAAGTCAAGGGAATTTATCCAACACCAGTAAGCGTACGAAGTGGATCAGTAAAATGTGCAAGTCAGCAAAACGATGAACTGTACACAAAACAAGCAAACTTGAGGGGTCACGAATTGCCAAAATGTCAAAAAGATGAACAAAACACCACTCGAAAGCTTACGTAAGCGCGAGCCACCAAATGGTGGCTCGCACAGTCCCGAGCCACCACGACTCTTTTTTACTCACAAACCTCCCAAAACGCGTATTTTGATGATTTTTAAGGATTCTTTCGTCCCAAGACCTCCCCAACTATTTTGAGGTTATCCCTAAACGCGTTTAAGTGGTTATTAACTACAGATAACGTTTAAACATCAGTTCTATTCCAAAAGGATGTCTCCAAAAGCCTATAAATAGAAGCCTAGGGTCTTCTTTCAAGGGGATCTGAGATCTGAAATTGAGAAGGCGATGTGCTGTCAAATTGTCCAGCTAACCACGAATTTCAGAGGAGAATCATCAGATCTTGGCGAATACTTTCATAAAGAAAGTCCTTCGAAAGGTTTGTGATTCTTTTCCCTTCTTTCTTCCGGATTAAACTTGGTTTTAATCTTGAGAAGAGCCACAATCTCGCTTGGTCGTGATTGTCGCTTCCGTAATTGTTTCCTTTGTGAAACAAGAGCGTAGTTATACTGTCAATCGGGTTTGATCTGTGGTGGTCCACGGACTAACGCGTCCCCGACACAGGCAAAGATCCCACGCAAAGTAGCGGGAGATAAACTACTGCTACGTTTTGTTTGATAAAGTTGTAATCTTTATTTTTCATTGTAAGAAGATCTTATAAAAAGATCAACTTTTCTTTCGGTTTGAACTTGTAATCGATAAACGGTGTAACAGGTTTGAAAGCAATGGAAAAAGCAACTTTTGACAAAAACAAATATCGTATGTGTTCTTAAGGATAACCCGACCATTCAGTTGAGTACAAGGTTAGACCCGGTTTCACAAAGGAAGCTGGGGGTGGATGTAACGGGATGTTCCCGAAAGAATTCTATATAGTGTATTCTTAGAGATAACTCGGTCACTAGAAGAAGATGATGAATAAGAAACTCCCACTCAAACTCCCGCTATGTCTGTGCATAATACTTCTGTTGTTAGAGTCCGGACATAGTACTTGGAATTCTAATATCTTGATCGTTGACGATTGTCAAACCCCTCTGTGTTAAGTATTTATCACTTAACACTAGAAACCCCCTTTGAGTAATTTGTACGAATCAACACTCCCGTTGTAATTTGTACTCCCACTCTCACTGTCCACTCGGTCAAACCTTCCTACAGTTAGGACCACGACCAAAGTCCCCTCTCGATTCCTTCCATGAACGAGAGGTTCACTTTCAAATTGAACGATCAAACCTATAAAACTTAGGATTATCTCAAACCTCCCACTCGGTTAAACCTTCCTATAGTTAGGATCACAACTAAAATCTCCTCTCGATTCCTTCCATGAATGAGAGGTCCACTTTCAAATTAAGCGATCAAACCTTCCTACAGTTAAGGTCGTCTCAAACCTCCCATTTGGTTAAACCTTCCTACAGTTAGAGCCAAAACCACAATTCGCTCTCGATAAATGAAAAACCCACCTTTAGTTCGGTAATCAAACCTTCTGACAGTTAGGATTATCCGAATCTTGTCAATTCTCGAAGTGGAGATCCCACTCTTAGTTTCACCTACCCGGATTCTTAGAGTGGAGATCCCACTTTGAGTTTCCTTGGCAATAGAGATAGAAAATAAATTCTTTCTCTTTAGCATTGGGAGATAGAATATAAAGTTCTTCCTCTCCCGCATCGGGTTCGTCTTTGCCCCAGGAGAAGACACTATTTTTTTCAACTCCCATAATTCATGCCTCACACATACGGGGAATTTTAACCCGAATCCTAAGTAGGGATAAGTCAACACCTAACACGCGTTACTAGTTTAGTCTTTTACCGACTAAAAGATATCAGAATCCGAGTCTGGGGACTTTTATCCCGAAACCTAAGTAGGGATAAGTCAGCGCCTAACACGCGTTGCCAGTTATTTCTTGACCGTAATAAGAATAAAAACTCAAATATTCGACATTATGGTAGGTTGTTATTAATAACACCATAATCTGTGCCTCACACGTACGGGGAGTTTTATCCTGAAGCCTAAGTAGGGATAAGTCAACGCCTAACACGCGTTGCCGGTTTAGTCATTCATCGAGTGAAGAAGACACCAGAATCCAAATCTAGGGAATTTTATCCCAAAACCTAATTAGGGTTGTCGGTTAGTCTTTGACCATAAAAAGGATAAAATCCCACAAATTTGATAATATGGTAGGCCATTATTAATAACGCTAAAATCCGCGCCTTACACACGTGAAAAATTTTATCCCAAAGCCTAAGTAGGGATAAGTCAACGCCTAACATGCATTACCGGTTTAGTCTTTCACCGAGTGAAGAAGACACCAGAATCCAAATCTGAGGAATTTTATCCCAAAACCTAAGTAGAGATAAGTCAGCACCTAACACGCATTGCCGGTTAGTCCTTGACCGTAAAAAGGACAAAAGCCCACATATTCGACATTGTGGCATGCTGTTATTAATAACGCCAAAATCCGCGCCTTACACGCGCGGGAAACTTTATCCCGAAGCCTAAGTAGGGATAGGTCAACACCTAACACGCGTTGCCGGTTTAGTCTTTCACCAAGTAAAAAAGACACCAGAATCCAAGTGTAGGGACTTTTATCCCGAATCCTAAGAAGGGATAAGTCAGCGTTTAACATGCGTTGCCGGGTAGTCTATTCCCGTAAGAAAGACGAAGTCTACGTATTTAATATCGTAGCACTAAAAGAGTTAACTCTTTTAGCACAACGTCACATGCGGAACGGACTTAAACAATCCATATGCAAGTCTGATTCAAACGGTAGTCGGTAAAGGCACGTCAAATTCGTTGAAGACTGAGGATTTGCTAAAAATTCTAAGTCTACGTCTAATACACGTTGATGTTTAGTCTTTTCACAGGAGAAAGACGAAGTCTACGTATTCAATATCGTAGCACTAAAAGAGTTAACTCTTTTAGCACAATGTTACGTGCAGAACGGATTTAAATAATCTGCATGCTAGCCCGACTCAAACGGTAGTCGGTAAAGGCTAATCAAACCCGTTGATGGTTGAGAATTTACCAAAATTTTTATAAATATGATAGTCATTGATGCACCAGCCCTGTTAATTGGTCTCGTGACTTAAAGATCGGATAACCTCAGGATGAGATTCATACCTACAGATGAATCAACTTTAACAGTTGGTCCTGCATCCCCAATATTTGGGACCGCCACGCTCCAACGCCTTAAGAGCTTAAACTGTGTAGACTCTAGCAAACGTACGAGTGTAAACTATGTTAACGACGGTCAACGCACTACAGTAAAGGTTGATGCCGGTCAACACATTAGTAATTTTGCCAAAATAAGGCAAAAGATGATTCTAGAGAGTTCAATCGCATTCAGATATGAATTTCTGACGAAGATGATCAGTTTAAAGTCAACTCAATGACACGAGCTAAATTCAGAAACTTACGCATCAACTTCAGTTCAAGATTTCGACAACGGTCAGATAATAAACGTAGCGCCGGAAGAACTTCATCTATTCGACAAAACACTGAATAGACTGAAGGCTGAAGAAGTCATGAATTGAAGTAGTTCACATGTCCCTCTACGAGATTGAGGAAAGAGTCTATCTTATCCAAAGCATTCCAGACTCTTCTATAAAAGAATGAGTCTGAAATACTTTGGAGGGAGTATCTGTAGACGTCTAAAAATACCTATAGTTATCCGCACACAGCTCGAGACGGAGAAAAGATGACGAACGTCATTGTCCAAGTCTAAGAAGATTATCTGATGCTGACAAGTGTATGAACCGGAATGGCGAACCAACTGTATCTCGTGTGCTCACCGGCCACCTCCAATTGGTCGTCACACCTGTCGGTCAGCTCGTACGTCGGTCAACTCCAAGTGACCGAACACGCTCATCAGTCAGCTCGCGTACGTCAGTCAACTCTAAGTGACCAAACACGCTCGTCAGTCAGCTCGCGTGCGTCGGTCAGCTTTAAGTGCCCGTCGTGCTTGTCGGTCAGCTCCAAGTGCCATAAAGAAGCTAACGAGCGTACGAAACAAGTTAACGACGTTCAGCAAAAGGCCAAAACTCTTGTGCCAACGCAGAACAGGACCCACGCCCGCGCGGGTCAGCCCGCGCCGACCCGCACCCCCTGCGGGTTAGCAGCGCGTGTCACGCAGTTTCGACCCAAAAACGCGTTTTTGACAGTTCTTTTGTTGTTTTCTCGGGATTTGTTCATTCCAGGGCTTCCCAACTGATTGGATACCATCCACAAACATGGTTAGGCCGTTATTAACTAAAGATAGGGTCAAATCATTCATTCTTATCCAAATACCCCTATCCGGTGCCCTATAAATACAAGCCTAGGGCCTACATTCTAGATGGGCGAATTATTATCAAGATGAAGAGGTATCGCCGAGTTGGAGAGCAAGGGAGCACGAATTCAGAGGAGGCTAGCAGATCTTGGCGAAGTTCTTCAGCATAAAGAGGGAGAGTTCGAAGGATCTGAAGCCTCATCCGTCCGTTCCTTGATATTAGGCTTAGTCTTAATATCGAAAAAAGCTACTGATTTTGCTTGGTCGATTTTAGTGCTTCAAGCGAATACTTCTTTAGTGAAGTAGGAGCTCTGTTAATTTTTTGACAACCGGATCTGATCCGCGATCGTCCACGGATATCAACATCCCCGGCACAGACAAAGACCCCACGCAAGTAATAGGTGATAAATACCTGTTGCATGTTGTTTGAAAGAGAGTTGTAATTTATTTTCATTGTATTGAAAGTCTTATAAAAATACTATCTTTGTTTTGAATTTATTGTAACGCCCGAAGTTGTAATAAATTCAGCAATAAAAACAATTTTCTACCCAAACAATGAACTTAATGCGAAGTTTTAAAAAATTATTACAGCTACGTGAGTTTAGGTTTTCATCCCGTAAAAAGGGCGCTCAACTTGTGGGACCATGTTAGAATTAATATAAAACTATAATCATCGACTCTCACCATAACTTCAAATTTTTGGTGTAATGGTTAGAGAGACTTCTTTAAGATGAGTAGACAGGGATAGTGGGTGTTTTTATAGTGTTTCTATGGTTGCTTCGCTATCCTTCTCTCTCTCTCACTTACCCAACTCTTGCAACTGCTCCTCACATGTTCATCAATGCCTACAAGAACGTCCTTATCGTTACTATTGACACTTTTCATCTTAAAGAAGTCCCTCTAACCATTACAACAAAACTCCAAAGTTATGATGAGAGTCGAGAATTGTAATTTTATATTAATTCTAATAGTAAGAATAGATTGTATTATAATCTCTAGAATAAAAGAAGGCTCAATCCTCTCCCTATGGACGTAGGTGATTGTTAAACCACATAAATTCTGTGTCTTTGTCTCTTGATCTGTTTTTCTATAGTTATTGCAATTTTCTTAATTGAACAGATTTTCATGTCATTTCCATATTGTCTGGTGATCGATTGCTCTAAAGAAAGAGTATATCTAATCAAGTATTAAGGTGACATTTCCACATAGATTGCTAGTTGGTGATGAACAATCGGCATCGTGTTGCTAGTGGCATAAGCCAATAGATGCTGCGTTCCTCGGCAGTTTCCTATCAAGGATGTCCCAATGATGAGCTATCTTGACTGGTCCCCTTTAAGGTTGTCCATCTTTGGTGGGATTTTAAGCATCCTTGACGGGAAAGGCCATCAAGGATTCTCAGTTTTCCAGTAGTAAATTTTCATAAGTATACTTACATTCCAAAAGCTAACTTAATCTTACTATCACAACTAAGCGGCTTACCCATTTCTTATACAATCCCTTATACTATGCTTATTTAGCGTCATCATACATGGCTATTGATGTATATAATTTATAAGACCTAAATTATGGAAACATAGTGGAGACCAAATATTTCGCGTCCCTCAAGGTTGTATTTACCAACCCCCAAATAGTATAATTTGCTTCTTCTTTTGTAATTTTAGTTTTAAATCAAGGAATTAAATGTGGAAGATTGTTGCTAGGTTTTTTAATTCTCAAAATTTAGTGTACATTTGGTTTTTGCTAACAGAACTAGTAATTGGCACGTGCAAGTGTATGTACAGGTAATATTAAATTTATATTTGATCATGGAAGTTAATTATATTATTATAATTTAATATGTAATTATAGTATGTCACATTCCAAGACCTAAAAGGCATGTGACTACGCCGGCAGCACATCACTTGGACAATAACATAATCCAAATGATATACTTAAGCCTCTAATTTACATAATTATTTTAAAAAATAATAATTTGTGGAATATATCATGTAAAAAATTCACTTAAGTTAGGATTGTGAGAAAGATATTCAAAACTTACTTCCCACACCATAACAAAATAAATAGATATACTTGCAAATCTATTATTCGTGACTCAGTCAGCTCTCTACCCCAAAGTTTACCAACCACATAAAAAAGATGGAAAAAAAACAACAACATCAAAATGAATCCGTTAGAGTGGATAATCGCAAGTAACATCCAGGGATAGGAATTAAAGCATATATTCATCAATGATTTGAAATTGAGATAATACCAACAATTGAATAGGAATTATGGTAAGATAGATGACTGAGCGTATACAAATCCAAAAATAACTCTTAAACCCATGTCAGAACATCTCTACTCGAAGTATTTGTTGCGCGTCAGCGGAAGCGTGCGCACAAACCAAACGAGCCGGCGAACAAGAGAGAAGAACAACCAACGAGTGCAATTCACAAAAGAACGGCACAAACCAATCACAAACACTAGTAATTGGCACGTGCAAGTGTATGTACAGGTAATATTAAATTTATATTTGATCATGGAAGTTAATTATATTATTATAATTTAATATGTAATTATAGTATGTCACATTCCAAGACCTAAAAGGCATGTGACTACGCCGGCAGCACATCACTTGGACAATAACATAATCCAAATGATATACTTAAGCCTCTAATTTACATAATTATTTTAAAAAATAATAATTTGTGGAATATATCATGTAAAAAATTCACTTAAGTTAGGATTGTGAGAAAGATATTCAAAACTTACTTCCCACACCATAACAAAATAAATAGATATACTTGCAAATCTATTATTCGTGACTCAGTCAGCTCTCTACCCCAAAGTTTACCAACCACATAAAAAAGATGGAAAAAAAACAACAACATCAAAATGAATCCGTTAGAGTGGATAATCGCAAGTAACATCCAGGGATAGGAATTAAAGCATATATTCATCAATGATTTGAAATTGAGATAATACCAACAATTGAATAGGAATTATGGTAAGATAGATGACTGAGCGTATACAAATCCAAAAATAACTCTTAAACCCATGTCAGAACATCTCTACTCGAAGTATTTGTTGCGCGTCAGCGGAAGCGTGCGCACAAACCAAACGAGCCGGCGAACAAGAGAGAAGAACAACCAACGAGTGCAATTCACAAAAGAACGGCACAAACCAATCACAAACACAGAGATTTACGTGGTTCGGCAAATTGCCTACGTCCACAGGGAGAGGATGGGGAGTTTTCACTATATGGAGGAGAAGAACAATGGGTTATAACTCTCAAACACTCAAAATAACCCTCACCAAAAGATCTCAACTCACCTCTCAAAAATTCCCTCTAAAAGTGCTAAAAACAACCTCTTTTTCTCTCTACAAATCTCTTCTAAAATGTTCTATATATATAAAAACCCTAAAACCAAAACAGACTAGGAATCCAACAATTCTAAAACCAAAACCAAAACAGACTGGGAATCCCAATAATTCTAAAACCAAAACCAAAACAGACTAGGAATCTTAATAATTCTAAAATCAAAACCAAAACAGACTAGGAATCTTGTTTGGCCCAATAACCTACTATCCAACAATTCTCCACATCGGCGAAGTATTCCCAAAACTAAGCCGACACCAACAAGAGCACCAATGTGTCATCTCTCCAAATCTCATTACACCAATGTGGTTGCTTACGTACCCCCTCTCCCAAGGGATCAAGTCGTCGTAGTTCATCCAAATGGTCTCAACAGACCTCAACAAGCACGAATCTACAATAAGCTTTTACACACTAATTTCTCCTTTCCTGCAGCTCGAAACCCTAATGGTTGAGTTATATAAATTTCTTCATCAAGATCACCATGAAAAAAGCTATTTTCACATTCAACTTATTCAATTCCAATCCATACTGTGCTACCAAAGCTAGCAAGATCCGAATTGAAGAATGCTTCACCACCGGAGAAAAGACTTCATTATAGTCAATGTCTTCTTCCTGTGCATAACCCTTCGCTACTAATCTAGCTTTGAAACTCACTAGAGTGCTCTAAATACCCTCCTTCTTGGTATACACCCATTTGCAACCAATTTCCTTCCACCTCTTTGGAAGCTCGACAAGCTCCCATGTGTCGTTCTTCTTAAGAGACTCTATCTCCTCTCGCATAGCCTCCTGCCACAAATCAGCCTCTGAACTCTACTTAGCCTCTATGAATGTAGTAGGAACCATCTCATCGATACTCTCAACCAGAAGTGTATACACAACCACTGTATCTGTATACCTCACTGGCAACTGTATGTCTCTACTGGGTCTCCGAACCGCAACCAAATCCTAAACCTGAGCTGTTGGTCCCTGATCTTGCTTTGTTGTACCTGTATCCTCCAAATCATAGTTGTGCTCACTTAGCGTTATCTCAGTCGGTACTCTAATGGATACGGTCCAATTTGAACTCTGTAGAGCTGCATCAATCTTCACCACTTATGATATCTCCTCTGTCGGGATGTTCTCCACCTGATGAGAGCTGATAGGCTTCAAGAGCGAAGCCTCATCGAATGTGACATCTCTACTCAGCACAATCTTTTCTCAACTGGATCCTAAAGCTTGTATCCTTTCACACCACGCTTGAATCCCACAAATATAACATTCCTAACTCGAGGTTCTAATTTATCAGTTCTGACATGATAAAATACAGGGCACCCAAATACCTTGAGTTGATCATAGTCTTGTGCTGGCTCTCCGGACCACATCTTCATAGGGGTTTTCCCCTCAATCGCAGATGAAGGCAGCTAATTAATGAGGTGACTCACATATGAAAGTGCCTTAGTTCAAAAGATCTTCTCCAAACCACTCTGCGATAACAAACATCAGATCTTCTCTAGTAAAAACCGATTCAACCTCTCTGCCACCCCATTCTGCTATGGTGTATGACTAATTGTGAAGTACCTCTCTATACCCTCGTCTCGATATAGCTACTGAAAAGAGTCTAAGTGTACTCGCCGCTATTGTCAGATCTCAACGTCTTGATCTTTCTCCCTGTCTGCAGTATAATTCTTCTCTTTCACTCAACAAATATCTCTAGGACTTCACTCTTCTTCGCCATGATGTACACCCAACAACGCCTAGAATAGTCATCTACAAAAGTGACGAACCAATATCGACCACCAAGTGATGTCATCTTGGTGGGATCCCAAACATTTGTGTGCACATAGTCCAAGATGCTTATCGTCCTATGAATGGCTATCCCAAATTTTACTTTAGTCTTCTTGCCAAGAATATAGTGCTCACAGAATTCAAACTTCCCACTCTTGGCTTCCTTCAATAGCCCCTACTTGCACAGTGTCTGCAGTGACTTTTCACCTGTGTGCCCTAATCTGTAGTGTCAAAATCTGCTCGTGTCCACCTCTGAAATATCTGAAGCTACCTGGCCAATCTCAGTGCTTCCCTTCAGATAATAAAGATTCTTACTGCAGACTCCCTTCATCGCTATCAAAGATCCCTTAGTAACTTTTGCTACAATGATCTCAAAAGTCACATTAAATCTCTTTGCCTCCAAAGCTCCAACGAAAATAAGATTCTTCTTTAGCTGAGGAACAAATCTCACTTCATTCAACTCACGAAAACAACTCTATCGTGCTTCTGAATTCTGATGGTACCTATCCCACAAATGCCACAGGGCTGGTCGTTTCCTATTACCACCACACCTCTATCGAGCTTCTCGAAAGATGCAAACCAATCTCGTCGGGGAGTCATATGATAAGTAGCACCAGAATCCAACATCCAATCCGATGCATCAGCATGGTTAACCTCTAGAGTATTTAATAGAGAAAAGCATGAATCATCTGAATCGTTACCACTCTTAGCAACATTCACCTCGCTGGCCTTCGAGTCCTTCTTCTTGTTATTCCCATTCTCTCTGAGCTTCGGGCAATCTCTCTTCCAATGTCCTTGTTCTTTGCAGAAAACACACTGGTTCTTCGCTAATTAGTAGTGTCCTTTTGACTTTGACCTGTCTCTATTACCACCTCTCGGATAGAGACTTCTACCTCTCGTCGACAAAGCCTCTCCTGAAGTGCTAGCTCTGGAAGATTCTTTATCCTTCCTCCTCAAGTAAAAAATCGTCAACACATTAGTCACTTCACTATAAGTGATGGAAGATCTACTGTAACAAAGTGAGCACGAAGGTATTATTGAATATCATATCTCCATGATAGTATTTTGATGATAACAATTTATACAATGTGTGTTATACAAATACACTAACTTTTATATGCAGATTTCAATATCAAAATATGAACAAGTGCAAGTTGATTTCAAGGCATTATGAAGTGAAGAAGATGAAGAACATATGAGATAATGTATTTTTCATTTTCTTTACTTAGAATTATTGTACAAGCCTTGATCACACACACGAACACACACAATATTAGAGCACACTAACATAGGCTTAGTGTGTTGGTTAACTATAGAAATCCCCTATGTTAACCATTAGAATTATGGTTAAAACTTGAGTATAAAAACATTTTATTTCATAATTTTTACTCTTAGTAGTCGACTAATTAGAATAGTAGTCGACTACTCGTGTATAAAACTTAAATATATGTTTCTGTCATTTTACAGTATAGTCGACTAATAGAGATTATAGTCGACTACTCAGGTGTTTGACAGAAACATAACTTTCTGTTATTTTATAGTATAGTCGACTAATCTACATTATAGTCGACTACTGAAGGCAAATTTCATTTTATAAGTTTCTGTCAAAATACAGTGTAGTCGAGTAATGAGCATTGTAGTCGACTACTGAGAAATTTTCTGAATACACAGAGTCTGTTTGAACTCAGTGTAGTCGACTAATCTGTATTGTAGTCGACTACAGATATTTTTAAACGTTTTTAAAGTTCAAAAAATTATCTTTTCAAGGGCTATAAATAGTTTATCTGTTCAGAAAAAATGCAAAGACTTACATACCCATAAGCTTTGATCTTTGTGCATTTTTTCAAGTGAAAAATATTCAGATTTTAAGAAAAAGAAAAGTTTCTGAAATTGCCTCCGAACATCATTCAAATACTTATTGTTTAGGCAATTTACAGAAGTTAGAATCATTCCTAAACCACTACTACACTACACTACAAATCAAGGCTTATAGGAATTGAAATTGTTGCTTCAAGAGTTCTCTCAAGTTGTGAGAGGTGTTAATCTCTTGGTTTAGAGATTGGTGTGCAAATTGGCAAAGTATTTGTCAATTGGTGTTGCAATTTGTAGGGACTTACAAATTGGTCAGGTTTGCTTTTAATTTTGTAAGTTTATTCAAAATCATAGTGGAAACTCTTAAGCGGGATTTGCTTGGGGACTGGATGTACATCGGATTGGTGGAACCAGTATAAAACATTGTGTTTGTGATTGTGAATTTTTGAGATTGCCATTTTTCTTTGCAATTTATAATCTACTTTGCATAAATTTTAAAAGAACACTATTCACCCCCCCCCTCTAGTGTTCTAGTGTATCTATTTCAGATCCTACATTTGGTATCAGAGCAAGGTGAAAGATGGCATCGACAAATACTTCACAATTCAAAGAAGACTACAACTATTGGAAGTGCCGAATGAAGATTTACCTTCAATCAATTGGTTACGAACTTTGGAACGTCGTGGAAACGAAATATGAGAAGCCAACAACTCCTTTTACAGAATGGACTACTTCTCAAAGAAATAATGCAAATTTGGATTCAAAAGCAATGAATGCATTATTTTTTACACTTGACAAGAATGAGTTCAATAGGGTGTCAACGGCCACATCTGCATATGATATTTGGCATACACTTGAGGTAACTCATGAAGGTACAAATAAAGTTAAAGAATCTAAAATTTCTGTTCTTGTGCACAGATTTGAATTGTTCAAGATGAAGGAAAATGAGACTATTGGAGAAATGTTCACAAGATTCACCGATATCACAAATTCTCTCATTGGTCTTGGAAAAACATATACACAAGTGGAGATGATAAGAAAATTTCTTCGATCACTTAGTCCACAATGGGAAAAGAAAGTTACCGCTATTGAAGAAGCCAATGATTTGTCAACTCTTACGGTTGAAAATCTTATTGGTAATCATATGGCATATGAAGTTCAAATTGAAGATAGAAAGAATGATGAAGAAATAAAGAACAAGAAAGTTCTTGCATTCAATACTATTTACGATAAAGAAGATTCAGATGATGATGATGAAGAAATGGGCATGTTTGCACGAAAATTTTAAAAATTTATAAAACGAGGTAATTTTAAATCTAAGAGTTCAATTTCAAATAATCATCTTTGTTTTAAGTGTAATAAACCAGGTCATATGAAGAAAGATTGTCCAATATTGAAGAATAAGCAAAAATCAAGTTATTTCAACAACTTCAACAACATTCAAAATAACAAGAAAAGGAAAGCAATGACAGTCACTTGGGATAATAGTGATGAGTCATCTTCAAATGAAGAAATTGAAGAAAAAGAAAGTGCTCACATGTGTTTTATGGCACAAGATGAAGTAAGTGACAATAAAGACAAATTTAATAAAGGAAAAGAAAATCTTAATAATATTCTTTCTTTTCAAAGAGAATCACAAAAGACAAAAGGATTAGGTTTTCAAATTAATAAAAACAAATCAAAGAATACAATTTTTGTAAAACCTTCTTGTGATTTGCATGATTATAAATATGAAAATTTGTATAAAAAGAAATCAAAATTCTTTTCTATTTGGGTTCCAAAAGAATTATCTTCTTTACATAAGAATTTTTATATTTCTGATTTTATTAAAAATATTTGTTTATCATCTAATTATTTAAGTAAATCAAACTCTTCATGGGTTTGGTTTCCTAAAGGCTAATTTAAAGGACCCAACATAGTATGGGTACCAAAATGTAAATGTTTATTTTTTCAGGTACCCAAGAAAGATAGGTGGATTTTAGATAGTGGTTGCTCTAAACATATGACTGGAAATATACAATTGTTGTCATCTTTTCAAAACAAGGATGGAGGTACCGTTACTTTTGGAGATAACAACAAAGGAAAAGTCATCGGTATTGGTTCCGTAGGTAATCCAAACAAACCTATCATTGATAATGTTTTATTAGTTAATGGTCTTAAACATAATTTACTAAGTATTAGTCAACTTTGTGATAAAGGTTATAAAATTGTTTTTGAAAAAGAATCATGCTTAATTTATGATATTGATTTAATAACCATTATTTTTAAAGGTTATAGAAAAAATAACATATATGTGTTATCAATGAATAATATTTCAAATGAACATTGTCTTATTGCATCATCTAATGATTCTATTTTATGGCATAAACGTTTTGGACATGTTAACTTTAAACACATGTCTAAGATTTCTAAAAATGATTCAGTAAATGGTTTACCTAAGATGTCTTTTAAAAATAATTTTTGTGATGCATGTCAACAAGGAAAAATGCACAAATTTTCTTTCAAATCTAAAAATGTAATATCTACAAATAGACCATTAGAATTAATTCACATGGATCTTTTTGGTCCATCTAGAGTAACATCTTTAAATGGAAGTAGATATGCATTTGTTCTTGTTAATGATTATTCTAGATTCACATGGGTAATTTTTCTTAAACATAAAAATGATGCTTTTAATGAGTTTTCTATATTTTGCAAAAGAATTCAAAATCAAAAATCTACTTCTATTATTTCTATACGTAATGATCATGGAGGTGAATTTGAAAATGAATTATTTACAATTTTTTGTGATAAACATGGTATATCACATACTTTTTCTTTTCCTCGTGCTACTCCACAAAATGGAGTTGTAGAAAGAAAAAATAGAACTTTACAAGAATGTGCTAGAACCATGTTGTGTGATAGTAATTTACCAAAAATTTTTTGGGCAGAAGCTGTATCAACAGCTTGTTATGTATTAAATAGAGTTTTATTAAGACCTATTTTAAAGAAAACTTCTTATGAATTATTTTATAACAAAATTCCTAAAGTATCTTACTTTAAAGTTTTTGGTTGTAAATGTTTTATTTTAAACACAAAGGATAACTTAGATAAATTTGATTCTAAATCTGATGAAGGAATTTTTGTTGGATATTCTAATCACAGTAAAGCATATAGAATATATAACAAAAGAACACTAGTTATTGAAGATATTACAAAATCACCTATTATATTAAATAATGATGATGATATAACTAATACTATTCATGATACTCCAATGATAGATATTACAAAAGATGATAATTTATAAAATGATTTACCTAAAGATTTTGTAGAAGTTAAAAATCATCCACATGATTTAGTTATTGGAAATATTTCTGATGAAGTAACTACTAGATCTCATTTTAATTTGATTGCTCATACTGCTTTTATTTCAACTATTGAACCTAAAAATATAAAAGAAGCACTTCTTGATGATTCATGGATAATTGCTATGCAAGATGAACTTAATCAATATACTAGAAATAATGTTTGGGATCTTATACCTAGACCTCAAAATAAATCCATTATTGGAACAAAATGGATTTTTAGAAACAAATTAGATGAATTTGGTCAAGTTGTTAGAAACAAAGCTAGATTAGTTGCACAAGGTTATAATCAAGAAGAAGGAATTGATTATGATGAAACTTATGCACCAGTTGCACGATTAGAATCAATTAGGATTTTACTTGCATTTGCATGTTTTATGAATTTTAAATTATTTCAAATGGATGTTAAAAGTGCTTTTCTAAATGGTTTTATAAAAGAAGAAGTTTTTGTAGAACAACCTCCAGGTTTTGAACATGAAAGTTTTCCAAATCATGTTTTTAAACTTAAGAAAGCTTTATATGGTCTTAAACAAGCACCTCGTGCTTGGTATGATAGATTAAAGAAGTTTCTTTTAACTTCAGGTTTTGAAATTAGAAAAGTTGATTCAACATTATTTATTAAGAAAATAAATAAAGATATTTTACTAATTCAAATATATGTAGATGATATTATTTTTTGTTCTACTAACAACAATCTTTGTCAAGAATTTGCTAAGACTATGCAGGATGAATTTGAAATGAGTCACATGGGTGAACTAATTTTTTTCCTTGGACTATAAATTAAACAATTGAAAGAAGGAATATTCATCAATCAAAGCAAGTATGCAAAAGATTTACTCAAATGTTTCGGAATGGAAAATACAACAAGCAAACCAACACCAATGAGTACCACTACATCACTTGACAAAGATGAAAATGGTAAAAATGTTGATCAAAAGCTCTATCGAAGTATGATTGGATCACTTCTTTATATTACTGTAAGTAGGCCTGATATTATGTTTAGTGTATGTTTATGTGCTAGATTTCTATCTAATCCTAAAGAATCACATCTTAAAGCAGTGAAAAGAATTTTTAGATATATTAAAGATACTAAAAACTATGGTTTGTTTTATCCAAAACATAGTTCATTTGATTTAATTTTATATAGTGATGCTGATTTTGCTGGATGTAAATCCGATAGAAAAAGTACAAGTGGAACATGTCATTTCTTATATAGTGATGCTGATTTTGCTGGATGTAAATCCGATAGAAAAAGTACAAGTGGAACATGTCATTTCTTAGGACATTCACTTGTATCTTGGTTTAGTAAAAAAACAAAATTCAGTATCATTATCAACAACTAAAGTTGAATATATTGCTGCAAGTCTTGCATGTGCTCAAATTTTATGGATGAAACAAACATTATCTGATTATGGCATAAATTATCCCATATCATCCATTATGTGTGACAATTCTAGTGTAATTAATTTATCTAAAAATCCTATTTAACATTCACGTACAAAACACATTGATATTAGACATCATTTTTTACGTGATCATGTGCTTAAAGGTAACATTTTATTAGAATTTATACCTACAAATAAACAAATAGCATATATATTAACAAAACCCTTAAAAGAAGAAATTTATGTTAAATTAAGAAGGGAATTAGGTATATGTTCAATTAAAGATTTAAATTAAATTTTTAAAACAAACACATATACATTCATACCCTTAATAGTCGACTAATTTGACTTATAGTCGACTACATGCACAAGTCTTGCATATAAGTTTTTCTGTGAATTACAGTGTAGTCGACTACTTGCTTCTATAGTCGACTACTCTAAGTTAATATCTTAAAATCAACTTTCTATTGTTACAGTGTAGTCGACTAATTTCATTTATAGTCGACTACTCTGAGTCATAAACTGAAAATAATCTTCCTGTCGATTACAGTGTAGTCGACTACTTTTACTATTAGTCGACTACTGATTCTGAACTCACAGTTTTAAAGTTTTAAAGCTTTTTGGATTTTTACTCAAATTCAAACCCAAAACCCAATACCCACTACCCGTTTCAGTTAAGTAAAACTCATATCAACCATAGATTTTTAACTCTATCAATCCTAGCCACATATCTAAGTTCAAATCTTAACCCTACATTTATTTTACTATCAAATATGAACCATTTAATGTAATTTCTTTTAAAATATAATGTAAAAACCTAAAAACTACCCACTAACCCATCTAAAAAACCGACCCTCTTCTTCTTCCCTTCGGAACTCACGATTCCAGGTTAAGGCACTTTCTTTCTTCCTAAATTTTCATCAAGATATTCATTTTTTCTCTGAAATCTGTCAAGCTGTCAAGTTCAGTAGTCGACTACTCCCAGTTCTAGTCGACTAATCTAGGGTTTCAACTGTTTGGGGTATATTTCTAAACTTGATCTTTGAATCTTTTGTTATTTAACTGTTTCATCATGTCTAGATCTAAGAAAGCTAAGCAAACCCATGCTTCTATTAACGATGAAATCATCATTTATTTAAAAAGTCCTGATTTATTAGAAGAATTTAACAAAATATCATCTTTTGAAGTTCTTCCAGGACGATTTGTGAAATTTGATGATTTTATTCCCTGGAATTTGGGATTGCTTGAATTGTTCTCTGCTGAAAATAGAAAACCCACATATCCATTTCTTGTGCAATTGTTCTATACTAATATAGAACGTGTGGGAACTATTGGTGGTTCTGAAAAACTTAAGACTCTTGTTAAAGGAATAGAGATTGACTTAACTACAAAGTCAATTGGAAAAATCTTCAATATTCCTTATCAAGGAGTTTCTCTTAGGTCAGTTAGGATGAATGATTCAGATCTTTTATTTAATCATATATTTCTTCCTGGATATGGAAAACCTTTAAATAACTCAAACAAACTCCGTCCAATTCCTAAGTTCATTGTACGAATCCTAGCTTATAACTTATTTCCAAAAACTGTGAGTTTTTATTTTATTTCCCTAGATTTAGCAAAAGCTCTATATGCTATAATGGGAAATATCCAAGTTAATTGGGCTGAAGTTTACTTTGATAATCTTCTGACAATACCAAGAGGATTTCTTCCTTATGGTGTCTTTTTAACAAAAATCTTTGACAAATTTCATGTGGATCTCCAATCTGAAAATTCCGTTGTCCGTTCCATTGAATTCTTTGATTCCAATGCCCTAACTAGGATGAAGTTGACAAATTTTGAAATTCAAGAACAAAATCCTCAAAATGAACCTCATCAAGAAGAAATTCCACAAGATATTCCACAATCTTCAACTCAAGCAGGAGCTTCTTCTAGTCAACCACCACCATTTCCTACAAAACCCTCATGTTTTTCAGACGTGCAATACAATACTTTAAGTGCACGTATTCTTGAACTTGAAACTGGTCAAAGAGCTCAATATTCTCAGAATTCATATATCATTAGTAATCAAGAAGAGCTAATCAAGAAGTTTGAAGACTTGGACACAAAGCTTAATGCATATTTTCAAGGACAGCAACCTCCTCCAGCACCTTAGGATGTTTTTTATGTTAAGTTTCAAAACAATTATGTTATTTTGTTTAAGTATCAAAAACTATGTAGTTGTGAGATGTTAGGACATATGTAATATGTTATTTATGTTGCTACTATGTCAAGTATGTTGATTGTGTGTTTAATTATCTATGATGTTGTTTGGTTAGTTAATATATGTGCTACATATTTTAAACAGATCATGGTGATGAACATTGTGGAACTTTTGGTCTTTATGACAAGTCTTTGCCTACCTATTTGGATGGGTGAAGTTATGGACTATGTTCATAACCTGAATGATTTGTTTGAAGTTTTAGCTCATGTTGAAGAAATAATGTTATGTTTAGCATAAATGTTTTTCTCTTTTTGTTGATAACAAAGGGGGAGAAATAGTCATCTATTTTTATGTATTGTTATAGACTCAAATTTGCATATATGCAGGGGGAGTAAGTATAGTAAGTATGGTTATTTTATTATGTTTAAACCTGATTATAAAATACATACTTATGCATAAATTATTTGTTATCATCAAAAAGGAGGAGAATGTTGAATATCATATCTCCATGATAGTATTTTGATGATAACAATTTATACAATGTGTGTTATACAAATGCACTAACTTTTATATGCAGATTTCAATATCAGAATATGAACAAGTGCAAGATGTTTTCAAGGCATTATGAAGTGAAGAAAATGAAGAACAGATGAGATAATGTAATTTATATTTTCTTTACTTAGAATTATTGTACAAGCCTTGATCACACACACAAACACACACAATATTAGAACACACTAACACAGGCTTAGTGTGTTGGTTAACTATAGAAATCCCCTATGTTAACCATTAGAATTATAGTTAAAACTTAAGTATAAAAATATTTTATTTCATAATTTTTACTCTTAGTAGTCGACTAATTAGAATAGTAGTCGACTACTCGTGTATAAAACTTAAATATATGTTTCTGTCAATTTACAGTATAGTCGACTAATAGTGATTATAGTCGACTACTCAGGTGTTTAACAGAAACATAAGTTTCTGTTATTTTACAGTATAGTCTTTTCTAGATTTTAAAGTTTGAATTTATGACTGTTTTTATAGCCGTTTTTAAACGTTTTTAAAGTTCAAAAAATTATCTTTTCAAGGGCTATAAATAAGTTATCTGTTCAGAAAAAATGCAGGGACTTACATACCCATAAGCTTTGATCTTTGTGCATTTTTTTCAAGTGAAAAATATTCAGATTTTGAGAAAAAGAAAAGTTTCTGAAATTACCTTTGAACATCATTCAAATACTTATTGTTTAGGCAATTTACAGAAGTTAGAATCATTCCTAAGCCACTACTACACTACACTACAAATCAAGGCTTATAGGAATTGAAATTGTTGCTTCAAGAGTTCTCTCAAGTTGTGAGAGGTGTTAATCTCTTGGTTTAGAGATTGGTGTACAAATTGGCAAAGTATTTGTCAATTGGTATTGCAATTTGTAGGGACTTGCAAATTGGTCAGGTTTGCTTTTGATTTTGTAAGTTTATTCAAAATCATAGTGGAAACTCTTAAGCGGGAATTGCTTGGGGACTGGATGTACACCGGATTGGTGGAACCAGTATAAAACCTTGTGTTTGTGATTGTGAATTTCTGAGATTACCATTTTTCTTGGTAATTTATAATCTACTTTGCATAAATTTTAAAAGAATACTATTCACCCTCCCTCTAGTGTTCTAGTGTATCTATTTTAGATTCTACAGGTATCATACTCCTCATCAGGTAAGGAACCTAATAAAATAATCACCTTGTACTCATCCATATTCGTCAAGTCTGACAACAACTTTGTGTAGTTATTCACATGATCTGCAAGTTAGGTACCCTTGGACATCTAGAATCTGAACAATCTTCATAGCAAGTATAATCAGTTTTCAACACTCTTCATAAGATATTTGTTGTTGAGAATCTCCCACATATTCATCGTAGATGTCACACTGATCACATCGTACTTCAACTCCTGTTCCAAACAAGATCTTATTACCCAACATGCGTTTTGATGCATCTTGTCCTATATCGCCTCATCATACTTTGGTGGCCTATCATGGACCATGATGGTCTCCTCTAAGTTCTGAGCATTCAAAGCATCATGCACATTACTCATCCACAACCCAAAGTTGATCTTGTCATCATACTTCACAACACTGATCTTCGTATTCTAAAGTGTAACCTGAACTGTACTTGTCGTAGTCTTGCTTCTTTCACCACTATCTCCTTCCATTGCTTGCTAACTCTAAATTGTAAAAAAAATTGAACAACTTATAGAATTGAGAAATTACCCAACTTGAAACCTAGATTAGATTCGAACACGGACTTCCAACCACACGAGGAAGACGAGATCTCCAACTGGCAACTTGGCAATGCTATCTCCATCGAAGCCTAGATCTCCAAGATCCAAGCTTCCAACAACAAATTTTCCTTCACCCAAAACAAACCCTAAGTCTGAAACCCTTTAGCTCTGATACCAATTGTTGCGTGTCGACGGAAGCGTGCGCACAAACCAAATGAGTCGGCGAACAAGAGAGAAGAACAACCAATGAGTGCAATTCACAAAAGAACAGCACAAACCAAATCACAAACACAGAGATTTACATGGTTCGGCAAATTGTCTATGTCCACGGGGAGAGGATGGGGAGTTTTTACTATATGGAGGAGAAAAACAATTGATTACAACTCTCAAACACTCAAAATAACTCTCAACAAAATATCTCAACTCACCTCTCAGAAATCTCCCTCTCAAAGTGCTCAAAACAAGCTCTTTTTTTCTCTACAAATTTCTTTTAAAACGTTCTATATATATATATAAACCCTAAAACCAAAATAGACTAGGAATCCAACAATTCTAAAACTAAAACCGAAACAAACTAGGAATCGTAATAATTCTAAAACCAAAACCAAAACAGACTAGGAATCCCAATAATTCTAAAATCAAAACCAAAACAGATTAGGAATCCTGTTTGGCCTAATAACCTACTATCCAACAGTATTTCTAAAAAGGAAAATATATCAGATCTCTTAATTTAGCTCGCGTTAGTTCAAATTCTCAAAAACACTAATACACAGAAAAACATAAAGACATTACATTACTCATCATGTGTGTATATAAATAATATAAGCACGCGCAAGATAAATTTCCATTTCTAACATATTTAAGTTAATTTTATGTTACTTAAGATTGAATAATAATATTAGTTAATTTAATGTAAATGACAAAATTAAAATTCGACAATCCAAAAGGAGATTCTAGAAATAAACTCATCAAAATAGCCAAATCAAATCTCACACCTTAGAAAGATAATTTATTATTTATTCTCCCTAATTAAAACCTAATATTTTCATATCAACTCATTTTAAGGTTGTTACACATGATGTTGTATAATCTCAGCTTTTCTATATTGCACTACTAACTATCGAGTGAGAAATCAAACAAAAAAAGTATGGAGGTTGCAAATCCTCATATACACTATATTCATCACCACTCAATATTTAATATAAAATATATAAATTCTAAATGTTCAGTAAAATTAGGTTTTAACTATTCGACAATGTTATCTCTTCTTAATGTATCATATTCACAAACTCGGTGGCAATAATTTTCTCGTAAACTCGCCATCATCTCAACTAAAAGCTTAGCACGTTGATCAAGAGAAACGCCTAATATTTAGACTCCTAATTCCCGTATGTTGCATCAAATAGGGTATAGTTATTATTATTCATAGCTAAACCATACTCACAAGAGTCATATAGCATATAGCATATATTATTGTAAAGAATCTCTTTTTTAGGTTGTAGATCTATGTGTCGTTTGCGCTAAAGACTCAAATTCAAAGAAAAAATAATAATATTTTTAAACTGTTTGGTTCAACTGGATAATTTCACAATGTAACTCAAAACTACCAAATAAGACTTTGAAAACATTCAAAACTCATTAACAAATTTGTTCATAATATTTGAACATCAACAGAAGTCATACGAAAAAAAGTTAAGGAGTCAAATGACTCATAAAACAAAATAAAACAAAATAGGATAATTTTCAGGTGTCTGAATTATCTCACTAAACATCTGATAGTTTGGACCAAACGTTTGAAATCCTAAACCAGACATTTGAATTTGGGTTTTCAGCATATTTTCCAAATTTCAACCTAGGGTTTTCTCGTATCTTTCTCATATCAATCTTAGCGATAATTTTCTATATCTTTTCAATATGAAAATATGATTCTAACATACTTGGATCATATATCATGAACATGGATTTAATAAAAACATGATTTTTAACATCTAAGGTTTATAAAACATGTCAAAACATCATCAAAACTTGTTATATTCATGTAAGACAATATTTATCAAATATTACCATCAAAACCATCATATAAAAACATCGTCTACTGATCATCAATTTCCTGTAACTCTGAGGCCGAAATCACATACGTGCATGTTCTACACCTGAACTATCAATATAATCTCGGTTTTACATCAATGAGAAGATTATCAAAAATCATATTGAAGCAAAATACGTTTAACACAAGGAATTTAAAGATATTTGAGAACCAAAGGAGGGAAAGAAGCAAGTTGATACTTGCCTGTGGGTTTTCTACCAAAAAAGATGATATCAGAGCTGACAAGGAATATGTAAAAAGTCTCATCTTCCTTTCCAAGCTTGGTTGGTTCTATGTGTAGAAACGATGAAAACGGCAACAAAGTTCAGGAAAAATGAAGCAGGAAACAGTCTGGATGTTGTCTGGTCGACCGCAGCAACATGTGCGGTCGACCGAAAACGTGCACAAGTACAGGGTGTGTTTCTGCACTCTAGCTGGTCGACCGCCACGGTCGACCGCCAAACCCTGTAATAGATTTTTGGTTTCTGTCTTTCTGGTTGGTCGACCGCGATGATTTCGACAGTCGAACGCCAGTCAGAATTGGGCCTAATTCTGGTTTTCTGTTCTGATTGGGATTTATGTTTGGTATAAATACAAACACGATTTTAGGATTTTTGTGAGTTGAAAAAGGGGTTTGTTTTGTGCACAGAAAAGAGAGTTTTCTGAGCAATTTGGTTAGGGTTTTGTTTGAAAGATTTGAGAGGTTTGTTTGAGAGATTTTGAGTGAATTTGTAATCTCTATTTGTACTCTCCTTCTCTATTAGTGAAAACTCATCTCCTTCTTGCCCTGTGGACGTAGGCAACTTACCAAACCATATAAATTCATTTGTTTATGTTCGTGTCATTATTTTAATTGTGTTTGGCCTTCTCTCTCAGCATTTGTGTTTGCCCTCGGAACCCCAACAGGTGGTATCAGAGTACCAGGCTACACTTGGGATTAGGTGGAGGAGTAGATCACTTTGGAAGCTCATCTAGGGCTTCAGTTAGAGGCAAAGGTAGGATTTTTATTATTGTGGATCTTTTCTTCCGTCGTGTGAGGGTGAGATCTTTTGGAGGCTGTTATTAGGATTTCAGTTGGAGGTAAAAATCTACCTTTCTCGCGGTTTGGATCTATCTTTCAGTTTGTTCAGCATTGATTTGTTAGTGTTTTGAGGAAGATGGCTGAGAAAGGAGGGTTTGAGAGTGGTTCTTCTGGTGATCGTTCAAAGTTTGAATATCCACTCTATAAAGATAGATGTGAAAAAGTTTAATGGTACGAATAACTTTGGATTATAGAGATGTGAAGTTTTGAATATGTTGAATGCGTAAAATTTGGAAGATACTTTGGAATTGGACGGCAAGCCTGACGACATTGAAGAAAAGGTTTAGAAGAAGATCAATCGGACGGCGTGTGGCATCATTAGGTCTTGTTTAATGCAAGATCTAAAGTATAATGTGATTAATAAGACTTCGATAAAGAAGATTTGGGAGATTCTTGAGAGCAAGTATTTGACAAAGAGTGTTGAGAACTGCTTGTATTTGAAAAGGAGGCTTTACCATTTCCAGTTGAAGAAGAGAATCTCAATTAGTGATCACATGAACAACTACACGAAGCTTCTTGCGGATTTGACGAATATGGATGTTATGATCGATGATGAGGACAAGGCATTGTTGTTGTTGAGTTCCTTACCTGACGAGGAATATGAGACCTTTGTTCTTACCCTAATTAATAGAAAGGCATCTCTTTCATATAGTGAGGTCATCACTACACCTGTGAACTATCAGCTTAGGAAGAAAGACAATGAGTCTTCTAATGATGTAGTAGTGGAGGCATTGGCTACAAGAAGGAAAATTCCAAACCGAAATAGGAGGTCACAGTCTAGAGGAGCACATTCTTCAGTTGGTAGGAATCAATGTGTTTTTTACAAAGAATATGGGGAAGAATAATTTGGGAATAAGGGGAAAGCTAGGAAGAATAAGGGGAAAGTCTGAATGCCCAAAGTTGAAAGATAGAGCTAGGAAGAATAAGGGGAAAGCTATACAAGCTTCAGAGGTGAATGTTGCCAAGGCTAGTGGCGACAATTCAGATTCAGATTCTTCGGGCTACTCATACCCTACACTACCATCAGTTTGTGATACCGACTCTACGGAATGGATATTGGATTCGGGTACTTCATACCATATTTGTCCTAGGAGGGATTGGTTCTCTAGCTTTAAAGAGTTAGAAAGAGGGGATGTTGTGCTCATGGGTAATGATCATGAATGCCCTATTGGTGATATTAGAACAGTTCGGATCAAAATGTGTGACGGTGTGATTAGGAAGTTGAAGGAAGTGAGGTTCGTTACGCAGTTGTCGAAGAACATCATTTCACTTGGAGTTTTAGAGGCAGCAGGCTATAGGGTGATCTTAGAGGATGCATCTCTGAAGGTCACAATAGGGTCCATGATTGTAATAAAGGGCGTCAGAAAGAATAATTTGTACTATTTGATTAGGAGCACAGTGATAGGTGGAGTGCTGACAACTTCTATTGATTCGGCTAGACTGTGGCATTTGAGGAGGCTGGGACATTCTTGTGTTGATTCTATGCATGGATTGGAGAGAGGTTCTTTGACCTGCAATTTGGAGTCATGCGAACATATTGGTGTGACCAAGAAGACCGAGGTGAAGTTTGGCACTTCCATGCACCGAGTGAAGAACCTTCTAGATGATGTTCACGTAGGCATTTCGGGGGCCTTCCAAGGAGGCATCATTGGGAGGTAATAGGTATTTGGTTTCCTATGTTAAAGACTATTCTAGGTATTTGTGGATTGCAACCAAGCCTCGTTTGAGTGAAGTCCTAGTAGTCAACAATAGATGGAAGAAGTGTATAGGCAGAAAGGTAAATTTACCTAGTTCTGATTTTAATAGGAAGTACAAGATGGATCCTTTTCTGCATTTGTACCTAGCTCAAAGCAATTTGAGACACTTCATTGGAAAGGAAACATTGAGGCAACGAGATGAGATGGCAAATTTGATGGGTTGTTCCTTGCTGGAGAAGGATCGATGTTTGATGTCAAGTAGTGGTTTGCAGAGGAGTTTTGGTGTTGAGGCTTTGACATATTGGAGTCATCTTATTTACAGGTTGTTGTCTACTGTGATTGGAGTATTTGGATCTGGTGGAGCTTCTTCAGATTTTGGGTTGCTTTGGATATTTGGATGCCCAGCATATTGTCACATTGAGGATGTGAAATTTGATCCGAGTACACATTTAGAATTTAGAGGCGTGTTTGGTTACCAGTTATGGGATTCTGATATTGTTCTGAGCAGTATTATCACATTTGACTCTCAGTAGGTGGGGAGTGTTTTGGACAGATCATTGGGATATTATAGCGGGTGGAGAGTGATGCTACTTCACGTTTTATGGAGATTACTCCTTGTTGTCCAGATCATTCTGTATCGTTTGGAATTCTGACTGAGGTGACAAAGATTAGGAATCATTTTGGTGTTGATGCAGATTATGAGTTTGTTAATTCGAGTGCAGCTGATGGACACAGTTCGGATTTGGCTATGACCGTTGGTTCACCTCAGTTGGAGGTATTTGATAATTGTGTTTCTTCTACATATAGGATTGAGGAGTTGAGCTCCAAGATAGAGTTGGTGGGGAGATATGCAAGTTTGGAAGAGAGTTTGTTTTTTCACTTTGAGGACAACAGGGGTGTGATCAGCTGCAGATTGGTTAGTGCTGATGATCGAAAGGTTAGTGAAGGATTGAGAATTATTCTAGTTGATTGGGGTTGTTTGCGGCCATTTGGATGAACTATGTGTGTCTAGATTCCTTGGGCAAGAGGATACGTAGGCAGTCATTTTGATGCAGCCAGTTCGATGAGTTGATACCGATATTTTAGAGTTTGTTCGCGTTCTCATTTGGGTTCTCGACTTGTTGTGGATAAAGTCCGTTGTCGTGGATTGTTTCCACTTCATACTGGACGCAACAAGTGGGACGTTTGCTTGGTATTGGTGTTGGCTTGGTTTTGGAAAAACTTCGCCGATGTGGAGAATTATAGAAACGGCGAAAATGGCAATAAAGTACAGGAAAAACGAAGCAGGAAACAGTCTGGGTGTTGTCCGGTTGACCATGACAACATGTACGGTCGACCGGAAACGTACACGAGTACATGGTGTGTTTCTGCACTCTGACTGGTCGACCGCCACGGTCGACCGCCAAACCCTGTAATCGATTTTTAGTTTCTGTCTTTCTAGTCGGTCGACCGCGACTATTTCGACGGTCTAGCACTAGTCGGGTTTGGGCCTGATTGTGGTTTCCTATTCTGATTGGGATTTGTTTATGGTATAAATATAAACACGATTTTAGGATTTTGGGGAGTTAAAAAAGGGGTTTGTTTTGTGCACAGAAAAGAGAGTTTTCTGAGTAATTTGATTAGGGTTTTCTTTGAGAGATTTGAGAGGTTTGTTTGAGAGATTTTGAGTGAATTTATAATCTTTAATTGTACTCTCCTTCTCTATTAGTGAAAACTCATCCCCTTCTTACCCCGTGGACGTAGGCAACTTGCCGAACCACGTAAAATTCGTTTGATTGTGTTTGTGCCGTTATTTTGATTGTGTTTGGCCTTCTCTCTTAGCGTTTGTGTTTGCCCTCGGAACCCCAACACTATGGGTGTTAGAAATCTAAAAATTCTGATCTGTAGGATTATCTGTGTCTTATATATGGATATTTGGCTTAATGGGGTTGTCTAGCGGATTGACTGTTTTTGACTTAAAATCCATTTAGGCTTTTTATTAACACTTAAAACCCTTATAAAAATTCCATTTTAATCACTAAAACACAAGATTCATACAAACTAATAAGCAAAAAGGAAACTATTCATCTTTTATTGTTGAAAAATGATTATGAAATTATTTTCTAGTAAACAAATACATGCACATATGCACGTGATACAAAAGCAAAAGAAAATTAATCCAACTTTTAAAAATTTTATTATATAATAATTATGAAAAGTGTTTTTCTAGTTACTAAAGTATTTCTTTAGCTATATATTATAATACTATATGCATGTTACTTAAGACTCTCTATTTATAACTTATATTGTGTTTTTTAATTTTTGTTTATATGATTTTAAAAGGTCATGAATTTTTAAATTGCAGAAATAGAGGAATGAAAGCAATGAAACTGTTCAGAAGGAGAGGAGTGAACTTTTAAATTTGGAAAGAATTGAAGGAATTGAAAGTAAAAGAATCTTCTGGAGACATGGGAGGGAGGAAACCAATAAAATGTTGACAAATGGCTAATCTATCCTTAGCTTTTATTAAAATAAGAGCTTTGCTATAGGGACCCAAAATATGGGACCAATAGGGGGGACAAGTGATGTGTCCCCCTCCTATTGGATAATGAGTTGATCATCATTAATGATGGCTAACTCATTATCCAATAGGAGGGGGACACCTCACTTGTCCCCCCATTGGTCCCATATTTTAGGTCCCTAAAGAATTTTTCTTAAAATAAAATGACCCACATTTTTTTATGAAACTAAAGGAATAAAAATTCATTTCTCCACTTTTGTATACCCTCACAATTTCCTTTATAGATTAGTATAGATAGTATAGATACTGATTCCTTATTAACTTTAACCTACTATATATACTGTAACTTTTTTTTCCACATTGTAAATTTGTTTTATTTTGTTATCCTGCTGTAATTTTCTAGCGCACTCTCACATTTATTGTCTAGCGTTCTTCTTGGAGGTTAAACTAAAATTTTGAAATATGTAAATATTGGTGTAGAAGTTTCAAGAGAGTAAAATAATTCAGGGAAAGGTAGAATATTCTAACAGATGTTTTCAGAAAATGTGATGGAAGAATTTAATAAGAGTCATGAAGAAAGTTACGTAAATTGGCTAGAAGGTTAGAAGATTGTAGAAGCGCTCTATAGTACCTATAAATACCCCATGAGGGGGTGGTTCTAAGTGTAATTAAATTGTGGAAAAATATCAAGTTGTGGAGATTTGAAGTTGTAGGGGCTACTGTTCTCAACACAAAGATTGACAAATTCATAATTTCTTTCATTACGATAAAATACCTCAACTCTCCAAATGTGAAGACGACAATATATACCATGAGACGTAGAAGAAAGTAAAAGTGAACATATGCTAACACGACCTGTTTACCTTCTTCCTACAATAAGTGAACAAATATCACCTTACCATTCTCGCAAGAATCTTCAAAATATCATTCATCGATGGCCGATTCATAGGATTTTTGTCAACACAACCTTTAGCCAAAACAATCATACAGAGAGCATCACCGACAGGATAATCCTTAAGATTTGGATCCAAAACTCCCCTAAGTTCATCAAAACAGTCACCTCCTCCTCCTTCACCATGCAAAAATCCCAATCTCTGCCTCGTCAAACTCCCATCTTTGATCTCCTTAGCTGACAGGATATCAAAAAGAACAACTCCAAAGCCGAACACATCAACTTTCGTTGATACCGTTTCATAAGAATTGGTGATGATCGATCCTTCACCTAAATTTGCAATCTTTGCCCTCCAATCCTCGGTAATCAGTATATTTCTACTATTTACGTTCATATGTATATATGAAGGAATCGTGCAATGATGTATATAATGAAGACCGATAGCGATATCAAAGGCAATTTGAGTCCTCTTTTGCCATGAAAGAGCATTTGCTGAATTCTTCAAGCAATCTCTCAAACTCCCATTTCTTGCAAACTCGAAGACTAGAAACGAGGAAGAGTACTCATCATCTCCATAACACACGCCTTCAAGTTGAACGATGCTGGAGTGATTGATCTTGGAATGGATACTGATTGTTCTTCTTGCATCCCCAAATCCCATTTTCTTGATCACAAGCTCATTATCACCGATTCTACCCTTGAAAACCGAAGAACCCAATTGAGTTTCTTTGCTGAAATCATTTGTGGCTTTGCTTAGCTCTTCGGTTGTGTAACTAATGAGAGAGTATTTGGACATGACTGCGATTATATCAGGCGATAAACATGTAGGAGTTGAGTGAGAAGAAGAGTGTTTGATCTTAACACCTCTCTTTCTATTCTTGGCTCTACAACAAAAAGAAACTCCTGATAACAAAACAAACGCCGAAAACAATCCAATAATTGTTACAATAACATACAAAATCTTGCTCCTCGCCTTTGTGTCGATCATCTCGCTCGGTGAAAATGGAGTGAAGCCATGATCTCGGTCGCCTGGATCCGATAAATTCCAGTTTATAATTGGAATATCTCTAAGAGGAACCAGAACTGTAGTATTAGTAAACAAAGTTGGGTTTGAATCCACCATACTGTTCTGAGCTAACAAATCACCAAGAGAAATCCCAAATTTCTCAGCTATAAGTCCTGGTTCATCCATTTCTTGAATCGGGTAAGTAACAAGATACCGAAGTCCTTGCCTAGTATCATTTTCATCAGGACAGGCACATTTTAGAGGAACTTTCAGCTTCAAACCTTTCCTAACATTATCAGGATCATAATTTCTCTCCTCTGACAGCGTAGAAAGCTTAACCAAGCCTTCGAAGACATCACAAGAGATATCATTATATGTCATAACATAAGGAACCGTATAAATAAGCTCGGAGCGAAAGAAGCCAGAGGAGCAAGAGCATTTGATAGGGAGTAAGATCTCTCTGTTGTCCTCAAGAAGCTCAGACGAATCTGCCAGGTTATTTACCTGTAGAACTTGATGTAAATCTGCGTCGAAGACTTTTGAGATGCTTGAGGCATTGTTGAGGCCACGACGAGCTCTGTAGACTATGAAAGTGTTGCAGGAGGAGGAGAGGGGCGAGTTGCAGGCATAGCGAGAGCCCGGAGAGGGGGTCGGCAAGGAGCACGAGGTGGTATCGTAGAATTGGGAGGAGAGTGAGGATCTGAAGGAGAAGATGAGTAGTAAGAGATAGAGAATAAGCATCGACTATTTTGAGAGGAAGGAATGACGAGAGAATGATATGTGAGAAAACTTTTGCTTACATATGGAACCTTTATTTCCAAAGTTTTTTAATTATTTTTGGTAAATTTTACAAGAACCCCCCCATAAAGTTTGGGGGCTCTGACAAAAAAAAGTCCTTCTACATAAATAAATCAAAGAAAACCGTCTGAACTTTCAAAATTACACTAAGCATCGTGAGCAACTAGAAAATCTCATAAATGGCGCTTGTACATCGAGTATAAGGTGTAAAAATTAATGTGGCCTACTTGTTGTGTCGGTTCTCCCACATGAATGTTCTTCTCTCCATTCAAATTTTACGGTGAGAACTTTTATTTATCATAATTCAAACCTATTTATTCTACAGGTTAATATCATTTATGAGATTTTCAATAATTCAGGAGTTTAGTAGTGTTTTGAAATTTTAGAAGTTTTTTTTTTTTTTTTTTTTTTTTGAAAATTAACTCGAACATCTTCCAAACGAAATAGGACTACAATTAGCTTTATCAGCCCTTGCCCTTACGAGTTAGGATCAATACTGCACAATTGTTTTGCATGAATATCAAATTACTTAGATTTTATATGGTTATAAACTTGTAAGAGGGAATAAGAAAAATGTGTTGTGCTAGAGTTGCATTTTGTAATAGATTATATGTCCATTATTACTTCAAAGGAGATCCAAGAGTCTGAAGCCAGCCGATGATAAGGTATTTATTTGACAAGTACATTTCACTTAAATTATTTCTCATAAAAAATAAAAATAAAAAAGAAATTAAGAAGCTTTGACTGAGTGCGACAAAATTGCCGGCGATGCAAAGCGTAATAATGGTTGGAAACTTTATTTAGTGTCGTAGCATATGATGCTACACAAAGATGTTTTTTTAACAAAACAGAACAGATATATGTGACAATGGCTAGGGTGGCATGTGTGATGACTATTGTTACTTGTAAATAGAGGTTGAGAATCAAAGTTAATCGAAAGCTTAAATTGTTTCTATTCAAGGTTGTTATTCTTAATTTTCTTTCAATGCGAGACTATGCTCACACAGGGAATTATCAATAAAGCCTCCCTATTCAATATTTGTGAGTATAGGTTTTATTGTATGGGAACCATGACCCCCTATTCACTTGGTCTAAATTGGCAATTATAGACTGAGAACATGATTACATATTCATCTTTTGTGCGTCAACCTCTGTCATCAAAGCATAACAATATGACTGCAGGCATTCTATGAACTGCCTAATCATAATATTAAGCCACGTGATTCTCTAAACCGGTATTTATGGAGCAGAATATGGCTATCAACACCTAAATCTCTCGTATTTAAACTCATCGCTACTTTTCTAAGTACTATAACGTGGAACTTGTATTCACGCATGAAATTTCCAATAAGTCTGCCTCAATACAAACCAATTTGAATCTATTATCGACCTAAATATTTAAGGCTAACTCGGTAAGTATCTTGCAATGTCTAAATAACATGCATTCAAATGACTACAGCAGTCAAGTTACTGTTGTACGCAGTGAAATTTTCGGCAGAGTTTCTGGTGCACAATAAGAGAGAAAAATCAATAAGAATTCTCGTCTCACAAAGGAAACAAGAATCTGAAGCGAATATCTCAACAAAGTGAGATATCGGCTCTTCCTCTCAACAGTTCTAGGACTGACCTGTCGAGGGATCCTAATAAACTATTACAATGGCCACAAACGCAAACAAACTAATTTTACGTGGTTCGACAAACTGCCTACGTCCACGAGGCAAGGAGGGTGGAGATCTACTATTAGAGGGAGAGAATACAACTAGGGTTTATAATCTCACAATCTAACCCTCAAACAAACTCTCAGATCCCTCACACAAATATCTCTCTCAAAAGTACAAAAGGACTGTTTGCACTCTCAGATCCCTCACACAAATATCTCTCTCAAAAGTACAAAAGGACTGTTTGCACGAAGCCAAAGAAAGCCGCTGACTTTTCTTTTGCACCTCTGCTCTCAAAAGTACAAAAGGACTGTTTGCACGAAGCCAAAGAAAGCCGCTGACTTTTCTTTTGCACCTCTGACTGCGCCTGTTCTCTGCAGCCGCCGCTTTGCGCTTTTGCCCACCTGCTCAACTTCGTACGCCACTGCACACCTTTTCACAGCCGCCAAAAAATCCTCTCCTTGCATTATTCCCAAACCCTAGAAGCTAGGCTTTTATAGGCAACAGAACTCGGGTGGGCCGTACTCATTACGCGTTCAAAAAAACTGGTTCGTGAAGTCTCTTCACGTGGGTGGGCCCCTCTTCTCTTCACGTCTTCATGTGAATTCACAATTCTCCACCTCGGCCAAACTTTTCCAAAACTGAGCCGACACCAATTAAGCCAAATGTCTCACTTGTTGTATCCAGCACGAAGTGAAACAATTCACGACAGCGGACTCAATCCACAACAAGTCGAGAACTCAAACGAGAATGGGAACACTCTCCAAATGTCGGTATCTACTTACCAAATCGATCTAACCCCCATCAAAATCAACTAATACAAACCGGCTGCATCATAAATGACTGCCTACGTATCATCTTGCCCAAGGAATCAAGCCTTACGTAGTTCACCCAAATGGCCGTGAACGACCTCAATCCAATAGAAGAGTTCACAACCCTTCTTTAATTTCATCAACTCTGCGGGTTGATAGCACCTCCAATGGCCTTAAACACCTCCACCTGAGGTGAACCAATGGTCATATCCAAACCGCATCTATAAGCTGCACTCAAATCAAAACCCAACTCATCATCTGCATCCAAAACCAAATGATCTCCAAACTGTGTCACCTCAGTTGGAATCACAAACGATGCAGAATGATCTGGAGTATATGGAATAATCTCCACCTAATGTGAAGTAGCATCAATCTCCATTCGCTGTGATACAACTAAGGTTTGTCCAAGACTCTTCACCTGCTGAGAGGCAATTAGCTTCCTCATCGAAGCCTCAACCAAAGTGACACTACCAGACCTATCTTCCAATGGAGTTTTACCTCCAATCACAGCAGTTGACAACTCTTTAATAGGATGACCCAGATATGTCGAAGCCTCAGTCTAGAAACTCTTCTGCAGACCATTACTTGACAACAAACACCGATCCTCCTCTAGCAAGGCACGGTTCTCCGAATTTGCCACCCTATCTAGTTGCCCCAAGATTTTCTTTCCAACGAAGTGTCTCGAAATGCTGTGAACTCGGCTCCAATACAGAAATAGGTCCATCTTGTACCTCCTATCAAGGTTATCGATAGCGGATAGCGTCGCGTAGCGGTGAGGCATCGCTAAGGCTATTTCGGGCTATTGCGGCAAAATAGCGATAAAAAGCGCAAAGTCAAATAGCGGTCTAATTTAGATATGTATAAATACTAAAAAAAATTTAAAGAAAAATCTAAGAAATCTAAAAGTACATATTGGATGATTTAAAGAGATCCTAAACACGAAATAGACATATAACCATCATGTAATACCGAAGATGACTGGAAGAGTCAAAAAGTCGTCGTCTTCGAGAAGAAGAGCTTAGTGGTGACATGACTGCCTTAAGAGGAGCTCACGGTGAAGGAGGTGAGAGGAAGTATCAAGGTAGGTGCCAGAGGCTATGAGAGGTGGCAGGAGTATGCTGAAAATCACAGGAGATGGTGGAATGCAATGATCAAGGGTTGAGTTTAATTTTAAAAAATTAAGCCTCAAACCGCTTTTAAATAGCAGTCAAAAAGCAAATTTCGAATGCAATCGCTCACTATTTATCGTTATGACACACCATTGGCCGCTTTTGCAAACAGACATATTCCGCAATATGTCACCGCTATTGCGCGATAGCGTAGCGGGCGATAGCGTCGCGGGAAGGGACTGCTAACGCTATTAGCGCCGCTATTGCGGGGCTATTTACCGCTATTTATAATGGTGACTCCTACCAAAACCAGAATGAAGTACCTTTACCTTTCTGTCCATCTTACACTTCTTCAAACTGTTAGAGACTACTAGGACTTTATCCATAGGGGATTTGGTTATAACTCAAACACGCCTAGAACATCCACTAACAAAGGAAACCAAACTTATATTACCTCCTAATGATGCCCCCTTGGAAGGCTCCCAAACATCCACGTGAACACCTCCGGAACGACCCTTAGCTCGGTGAATAGAGGTGCCAAACTTCACCTCGGTCTTTTTGCTCACGTCAACATGTTCACTGGACTTCAAACTGCAGGTCTTCGCACCCTCTTTTAATCTATGTGAGGAATCAATACTGGAATGACCAAGCCCCAAATGTCACAGTCTAGTTGAATCAATAGAAGTCGCCAGTTCTCCATCTGTCACTATACCTCTAGTCAAGTAATACAGGTTATTCCTCCTGATGTCCTTCATCACAATCCGAGAGTCTTCCATAATCTTGAGAACCATGTCCTCAATTCGAACATTCAGACGCTCTCCAACCAAAGCTCCAATCGAGATCAAGTTCTTTCTCAAAGAAAAAACATATCTCACATCATTTAACTCTCTAACAGTCCCGTCAAATATTTTGATGTGAATTCTTCATATCCTAAGGATTTGGCATGCACGGTTATCAGCCATGTACACCACACCACTATCCAGTTTCTCAAAACTGGAGAACCATTCCCTTCTAGGGCACACATGATAGGTCGCACCATTATCCAACATCCACTCAGATTCCTCCGAATAGCTACATGTAGGACTGATAGAAAGCGAATAAATAGAAGAGTCAGAAATATTACCATCTGATACGATGTTTGCTTCAGATGATAGTTGCTTCCCTTTTCCCTTCTGCTTATTCTTCATCCATTCGTCGAGCTTTGGGTAGTCTTTCTTCCAATGACCAGTCTCCTTGCACCAAGCATACTGATCTTTTCTAATTATAGGATGTCCTACTCTAGACTGTGACTTCCAATTCTTTCGGTTTGGACCCTTCCCTCTTGCGGCCAACGACTCTAGACTGTGACTTCCAATTCTTTCGGTTTGGACCCTTCCCTCTTGCGGCCAACGCCTCTGCTACCAACTTAGTCGAAGTCTCCTTATTCTTCTTCCGAAGCTGATAATTCACCAGTGCAGCAGTGACCTCACTATATGAAAGAGATGTCTTCCCATTAATCAGAGTAAGGACGAAGGTCTCATATTCCTCGTCGGGCAAAGAACTCAACAACAGCAACGTCTTGTCCTCATCTTCAATCATGACATCCACATTCGCCAAATCCGTAAGAAGCTTTGTGTAGGTGTTCATGTGATCTCTAATTGAGGTTTCCTTCTTCAACTAAAAACGATAAAGTCTCCTCTTTAAATGCAAGCGGTTCTCAACACTCTTTGTCAGATACTTGCTTTCGAGAATCTCCCAAATCTTTTTTGTAAAAGTTTTATTCATCACATCATATTTTAGATCTTGAGTCAAACAAGACCTAATCACACCACACGCCGTTCGATTCATCTTCTTCCAAACATTCTCTTCAATATCATCTGTCTTGCCATCTAACTCCAAGGTATCCTCCAAATTCTGCGCGTTCAGCGCATTCAAAACCTCGTATCTCCATAATCCAAAATTGTTTGTGCCATTAAACTTCTCCACATCTATCTTCATAGAGTGGATATTCAAACTCTAAATGGTCTTCGCGCCAGAAGCACCACCCTCGACACCCGAAGCACCTTCTTTTCCTGACATCTTTCTCAACGCACTAACGAACGAAGAATAGATCCAAAACTAAAAAGATAGAGTCTTTACCAAAAGATCACACCTTTATCACCAAACGAAGCCCTAAACGAGCCTCCAAATTGATCTACTCCTCCAACCAAACCCTAGATCTGGAATCTGGACTCTGATACCACTTGTTATACGCAGCGAAAATTTTGGTAGAGTTTCTGGTGCACAATAAGAGAGAAAGATCAATAAGAATTCTCGTCTCACTAAGGAAACAAGAATCTGAAGTGAATATCTCAACAAAGTGAGATATCGGTTCTTCCTCTCATCAGTTCTAGGACTGACCTGTCGAGGGATCCTAATAAACTATTACAATGGTCACAAACACAAACAAACCAATTTTACGTGGTTCGGCAAACTGCCTACGTCTACGGTGCAAGGAGGGAGGAGATCTACTATTAGAGGGAGAGAATACAACTAGGATTTACAATCTCACAATCTAAACCCTCAAACAAACTCTCAGATCCCTCACACAAATATCTCTCTCAAAAGTACAAAAGGACTGCTCTCAGATCCCTCACACAAATATCTCTCTCAAAAGTACAAAAGGACTGTTTGCACGAAGCCAAAGAAAGCCGCTGACTTTTCTTTTGCACCTCTGCCTGCGCCTGTTCTCTGTAGCCGCCGCTTTGCGCTTTTGCCTACCTGCTCAACTTCGTACGCCACTGCACACCTTTACATAGCCGCCAAAAAATCCTCTCCTTGCACTGTTCCCAAACCCTAGAAGCTAGGCTTTTATAGGCAACAGAACTCAGGTGGGCCGTACTCATTACGCGTTCAAAAACACCGGTTCGTGAAGTCTCTTCACGTGGTTGGGCCCCTCTTCTCTTCACATCTTCACGTGAATTCACAGTTACAAAATGTTTCATGTACCTCAGGTGTGCCCTAATTATTAGAAATATGCAAAAGACGAAGCAGTAATGTGCTGCATTACTTGACAACAACGTTAAATTTGAAACCGTATATAGATTGTTATATTGCAAATATAGCAGTGCTAGGAGTAGTGGCGGATCAAAGACTTCTGAAAAATGGTTTCACCAAGTAACTAATAATTAAAAATTGTCTAAACAATCGTTGAGGCAATCAATACTTCAGTAACTTCAACCTATAGGAATATATATATGGAGCTGGTTGACTTTAGATAGTATATCAATTAAACATGAACACAAAATATGTAGTGATGATATCATAACACAAGCACAGTACTCAAGACATCACACTCTTAAGCACCACGACATAGTTTCAAGAAGGAGAGGAGAAATTACAAAGATAAGTGTAGGTCGTAAAAGAATAACCGGAATTTGTATTGATTGAATTGTGTATTACAAACTAGAAATCTCTTTTACACAGAAAAAAAGAGAATTGATCCGATCTCCCTTTGTTTAACGTGAGATCGTTGGGGCGAAAGGATACCTCGCTCGATGCTTGAGTCGAGCTTGCTTCCCGTTGACGATTCGAACAAGATCGAGGATAAGCTTTCTCGTGTGGTAGAAGCTTTGTCAGAGCTCGAGTACCCGAACTAGGATGCTTGAATGCTAGATATGCTTGAATGCTAGATATGCTTGATTGCTAGATGCCAAGTACCTAATTGTCTTAATGCTGCCCCTTTTTTCATCTGGTAGCCATTAATGGCTATTTATAGAGGAGAATGGTGTGTAACCATCTCCTATGAATGTGGAAAGTGGGTGCAACCACTTCCATATTTTAAGCCTTAGTGACTGACTTGGTCAAGCAGTGCAGGCGAACTTAACGTTACAAAAGGACTTGAATGTTCAGGCGAACTTAGAAAGTTGCAGGCGGACTCGTCAAAGCTTGCGGGCGAGCTAGAGCATGCAGGCGAACCTTGTAGGCGAAGTTAAGTGTTTAGGCGAACTAAACTTCGCACGAGCCATCCTGGCAAAGCTTGATCAGTTCAGGCGAACTTAACTCTGCATGAGTCATTTAGGCGAAGCTAAGTTATCAGGCGAACTTAGCTTTTCTGGCAAAGTCGAATATTCAGGCGAACTTGACTTCGTTCAGGCGAACTTGAATGTTCAGGCGAATTTTAGTCTTGCAGGCGAACCTTTGAGCTTCTTTGCTTGTTCCAAGTTGATTTAAAACAACTCTCTTCAAATAATTTTTATTTTGCTTTGTTAGCTTTTTACCCAAAAAGGATGAAGTGGGCAATATACTGCTCAAATCTTGATGTGTTTGTTGTATAACTCGTGTATGTCCAGATATCGACCAAAAGCTTTCTTTGTTAGAGATAAATACAATTTTATTCGCCAACAATAAGATAGGACTTAAATGATAATCATAATGATCTAATTTTTAAACCATCTCTCATCAAAGAACAAATAGAAAAACTCAAAGCTTCTTTTTCTTTTGCACTGTGTTTTCTACCTCTGTATGACAAAACAAGTAACCTAGAGTCGCTTCCTCTTCTCCCTTTTTTTTTCTTTTATGTGCTTGTGAAGGCTTAAGTGATCTCATGGGCCAACTCCCACAAAGTTTCCATCAAACTCTATATTTAAACTAAAAGATATGTGGACCCCACATGTATGTGAACTTAATCTCAATTAAAACTCATTCATCCATTTCCCCAGTGACAAAACATATTTATAAGTTTGTGGGCTAGTTCTAATATCGTACTCATGTAAAAATGTAGGCATCAACAATAGGACTGTTGAAGGAACCGGTGTCACGTGACACTGGTTTCTTTAAAGTAGATCCGTCATTGGCTAGAAAGACTCATTTTTAGGATAGAATTAGGGGACAGATGAAGTGGCATGTTGATTTGTCTGTTTAGCTAGCATTATTAATGACAATTTAATAATGCAATAAGGGTATTTTTGTCCTATAGTTTTATTTTCTATCATACTCTCATTATAAGTGGGAGTTCTTGAAAAACTTTTATTGGTCAGTTTTACCCCTAATCCTTTTTAATATTAACATTCTTATCCTAATTATAATTGGTTATCGACTAAAGCTATTAAATTAAAATTAAACTTCTGAATTAAAGCTCTCTCCATTCAAAGGTAATTAATAAAAAATTGATCTAACTATAATTGGTTGACAACTAAAGAGTAAAAAGAAGCTTAGAGGACATTAGCATTGTAAACATAAATTGCATTATAAGTGTAAATATTAACCAATTGATCGATATAAAATTATGGAATTAATTAATTATTAACACTAATTAATTGATTAAAATATTTTTGTAGTAGTCCCTTATATCTTTCACATTTTGAAATTAGTTCGTCAAAAATATTGAAATTATTATAAGGTAACTCAATTCTTAAAGTATATAAAATTAGCGATTCAAATCAATGGTGTAATTAGCAATTCGAAGGACCAATTTCTCTCTAATTGTTTTTTTACTCTTGATTGGAGGAGCTGTTATCAAAATAACTTTAGAATTACGGATGTAATAGCTATTTCAATGATTTGATGACTTAATTTTGAAATAATAAGAATTGAGCAACTTAATAGTTGAATGTGGTTATTTTTGCGAACTTATGGAGAGATTTTTCTTAAATTTTAGGTTTTCTTATTCTATGGTCATTAAGTCTTAACATAGAAGATTTTTTTTTTTACTTCATAAGAATTTTGTGTCATTTGTTGGTATTAAATTTGAGACACTGAAGAAACTGGTTGTTATATGAGCGAATAATCTTTTCGAATAATTTTTTGCTTACACTGCTTACGGTCATCACAACATATAAAATGAAAGGTGAAGGTATATAAATGTAAGTACTAAAAATTTAACAGATAATATTACGTTATCAGGTAGAGATTTGCAAGAAACACTTTCACGATCAAGTCACACTAGAAAAAAAAAATCAAATAATGATGATGTATAACCACGTGTATCTCACCTTGAAAGCTCAAAAAAGGCCCTCGATCATTCATCTCTCAAATGTCAACTCATATAAGACTTTCCAATTGAACAGAATTGACCTTGAACTCAAAGCCTCAAAACCCAAACTTTCAATTTTATTCAGAAATCCCCCGCAAATTAAATTTATGCAAAGATAAAATCGCAACCCCTCAAGCTGATAAAGTCAATTGCAAATTTGCAAAGCCACCAAACGTAGGAGAAATCATGCTATATGAAAAGGACTTAATTGTTCCTATTTCACTAACAATGGCTGGAGATTAGAAGTAGTAGAAGGTTTGGGGACGAAGATGAAAAAAAGTCCAATAACTCCAAGTTTGCCCCTATTTACTGTGTGTGTATGTCCAGCTTGGAATATAAAGGATCAAAAATAAATATGGAAAAAAGATCCACCTCGTCCCGTAAAAGGACCCACATATTGGGTCCAAAAGAAAATATTTTTGCAAAAAAAAGTTGGTTGGAATCAGACCAGGTTGTTCTGATGCGGAGTAAACCCTGAAATTGATTTGATCCGCTTAAGATAAATATCATATCCTACCTATCTGGTTAGTGAATTGCAATTTGATGCATGTGATGAATTTTGAAAAACTCATATCCAACATAGTGTTTGTTTGCAATAGATATTAAAGATGATTTGCATGCGGTATAAAATGCAACCAAAATTTATTTAGTTGAACATGAATTTTGTTGGGAATATGTGACTAAAATAATGATGCAAGCTCGGGGTCGAGCTCTTTTCAGCTCGAGGAGGATGATGCAGCTCTAGCTTAAATGGACTAGTTCGATCCTATAAAGGTCAAAATCAGCGGAACTTCAAATAGTTTGGAATCTCGTAAAAGACCATTCCTTTCAAAGCCCTCCCAAAACCATCTTGGGTCGCAAAATCGCGGTCAAATATTTTTTTTTCTATTTTAGACAATGTTTGATTGTCCAATTTGAAGGGGGTAAACGGATTTCGTTTTGACTAAAAATTGATATGGAGGATATTTTTTCCTTATAGTAGGATATTTTCTAGTTTTTAACATTATTCTATTTTTAATTAAAAATATATTATTATATCTTTTTCCTTTTCTTTTTTAGTCTATAAAAGACTCTTTTTCTGGATGTAGACATTGCTTTTGAAGAATAGAAAACCTTACTTTAATTTCTAGGATCGTTTATTTGTGTTCTCTCTATCTTTCTGCATCTTTTATAGCATTGATATTGGGCGTAGATTCTCTACAATCTTGATTGTAGATAATACCTACAATTAGTTACAAGGGTTAATACTATTAGTTTACCTCAATAGGCCCTGCTGTTAAAAACTTTTTATATAAATTAGATATATAATATAATTCATGGGGTCCATTAAGGGCCCGTTTGAATAATGGAAGTATTAGAAGTAAGAAATATGTTATAAAGGTAACTTTCAAAACTATGAAGTAGGAAGTAGTGGAAATAGCACTTTTTTTGTTTGTTTCGTATATTTTTAGAAGTAATGGAAATAGAACTTCTTCTTCTTCATTTACTTTTTTTGTTTGGATAACATTTGGAAATATTACTAGGAAGTAATTTTATCAATGAAAAGCTGTTAGAGGTAACCGATAAAGGAAATATTAATAAAAAAATTATTTATTTCCTAATTAATATGCATTTTAACTACTTCCGAGCTACTTCTAAGTATTAATGATTGGAAAACTATTTTGGAAGTAAGGATGACACGTAAGCGCCACATAAGCATTTAAGAAAGTAATGGAAGTAAGTTTTTCAAAGAACCAAACATGTTTTTTTGCTTGGAAATAGCAGAAGTAGCATTTACTTCTTTTACTTCAGCTACTTCATAATTACTTTCGTGCAAACAAACAGGCCCTAAGTGTAAACTTTTAATTGATGGATTGTATATGTTCTCTACCATCAAGGATATAGACAATCTCTACCCTTTGATATGGTTGTAGCCCTACCAGGACTGCATCAAATAACAAATTCGGTAAAAATCAGTAATTTTAGGAGATCACTTTTGATGCATCCATACTATGTGACAATTCAGATACATGGCATGGAAAATACCAAACAAACAATTCATTTATTAAAAATCTAGAATTTTTAACTTTTGAGTCCCATTTTGCAATGCAAAACCCATCACATGCAAGGAAACAAACACCTAAATAAGACATGTCCTTCTAATCAAACTATCTAAAATTATGAATCATATATAAGGAAACTCAAGTTTCCAAGATAATACTAAGAGTTTTTCCATATTAGTCCCTTAATTTTTTAATATTCTGAGTGATCATCGAAATTGCTATTAGGCCCCCAATCATTATAGATTGGTTCATAGTTTTTCCATCAAATCATTGGAATTGCTATAAGATCCTCCAATTCTTGTAAATTGTTTAAAATTAATCTTTGCAATTACGAGCAACAATTGAGTTTATGAGACTGGGAAATTAATAGCAATTTTAATGATCTGACAGACAAATTCAAAATTTTAAAGATGTAAGGGACTAGTATAAAAAAACCTTTTTAAATACAAGGTTATTACTCCAAAAAATAATCTAAAACAATTTGTTTGGAGATAAAACTTAGAATCTAATACTTCACTTAAGCATCCTAACATTTTGGAGGTTTTTTATATAACCCACTGAATTATGCTTATTTCTTTGGCCCTCTAGACTCAGGAGTGTCTCACTTACTTCCTGCATTAAAAAGTTTTTCCATAACCCTAACATTGTTACTAGTCCGTGGTGAAGACCAAATGCCATTTATGAAATATAACCCTAAAAATGAGGAAGAAAAAAGACAATGTGATAATATTTAGGGTTTTTTTTTACATGAAAATCACTTTTACTTGTAGTGAAATTGATGGAAACCATTGGCCGAAAAAAAGAAATTGATGGAAAATCATCTATTCCATTTTTTAAATTAAACTACTTTTACACGCTATCATCCTTGCAATGTCACACATTTTCACCCTAACAGTTTGAAAATAACCCCAAATACCCATAATATTCTCACTCGTCCTCCTTCACCACCTCCTCTTCCTCCTCACCCTTCATCTCTTCAGTCACCTCCCTTCATGTTCTCAGCATCAATTCCAACTCCCTCTCCAGCCATCTTCTCAAACTCTCCCTCTTCTATCCTCCCTCCGCATCCCCTTCCTCATCTGTTCATCTTCTTCGGCCAAGTCCCCCCGCCCCTCTCCACACAAAATCCAGGGAGTTAAAATGGAATAAACAAAAGTTAGGGAGTTATATGCAAAACGCTCAAAGTTCACGGGTTTAGATGTAATTTACCCAAAATATTCCTCTATACCCAAAATACCCACCCACACACCCACAGAAAACTACCCACCCTCCCATTTTCCGTTAGCCACCCACGACCTGCAACTACATATTAACTTCTCTCTCATCCCGTCATCACTGTTACCTCACTCCTCTCTCACTGTTCAATAGATTCTCCCCCCCAAATTCTAGGGTTTCGTCAAACCCTAACCACGAAATCCACCCAAATTCTCCAATGTCCGATCCCAATTCGATCCCGAAATGGCTGGAATCGCTCCCCCT
>NC_033803.1:64960853-64967952 GCF_001876935.1 Asparagus officinalis | reverse complement strand
ACCGAGTTCGCCGACCCCATCGCCTTCATCTCTCGCATCGAACGCGAGGCTTCAGGCTTCGGAATTTGTAAGATCATCCCTCCTCTCCCCAAACCCTCGAAGAAATTCGTCGTCAGTAACCTCACCCGCTCCCTCGCGCCCGACCCCTCGTCCACCCGCTTCACTACCCGCCACCAGGAGCTCGGCACTAGGAAGGCGCAGGCTCATCGCCACAAGCAGCAGGTATGGCAGAGTGGGGAGTTTTATACGCTTGAGCAGTTTGAATCAAAGTCGAAAACTTTTCAGAAATCGCAGCTTTCTGGGTTTAAGGAAGTGACCCCATTGCTTATTGAGTCCCTGTTTTGGAAAGCTGCGGCTGAGAAGCCGATTTACGTGGAGTATGCCAATGATGTGCCAGGGTCGGGGTTTGCGGTGCCCGAGGAGCCGTTCTTGCATCGGAAAAGACGGAGAAAGTTTGTGGAGCAGGCAAAGAGTTCTGTTGAGGAGGGAACATCAGGGTGGAAGCTTTCAAATAGTCCATGGAATTTGCAGGTTATTGCACGGGCACCCGGGTCGCTTACCCGGTTCATGCCCGATGAGGTCCCTGGGGTTACTTCGCCTATGGTTTATATTGGGATGTTGTTTAGTTGGTTTGCCTGGCATATAGAGGATCATGAGCTTCACAGCTTGAATTTCTTGCATATGGGTGCGCCCAAGACTTGGTATGCCGTGCCGGGAGAGTATGCTAGCACGATGGAGGACGTTGTAAGAGTGGAGGGGTATGGAGGAGATCTTGATCGGTTAGGTATCAAGATTGTGTATGTTGTTGGTTCTTGGGTGTTTATTTGATGTTTTGGCCATTGTGTTAACTGGGGTTTATTTCTGTTTGTGGCAGAGGCATTTACGATCTTGGGTGAGAAGACAACGTTGTTGTCGCCAGAAGTGATTGTCAATGCAGGGGTTCCTTGTTGCAGGTATAATTGTTGATTGAACTAAATTATTCATAATTGTTTTATTAAGTGAGTTTGGTGACTTTGATGATAATTGTCTGAACTTTGCATTCAGATTAGTACAGAATCCTGGTGAATTTGTTGTGACATTTCCTAGAGCTTATCATGTCGGGTTCAGCCATGGTAAGTTTCAATGATATGTTCCAGCTTTATGTTTCTTTGAATGATAAATAGTGCTACATATTTCTAAGTTGCATAGTCTAACTATCTAAGTATGATTTTTCTACCTTGCTTTTACACATCACATGCTCTTAAAAGACAAAAGTAGTTAATTGCTCTTGCATAGCACGACCGAGTTCGCCGACCCCATCGCCTTCATCTCTCGCATCGAACGCGAGGCTTCAGGCTTCGGAATTTGTAAGATCATCCCTCCTCTCCCCAAACCCTCGAAGAAATTCGTCGTCAGTAACCTCACCCGCTCCCTCGCGCCCGACCCCTCGTCCACCCGCTTCACTACCCGCCACCAGGAGCTCGGCACTAGGAAGGCGCAGGCTCATCGCCACAAGCAGCAGGTATGGCAGAGTGGGGAGTTTTATACGCTTGAGCAGTTTGAATCAAAGTCGAAAACTTTTCAGAAATCGCAGCTTTCTGGGTTTAAGGAAGTGACCCCATTGCTTATTGAGTCCCTGTTTTGGAAAGCTGCGGCTGAGAAGCCGATTTACGTGGAGTATGCCAATGATGTGCCAGGGTCGGGGTTTGCGGTGCCCGAGGAGCCGTTCTTGCATCGGAAAAGACGGAGAAAGTTTGTGGAGCAGGCAAAGAGTTCTGTTGAGGAGGGAACATCAGGGTGGAAGCTTTCAAATAGTCCATGGAATTTGCAGGTTATTGCACGGGCACCCGGGTCGCTTACCCGGTTCATGCCCGATGAGGTCCCTGGGGTTACTTCGCCTATGGTTTATATTGGGATGTTGTTTAGTTGGTTTGCCTGGCATATAGAGGATCATGAGCTTCACAGCTTGAATTTCTTGCATATGGGTGCGCCCAAGACTTGGTATGCCGTGCCGGGAGAGTATGCTAGCACGATGGAGGACGTTGTAAGAGTGGAGGGGTATGGAGGAGATCTTGATCGGTTAGGTATCAAGATTGTGTATGTTGTTGGTTCTTGGGTGTTTATTTGATGTTTTGGCCATTGTGTTAACTGGGGTTTATTTCTGTTTGTGGCAGAGGCATTTACGATCTTGGGTGAGAAGACAACGTTGTTGTCGCCAGAAGTGATTGTCAATGCAGGGGTTCCTTGTTGCAGGTATAATTGTTGATTGAACTAAATTATTCATAATTGTTTTATTAAGTGAGTTTGGTGACTTTGATGATAATTGTCTGAACTTTGCATTCAGATTAGTACAGAATCCTGGTGAATTTGTTGTGACATTTCCTAGAGCTTATCATGTCGGGTTCAGCCATGGTAAGTTTCAATGATATGTTCCAGCTTTATGTTTCTTTGAATGATAAATAGTGCTACATATTTCTAAGTTGCATAGTCTAACTATCTAAGTATGATTTTTCTACCTTGCTTTTACACATCACATGCTCTTAAAAGACAAAAGTAGTTAATTGCTCTTGCATAGCACGTTCCTAATTTTCCATCAGAAATTACAAGCATGAAAATGTTATAATGGCTAAATGCAGTATCTGAACCATATTTTCGCATGTTTGACATGCCCATGCGCCTACAGTCAGCATTCTGTTCACAATCCCAATTTTCAGGTTGATTAGAAAATATACCATACTTTTAAAATATTATGGGACTGGCGACAAGTATGGCAATCATATGGTAGATGCTGAAAGCATGGTTTGTAATTTGGGAAAAGGCACAAATTTCTAATGTTTTCCCCTCTATACACACTCTAAATCATATGTATTTCTGAATTTATGCCTAAAATTGCCATAAGTTCTATTTTATTCATCAAATTGGGGAGAGATAATTGTGGCTGAGTGGAGGGCAGGGTTTGGTTTTTTCAGGGAGAGGTAAGGAAGGAGTGATAGGAGGGGTCGTGTGTTACTGGGAGTTTGGGAGGCGAGTCGTGATGTTCGATCATGGGAATAGCGGAAGTGCTTGCTGTTATTTGTGTCCATGAGGAGAGATTTTTTAATTTAATTAAGTTAATTAAAGATTATTAATTATTCAATAAAATAATTAAATCAATTTAGTACTAATATTTTGAATGCATTCCCTAGCTAGGACGGGTTAAAATTTTGGAAGAACACAAAAAATATATCTGTTACGTAGATAGTTGGAAATACCCATTACTTATATATCTAGAGACATGCTGTCAAGTGTTGTTTATTAGCACCTTCCTTCATTGCTTTCTCCTTCTCCTTCTGTCCTCCCTCTCTTTGCAGGTGTATATGCCTGTCTGGGTAGCAGTACTGCCATATTTACATTTTTTTGCTTTTTGTGTCTGCATTAGAGGCAAAAGCAAATCTGCACATGAAGTTGGTATGTCAAAGGTTTATGATCATGTAAGCCTTGCCATTGTGGATGTTCTTTACAATGAAATACCTTTAATTCCTATGTAACTGACATCATTAAGTCATGACATGTTTGAAGGAAATATGGACAGCAGCTTCAAGGATTTCCATAAATGGGTATATAAGCTATTTCAGCAAAGTATCTATTCTACAAAAGCCATTAAATCTGTGGTGGCTGCTTCTACATGGTTAAATTTCCATTATCTTCGTTGTCAAATTTCATTATTTAAGGATGATAACAATATATTAAGAGAGTTTTTAAAACTTGAGCTTTGGGATGTACATGATATTACTGAAGCCTTGAGATTGTTTTCTACATAGAATCAAGATAAATATACAAGCTTGGTGACTTGTTGAAGTCTTGAAGATGAGACTTTTTTGTTAAGTCCAATAAGTTCTGGACTGTGTCAAATAGATTGTACATCTTTCTTTAATTTGCTTTCCCCTAAGACTATGTTCTTTGAACACGTGTGCCATTACATTTCAAAAGGACGTATCAGGCTGAGTGAGACTTAGAACAGAAACTGTTATGATAGTAACCGTGGTCTCTATAGTCATTTAATTGTATAATTTGTCATCTAAAAGAGCTCTTGCAGACTTGCAGTATAGTTCTTTCCCTTTTCTCTCTGAATTTAAATTGAAATAAGAGTAAGCCACGGAACATCTATATTTTATATACTATATATGCTGTAGTTAATATATTCAGGATATAATATTCTTATACCACTCCATCCTTCTACTTTTCTTGTTTTTGAATTGACATTTCAAAAAATCAGGATTCAATTGTGGAGAAGCTGCTAACTTTGCAACTCCGCAATGGTTAAAAGTGGCAAAAGAAGCTGCAGTTCGAAGAGCTGCCATGAATCACCTTCCCATGCTCTCTCATCAACAGCTGCTATACATGCTAACTGTGTCTTTCATCTCTAGGTCAGTTAGTTATACTTTTGTGCACTTTCTGATCAAACTGTTTATTTGGACAATCAAATAGAGACTTGTGTAAAGTATAAACCTGTCCTTCGGACAGAGTTAACTTGTATGCTTTGAAAGAGAAAAATAAAAGGTACCTTCATTTTGTTATTGGTGCTACATGTCTGTATGTTTTCAAATATTCTCTTTATTTCGTTTTTTCTCTTATTGGTGTCCAAGCATTCATATAGTGGGCACCTAATGGTAGTTTTGTCTCCAGTTTGAATCTGGTGGAATTATTTTAATCTCAGAGTTCCGAGAGCACTACTCTCTGGGGTAAGGAGTTCACGTCTTTCAGACCGGAAGAGAGAAGAAAGAGAAATTCTCGTCAAGAAAGCATTCCTCAAAGATATGATGAATGAAAACAATCTGATCTGTACTCTCCTGCAGAAGGACTCTACTTCTCATGCAGTCCTCTGGGAACCTGACCTGCTGCCTAACCCATATACTGTTACCCAGTCGTCATCCTCATCATTATCTACTGGAGTTCAGGGAGCAGCAGTTAGTGATGATGAACAGGGGGGTATGAGACCATGGAAACATAAAGATCGTGAGTCATCAAAGGATGAAGAAAATCCATCTAGGGAGCTGACTGCTACTCCAACTAGCATATGGTGTCACACTCGGGCTAAAAAACACAAGGATACTTCTGATGCTGATAGCATTTCTAATGCGGAACTGCTGGAAATCCTAGATGCTGAAGAGGATGACCTGCCTTTTGGTTTGAAAATTGATTCAGGAACATTGATGTGTGTTGCTTGTGGAATCCTTGGTTATCCATTTATGGCAGTGGTGAAGCCTTATGGAGCAGCCACGAAGGAGTTGTTTTCTGTTTTCACTGAGTCTGATGAGAAAGTGGGGAAACCAAGATGTGCTTCATCACACTTGCCCAGGATACATAAGATTGGACAAGGTAACCTATTTCCTGTTTTTATTATTTAAGCATTTGGAGTTGTAACACTTCATACAGCATTAATATTGCAATGTCTTTTATGGGTTTTATTTCTCCAATCATTACCAATTTATTCCATTATTCCTAGATTCCTTATTTCAATGGCGCAGAGTCTTGCGGCACTAATTTACAAAATGTAGACCTTGTATTAAAAAAAATTCAACACTTAATTCCATACTGAAGACTAATTCAAACAAACTCCTAGGGGGTTTTTAACTGATTTTGAGTGTGTATTATTGAAGAGTTTTGTACACCTTCAATGCATAAGTTTAATAAATCCGGTGAAAATTTTCTTGCACTTGTTAAGTATTAGCTTACGTTTCATAAGAATTAAGATAAATTTGGGTCTTTTGTGTGCCAACTTTGTGTAGGCAATCAACACCAGTTTATTTGTATGCTTCGATAGTAAGCGTGTTATATGTGATTTCAACCGTAAGCATCTATCCTTGAAGCTACATTTAAGTTGTGCTTGTTGAGTTGATTTTGTTGCATGTTCATAGATGAACATGATTCTTATTGATGTTACTTTCACCATTGATGTCAACTTAAATTACTATTCAAACAATCAACTTCTGTATTTTTTCAATCCAGAAAAGCTTTATGTTGAATTTTCCTATGGTCCAGAGGGAAGCTGCAATATTTCAACGGTACAAGAAAACCCAGATTCAAGCTGCAAGGTGTCTCCAGAACAAAGCAATCATGTCTTTTTTTTAGAAAGCATGGGTGCAAAAGACGGCTTTAATTTGCTGAATGAAAGCGGTAAGGAATTTTCCTGTCAACTGGAGGGATTTAACTTGAACTTTTTCAGACACTTTTTTTTTCTAGAGATAAAAGTTATACTGACCTCTAAAGATAACCTTATAATTTAAACCTTTTAAACTATCCGTTTTGACGAATACAAGAAATTGCAAACATGAAGACTAATCCAGATGTTGAAATTGTATTAAACAATCTAATTGTTCCTGTCACAGGGCCTCTTTCTGAAATTCATAGCCCCCATGGTGTACCATTAGAAAGAAGTACTGATGAACACACGAAGTGGACTTCATCTAATGAATTTAGTAGACCGCGGATCTTCTGTTTGCAACATGCTATTGAGGTAGAGAGGTTATTGCGCGACAAGGGTGGTGCGCATGTGCTGATTATATGTCATTCAGGTAAGAAAAGCATACTGTTCCAGGACAATCGGACACAACATTTGGTCCCATTTGAATCCCAGCCACATTTAAACTGATAGAACCACCAGTATTCTAATTTGGTGGACTTTTCTTATTGGCATATTCTGCATATTGAATAGCGTATCCGGGCTTAAATTTAACTTGAACTAGATCCTCATTTTTGATTAACTTGCTATTTCTTGTGAAACAATAAATCTTAAAACTTTTCAAGTTAAAAAAAAAAAGACTATAGTTCACAACAATTGGTTTTATTTGATTATTCTCAGCAAATCAGGCGTTAGGCGAGGTGATAAAGTTTTAATATCTATGATGATACAGAGATGGCAATGTACTATCTGCATAGACATTGTTATTGGCAGGGTTCTTATGGATGATATGGTCAGAAAAATAGTGAAAAGATTCAAAAGAATACTTAACAAAGTCATTGCATGAGATTTCTAGGAATGTTTGTTAGGGGCTGTTTGGTTGGTTTCTTAGAAACCAAAGAAAAAGAAATTGCGAGAGGAAACCATCAATAATTTATTCCTCCCGTCTCCTCAAAAAAA
>NC_033803.1:64950455-64960843 GCF_001876935.1 Asparagus officinalis | reverse complement strand
CCCCCCAAAAAAAAAAAAAAAAAAAGAACACATGAAATGGGTTTCCTAAACTTTGAGTCACATCATTCAATAAGAATGTGCCACCTCACAATCTTCTTGATTTCAAGATAAAGAACCAAACAACAAAATAGAAAACATTTATAGGAAATATATTTCCCATAGTAGTTTTCTTTGATTTTTTTTGCTTAATCAAACAGCCCTTTAATAGAAATTCTACACATAGTGGTGAGAAAAGGAGCAAAGTAGATAATTAAAAAGAAAACCTCTAAACAGATTAGATAAACACCCAAATCCCATTTTCAAAGTTAGATGAACTGATTGCTGATTTTTTCATCTCCTTTAGCAAGAGAACTGTTAAATGAGTGTACACCATTTTGAAAGTCTGGGGAAACAGATTTGCAACTGAAACATACTTAATTACTTAACTAATAAGCCAAATTTTTAGTTTTTCCTGCATTCTAGTGATCTAATGGTCAACCTCAAAGTAGATTGTTGAACATTTAATTAATGTCTTTTAGATTCATGAAGGGACTGTATGCATTTTCTAAGATAATTAGTTGGTTTCCAGTATTATATAGTGGTTGTATCATGTTGCCTTTTAATCATTGTTGACTATGAATGTCACTAGAATCGATAATCCTGCTTTAAACTGTAAGGCCTTCCAATTATATAACTCATAGAATTGTGTGGTAGTGATATTGCTGCATCAAAATCAGACAGCAATATCTGTTATCTTTATGCATGACTACTAGCTTCCTATTTATCCGAATTGGTAATTTGCGATGCTTTTATGAAATTATTACCAGTACTTCTCTCTGAAAAGACTGTTTTTTGCTCTAGACTACATCAAGATAAAAGCTTACATTCCATCAATCGCTGAAGAAATCGGCATGGAATTCAACATCATGGATGTTCCTCTTGAGAGTGCATCTCCAGAAGATCTGAATCTTATCAACATCTCCATTGATGATGGTGAACATGAAGAGCATGGTGAAAATTGGACATCAAAACTGGGAGTTAGCTTACGACATTGCATGAAGTTCAGAAAGCAATCAACATCAAAGCAAGAGCAGCTAACATTAGCTTTGGACAGAATATTTTCTGATCCCTTCTCTCTTTCAGATTTTTCAACTCTCAAGTGGCACTCTAGAAGATCGCGTACTCCACACAAGGTAGTTGGTGTGACCATTGGAAAATCATATATTGACAAAAACCTGGAGAAAAGAAATGACACCGCTAGCAAGCATCATGGCTGCACTGACATCCAAAAAGATATTGGCAGTCATAATAGAAGTTTAGTTGTTAGCGCCAAGGATGATCATAGTACAGTTGCGCATGTGCCCTATCTGACTGAGAATTTTGAAGATGATCATACTGAAGACTTGTTTACTGTTCCTATATCTGCTGCTGAAAATCTTCAACATCAAGTTAGCTGGTTTCCTCTGGAAGTTAGTAGAGCTGACGACATTACAGATTCAGAGAGCTACGAAATATGTCATCCTTGTACAGAGTATGGGAGATTAGATGTACATCAAGAGACAAACTCTTTAGTGGAATTTCTCATTCATAAAGGTCATGATTCTGAAAACCCTGAGTCTCAGCCAAATCTTCTTCAATCAGACGCCATGGATTCAGAAGTTCAGCAAGAGATCGAATCCTTTGATGAGTTTGATTCTAATCACGAGGCTTACAGCAATGTAGATTCAGGTAGCTTGCATACTTCTCAGAGAGATGTTGCCTATACAACTCATCTCCGAGATGATGCTGAATTAGAAGTGTTATCACGTGATAATGCTGATTTAGATGCATCAATTTCAGATGAATCTAACATGGAAACGAATGTTTTTCATTCTTCAAAGTCAGAGCAGCTTATCAGGAATCGATCTACAGTAGAAAGTTTGGGCATGCAGGATAAGGAGTTTCAAAAAGTTCAACTTTCTGTCGAAGAGGTGTCTAATATAGGGTGCAGTGTTGATAATTCTTCTGTATCAGCTGAGCAGACTGTCAATAATCTGTCTACTATGGACGCGTTCACCATGCAGGGAAAGGAGACTCCACAATTAGATGTGCCTATAACAGAGGAGCCTAAGTTAGAAAGCTGTGTTGATTCTTTGATATCAGGAAAGCAGTTTGTCAATGATTTGTTTACAGTAGAGGAAAATAGGGAGAAAGTAAGTGATGGTCATTCCAATAGATTGGAAGGGTTGCTTGTTAGTAATCCCTCTCTTCTAGATACTGCTGCAATGCAGCAAAAGGTGATTTCATCTGCAGTAAACAATTTGCAGAGAGAGGTCGGTGATGTTCAAATCCGGCAAGTTAGTGATGCTTCTAGGGCTCTATGTTCTGAACTGCAGCAAGAAATTTCTGCAGATGGAAGTAAAACAAACAATATAGCAGTGGATAATAGCTCAGTGAATTCATCAAATCTCATTGGTGTTTCTGTGGCTAGAAGTTCTGAAGTCCAGGAATCTGTTAAGAATAAAGAGCATGCTGTTGAAGGCTGTAATAAAAAACTTACTGCAAATGTTATACACTATGTGAGACGAAGAACCAAAAGAAAGAAAGAAGATCAAAAAGAAGAAAGTCCTCCCAAGCGTAATAAAACCTTGACCTGCACTTACACAGAAGAAAAGTCTCTTGCAGAAGGCAAACAGAGTTCTAATGGCAACTTTATTCGTAGCCCCTGTGAGGGCTTACGGTCAAGAATGAGACAAGCAAGTACGACACCAGTAAAGATGGACATTCTAACAGTGGAGCATAATGGGGAAACATCTAAAATAAAAAGAGGACTAAACAAAGCCAAGCTCGAGGAGTCCTACAAGTGTGATATTGAGAGTTGCTTCTCGAAATTTCATAGGAAGTCAGATTTGAGACTTCACATGCAAAACCGATGTATATACAGAGAGTGTAGAAAACTGTTCAAGTCCCACAAGGATTTGATGAAGCACCAGAGAGTCCATAATGAGGATAGACCCCTGAAATGTCCATGGAAAGATTGCAAAATGTCATTCAAGTGGGAGTGGGCAAGAACAGAGCACCTCAGGATTCACACAGGAGAGAGGCCTTATCGGTGCACAGAATGTGAGTTGACGTTTAGATATGTGTCTGCTTTTAGCAGGCACAGAAGAAAGACTGGTCATTATGCAAAAAACAACTAACCCTTGGTTTTGTTTTTTCGTGCCCCTAACTCTTTGTAATTTTCAGTGTTTTTTTGACGCTGTCTTAGCTAGGTTGGGAGAAAAAAGGGTTGATTGAATTTAAATTTGAGGATCTTGGTTTCTGTTGAAATGCTGAAGATGGAAAGATAAGGTGTACATGTAGATTTCAGAGATAAGTTTGACTCGTTTGTGTAGATTTGTACACTTGACTTGTGCATGCCTGAACGCTTAAATTATTTCGTTTTTTGAAGGAAAAGAAGAAAATTGTCTACCTAATGAGGTTGTGCTTGTAACCTTGGGAATCTTTTTCTATCTTATCAAGCTCTTCTTTTGATCTGGGTGTTAACAGTGAGTTTTTATGCTAGCATGTTCTGATTGGAACATAGTGGAAGTTTTAGACAGTAAGCATTATAGGCTTCGAAATATTTGTATCCAGAAAATATTTATATCTGTCGGATATGGTTACTAAAATATATAACCGATAGAACATAGAACATGATTATGTATATGGTTATGCAGTAAAATATTCGGATATGTATCCAAGATATTTGGATCCGTATCTGACATATAAGCTTTGATCCTTAGATTAATGAATTTAAGGTTAATTTTGATGATCAAGATGTCTAATCTTAGGATTTTAGATATAATGAATATATTAATGAACGCTCTTGTATCACATGAACTATTTTAATATTACCTAGTTTTCTCATATCTATTTTGTATTTGCATATATACATCTGTTTATTTATCGGCGCACACATTATATACGTATCCGATTTTAGCAGATAATGAATGTGAATTTAATGATTACGGCTAAATACCCATATTGGTATTTTAATTCCATCCCAATTTCTAACAAGGTATTTTAAATAGGCAAACCCGCTTTAAGACATTTTAATTGATCCAACTAACCAATAAGGCATGGTTTCTCGTCGGCGGGTAAATTTCCGACGAGATCTCGTCACGTGCATGGCACGTGATGTCTCAAAACTCATTTTTACCAGCGGCGACGGCAACAATCTCGTCATATTCATCCCAAAGTAGGATAAATAACGGTTATGACGCCGCCTGAGATCGCTAACCCCATGGAATCGGCTAAATATGACGAGATTGTTGCCGTCGCCACTGCTAAAAACGAGTTTTGAGACATCATGTGTCATGCACGTGATGAGATCTCGCCGAAAATTTGCCCGCCGACGAGAAACCATGCCTTATTGGTTAGTTGGATCAATTAAAATGTCTTAAAGCGGGTTTGCCTATTTAAAATACCTTGTTGAAAATTGGGGTGGAATTAAAATACCAATATGGGTATTTAGCCTAATGATTACAATAAGATTGGACTAAACAATAGCTCAGCGAAGACCGTGCATTTCCTTGATGAACCACTCGAGTGTTTAGAGTCATGGTTCATCTAAAAGATAGATTAAAATAACAATTAGATAGAGACAATCAAGACTTCGTCAACTAACATTTAACCTTATGATTAAAGCATCACCTCCATTAAAAATAAAATTCTATGTAATGAGTTGCTTAGAATCTTCAGGAGGTAAAGATCACCATGATGCTCAACATAAGCAATCATCTAATTGACCCGGTTAATCCGCAATTAGCGCATATTCTATGTTATTCTCCAAGTTGACCATATATGTATACATAACTTTTCTAAACAAACAATAACACCTAGCTAGGATTTGATTAGCGACATATAATCTTAACGTATGTCAAACCTTGAGCAACGCTTACAGGATTCCTGAATTTTCTGTGTGTTTATGACTTAGTTGTCATCAACTTGGACTTTGGCTAACTTGTAAACATAATTAATTCATTATTATACAATATTGCCCACAGAGAGATTACTTTGTTTATTCCAAGAGTTGAAATAAGCACAACTTGATTGACGAACAATCTTACTGTCTTTTATACTACATATCATCGCAATGCTGAGGATTCTGGTACTATGGCTACTAATTCCATTCAATTTCAACTTGTTCTACTCTTTCTATGCATTCATCCATGGAGCCAGCTCCTATCCAATGCAGCCTGCACCCGAAAAGACCGAAAAGCCCTTCTCGGTTTCAAGGCAGAAATCGATGACCTCGCTGGTATCTTATCCTCCTGGACAGGCTCAGACTGCTGCAAATGGCTCGGTGTTGGCTGTGACAAAAAAACTGGCCATGTCACGAGATTAAATCTTCGAAGACCTGATCCTCTCGGAAAAACTCTCCAGGGTAATCTTAGCTCATCTCTGCTCGGTCTCAGACATTTGAGATACTTAGACCTCAGCCTCAATAGCTTTGGTGGAATTTCGATCCCCAGCTTCATCGGAGAATTCAAAGAATTGAGGTACCTAAACTTATCTAAATCTGGATTTGTTGGTAGAGTTCCTGATGAGCTTGGCAATCTCTCTAGACTTCAGTATCTTGATCTCCAATCTCAATCTTTTCCTGTCGGTTTGTATATGATTGATGCTTTATGGATTTCTCGCCTTACTTCTCTTTGGTATATTGACATGAGTGGCGTGAATTTGAGTAACTGTTTTAACTTGCTTCAAGCTCTCAACATGTTGCCTACTGTAGAAACAATTCATCTCTCTCTTTCTCAGATGAACACAATACCGCAATCTCTTCCCCATACAAACTTTAGGTATCTTTCATTTCTTGATCTCTCTCTTAATGATTTTGACTCGACAGAGATACCCGGGTTCTTGTTCAGTATTAGGAGCCTGAAACATCTCGATCTCAGAGATAGTGGATTCAGGGGGATTGTTTCAGATGCTATTAGCAATCTCAGCTCTCTTGAGTTTCTTGATCTCTCTGGGATTTCAATGGCTAAAATACCAAGATCTTTGGGTAGTCTCTGCAACTTGACAATACTAAATCTCGAGAATGCACTACCGAGCAATGGCTTAAGCGAGCTTGGCCAAGTTCTCGATGGATGTGCAAAGGACAGTCTTCAAGAGCTGCGTTTAGCAATGAATGGCTTCTCTGATCATATACCTGATTGGATTGGAGACTTCAAGAATCTGAGAATTCTCGATCTCTACCAAAATAACTTCTACGGTTCAATTCCTGAAGCTATTGGGAGACTCTCATCTTTAGAAATATTGGGTCTATCAAGAAACCAATTGAACGAGACTGTCTCTGAAAATATAGGACAGCTCTCAAGGTTAATCACTTTAGATCTTACCTTCAACACTCTCAATACTACTTTGACAGAGGCACATTTTGCCAATCTCAAGAGCTTGAAACACTTGGACCTGTACAATAGCTCCCTGAGATTAAACCTGAGCTCTGACTGGTTTCCGCCATTTCAAGTCGAATATTTCTACACGCGAGGTTGTCAATTTGGGCCGAAATTCCCTTCATGGCTGAGAAATCAACGGAAAATTCAATATCTCGACATGTCAGGCTCAGGAATTACAGATGCCATGCCTGATTGGTTTTGGAACATAACATCACATATGACAGAATTGTATATGTCAGATAATCAAATAAGTGGTAAAATGCCCAAATCATTTAGTTTTGCAGATAATGAGCCTGTGCATATCGATTTGAGTTATAACCGCTTGGAGGGTGCATTGCCACAACTTCCTCCAAATGTTGAAGGATTGTATCTTTCTACGAACTCACTTTCAGGGCCGATACCTCCTACTTTTGGCAACGAAATATCTAATTTGACGTATTTTTCTATCTCTAGCAACAATTTCTATGGGTCAATTCCGTCGTCCTTGTGCAAATTACAGAAATTGAAAGCTCTGGATCTGTCAAAGAATCAATTTTCAGGAGAAATACTAGACTGCTGGGATAAATTTCCTGATATGGAATATCTGGACCTGGCAAGTAATTCCTTATCCGGAAATTTTCCTAAGTCCATTTCGCTATTGGGTTCTCTTAAGTTGTTGGATTTGAGTAATAACAGTCTCTTTGGCCCGCTTCCTGATTCAGTAGAGTGTGTATCAGTGAACACTCTTGACCTTAGTCAGAATAATTTTACCGGGAAAATCCCATCTTGGATAAGTGAAAGCTTACCAATGCTCAGAATTTTAAGCTTGCGATCAAATTCTTTCATCGGTGATATCCCTTCAAACATATCAAACCTTCAAAACCTTCATATCTTGGATCTGTCAAGTAATAATTTTTCTGGCAGCATATCGAAGAACTTTGGGAACTTATCGAGCATGAAGGTGGCTCCTGCTGAGCAGAGTTATGCATACTTCGACGATTTTTCATGGGATGGATTAATCATGAAAATGTGGGTGATGACAAAGGGAAGATATCTCGAATATGGAAAACTGCTCTCACTCTTAGCTGTCATGGACTTTTCTGAAAACAACTTATTGGGTCAAATTCCTGAAGAGATAACAGACCTTCATGGATTACAAAGCCTGAATCTTTCTGGAAACCATTTCACTGGTAATATCACGGATAAGTTTGGAGATCTGAGGTTGCTCGAAACACTCGATTTATCGAAGAACGAGCTAGAGGGTAAAGTTCCTGCGAGCCTATCGGGTTTAAATTTTCTGAGCCATTTGAACCTGTCATATAATCACTTACAAGGGAGAATTCCTTCAGGTGGGCAAATGAATACGTTTGATGATTCTGTTTATGCTGGAAATGATGGGCTCTGTGGGCTTCCTTTGAAAGTGAAGTGTGATGCTGATAATGGATCAAAAGTTCCTCCTACTGAGGTTGGTGATAATGGAGATGGGCATATAAATGGGATGCTTTGGTATTTTCTTGGTGGTGCTCCTGGTCTTGTGATTGGATTTTGGACAGTTTGGGGTGCATTGCTACTGAATTCTAGATGGCGGCATGCTTATTTCACTTATGTGGATAAATTATGTGAAAAGTTTGGTATTAGAAGCAAATATAGATTTTAATTGAAAGGGAAGCTGTTAAGTTCATAAAAGGATGTACGTGTTTGTAAATCTATGTTCTATTGTACATATTTGTGTGAAAAAATTGTTGTATGTAAAGCCTTCTTATATTTCAGGTAAAGCTTTTGAAGTTGTGGGTATAATTTATGGAACTCTGTTATGTGAACATAGCATGTGAGTTAAGTAAATACAATGGCATCCTTTCATCAGTAGTTCTTCTTAAGTTATTCACAAAAAAATAATTTTTCTTCCCAGTTTAATGAACTACTATAGTCAATTCTAAACTTTGTTCATCTGCCATTATCCAGTGATTGGTATCATTGGATATTTTTGTTCGAATCCAGCCAATGAGAAAGTAACTAGTGGTCTCTGTGGTACACTCAGCCTGATCACTCAAGAGTAATGCAAATTACAAATTATATAATATTTATAGACTACAAGACACTGAAATACAAGAATATTAGATGCTTTATGATACCGTTCACGTTTAAGAACTCTGCATTCGATGTATTATAGAACAAGAATTCATAGTTTGGTTAGCATTATTTTCGATAATCGTAGCCTCAATAATTGAAAAATAGAAGACATTAATAGAAGACATTACCATAAGTCCAAATTGTATACAGTTTATTTTCATATTGATTTGTAGGAAATTGAATGAAAAGAAGATCATGAAAACCGCAAATAAATGTTTCTAGTAATAGAATATGGTGACGCGACAATAAAATTTCACTGTTTTTTTCTACTCTAATTTCCAGTAGAACAAATAGGGGAAAAAAATTAGGACTTATAATAAAAACTAGATGTAAGACCATATTTATCATGGTCTTTTCTTATAACAATACAAATAACTTATAAATACACTTACTCAAAAATTTAAGCGCAAGTGTATTTCATCAACCTTACACTTTAATTCCTCTTATTTTAAAATCGTGCACTTAAATGCCTCAAAGTATTTAAATGTACAGAAAAATATTTCAAAGTTTCCAATTGTTGCACGTTAATGCTCTCTTGTTCACCTAATGTTGCATATGAAAACCATCGGTTTGTAATTGACCTTTCTTAAATACCCTAAGGGCTTGTTTGAATTGAGGGGAATGAAGGTGAAGGGAAGTTAGGGGAACCATTCACCTCCATTCACCGTTTGGGAACACTTAGGAGGTGAAGTTAATTCACCCTAGTTCCCCTTGGTTCACCCCCTAATAGTATAAAATTTGTTACCCCTCAAATTGGGGTGTAACCAAGGGGAAGGGAACTCTCTTCCCTTCCCTTCCCTTCCCTTCTCTCAGTTTCCCTTAACTTCCCTTCACCCCCTACAAATCCAAACAGGCCCTAAAGTTTCTAAAAGTTTTACTTTGTATCTTCTATTACCTAATATTCTTAGATGCATAAAGAAAAATTAGCATAAATTAACATTGTCTGCATGATTTTAAAAGAAAAATTCCTTAAGGACCCAAAATATGGGACCAATAGAGGGGACAAGTGAGGTGTTCCCTTCCTATTGGATAATGAGTTGGCCATCATTAAAATATAGGACCAATAGAGGGGACAAGTGAGGTGTCCCCTTCCTATTGGATAATGAGTTGGCCATCATTAGGTGTCCCCTTCCTATTGGATAATGAGTTGGCCATCATTAATGATGGGCAACTCATTATCCAATAAGAAGGGGGACACCTCACTTGTCTCCTCTATTGGTCCCATATTTTGAGTCCCCGTAGCAAAGCTCATTTTAAAAATAGGAGAACTAAAGTGCAAGGTCAGCCGCTTTTAGCACTTTCCTCACTCCCTCTCTTCGTCGCTCCAAACCCTAGCAGCTCAGCCGCCCATTTCCAAAAAAACCCTAACCCTAATCTCAGATAATGCCGCTCTCGCTCCCAAGCTCCGCCAGCGTCCACGCCCGCATCGGCAGGGCACCGCCGCGACGTCCCCAACATCCACCGCCTCATCCTCCAGATGCGAGTTCGAGCCTCCTCACCACCTCTTCTCCGCCACTGAGCCCGACCTCCTCTCGACCCTCTTCCCCTCCTCAAACCCTAAACCCTTAACCTCCTTCACCGTCCTCGTCCTCGACGTCTCCCTCTCCCCCTTCCCCAACCCTAACCCCAACCCTGGCTCCTTCACCCCCATCCTCCACCAAATCCACCTCCAGACCCCCGTCGAAGACCCCCAATCGGACGCCTTCGTATCCTCGATTGGCGACGGATCGGTTGTTGGTGGGTTTGTGCTTTGCTTTCCGAATTACTCGTCGTTTCTTGCGAAGCCGGGGATTTATATTGAGGATATTTTTGTGAGGGAGCCGTGGAGGAGGAGGGGGCTGGGGAGGATGATGCTGGGGGGGGGGGGGGGGGGGGGGG
>NC_033803.1:64900508-64950438 GCF_001876935.1 Asparagus officinalis | reverse complement strand
GCGGAGGGCGAGGAGGAGGAGAAGAAGGATTAGGGTTTTGGTGGGGCGGTTTCTTGGTGGTAAGGAAGCTTTTAGGGTTCGGAATGATTGGATTATTTGGCAATTTGCATTGTTATTGTTGTGGATTGTGAATGTGGTTTATAACAATAAAGTAACCATGTTGAAGTTTTATATTGCAGATGCGTACAATGTGAGTGAGTTGCATATGTTTGTTTAGAAATAAATTTTGCATGAATTAGAATAGCAAGAACTATGAGACGTGAGGTCATTTAATTTTTTTTATTTTCATATATTTGACAATGCATAGGTGATACCGTATGTAACGTATGACATGTGATGTTTATACTTATAGATTTTAGGAACAGGAGCACAGATTCTTATAGAACTGCGCACATGGGGGGTTGTTCTATTCCAAACAGAGGAAACTAGCGGTATTTTAGATACTTCTTTTGAACAGCCTGTTTGCATGCAGTTTTTTTCTGATAGGATTTGTATTCTAGGGATGGGACACATGATAGCCTATTCTATATTGGTTTCATGGATTCAATAGTCTTAGGTATTACCATATGGTTGTAGATTTAGGGATGAGAGTACTAATTCTATCAGAACAGCCTGCATGCCTGTGAGCTGTTCTGATCCATACAAGAGCAAAATAAAGGTTAGTTGGGGAGCTCATGTCTTTAGTATGGATCAGAACAGTCTGCTCGCATGTGGGCTTTTCTGATAGGATTTGTATTCCTATCCCAGATAAGACACATGGTTGCTTATTCCATGATTATTCTATGGATTCGACAGTCATAGGTAATACCATGTATAACTTGTTATATGTGGACATTTATGGTTATAGATTTAGGGATGGGAGTGCAAATCCTATCAAAACAAATGACATGTGTGTAAGTTGTTCCAATTCATACATAGCAAAATAAGGGGCATATAGTGGGGCTTCTTGTTCCTTTGTATGATCATAACAGTTTGCATACATGCGGCTGTTCTCATAGGATATGTATTCTAGGGATGGAACTAGAGAAGATATTTAAGAAAAAATTTAGAAACCTGTGATTATTATATTCGCTCTGTTAAGAACACAAATAAGATGCAAACTTTGGCCCAAGCATGGTAGACTATTATGAATTCAAGCAAATAAAGCCTCTTCAAGGCTTTCCTAGATTACGCTTACAAAGTATCAGCCTTGATATATTCCCTGATGTTGCAAAGATTGTGCATTAATGGTATCTGACCCGCAAAATCAAAAGAGGAAAGGCCAAGATGTTCAAGGCCAACCAAATTTCTGACCACAACAGTCAGTAAGGTCTCCAAAACTGCTTGCTTTGAAGTTAAAGATGTTTAAGACTTCTTTTGGCAAACTATACCTCTAGTTTTATGGAAGAATTGAAGTTCTTCAGAAATATATCAAGAGCTTGGAGAGAGTAAAAATTTGAATGTAAAAAAATAATAAATGGAAAAACCTAGGATTCTTTTCAACTGACACTCATGTCTTGCATTTATGTGGAGGGGAGGACGTTGAGAGCATGGAGCCAGTTACTGCAGTTTCTGTGATTCAAAATTCCAAACCATCCATGTTGAGATATTTCGGAGGTTAATGAATATTTGAGCTATAATTCAAGGCAAGATCACAGTCAATGTTTTAAATGTCGGCCGATATGTCTTAAATGTCGGCCGACATGTCGGTTTAAGAGCTTAAGCGACACGACATGGGTGTTTTCAACTCGTATGTCGGTTTTCAAGGCCAAATCGAAAATATCGGGGCCATATCGGGCATATCGGCCGATTTTTCAACTTTGAAAAATCGGTCGATATGACCATTTTTTTAGATTTATTTTTTGTTATCGGGTTCGGGTTTAGTGATAAAAACCTAAACTCATTTGACTCGTTCTCATGTTTTAGGGTTTCTTATGAACCCGATAGAAAGAAAAAAGAAAAATTAGGGCTGCAGCGGACTTGGGAACCCATCACTCCTTTCGTGAACGACGACGTCCTTCCCCACCTCCATCTCAGCTTCCCGTCGTCCATCTCTCGTTGCGCCTCGAAATCCGAACCCTAACCAAAGCTGAGGGAGACAGGGTATCCCGTTGTCGGGATAAAGGGGAGAGGGTGGTCGGTGACTCATTCGAAAGACCCCGAGCAGACGAAGAAGAAGAAGAAGAGCTCCGACACTGCCTCCCTGTGACGTCCCGTTGTCAGCACTGTCTCCCTGCGATGTCGAAATCCACCCATCGTCGGCACCACCTCTAGAATTTATAAAGTATGCTTATATTGAATGTAGGAATGCTTATATTACATTTAGGACATGATATTATACATATGCGCATCACCCGATATAGTAATCCGATATTTAGTCCATGTCACCCGATATATCCCCGATTTTCGCTATCCGACATGGATTTCAGCCGTCCGACATGAACCCGACATCGACATTTAAAACCTTGATCACAGTTAGATATGTTACAAAGCTGAGATATCATACTGGTTAAACTTGTGCTGTGCAAATTTAGAACTTTGTTCCTTGTCATCATGGTCCCTTATGAAACTAAGGTCCATGTAGCTCAAATGCTTGAGATAAAGCAAATACTGGTTGATCATAGGGCAAAAGAAGGACTGTTATAAGATATGCTCTGGGTAGCATCTTGAATGCCATGCAGCCTCTTAGTTTTTTAAAATACTGTAATGGAATCAAGCCATGACAAAAATCAAGAAATAGCTGACCATGCCTTTGATGATGACCTTAAAGTTTAAACTCCAGAAGGATATTGCACTCTGGTTTCAAACTCTTCATTCCATTGGAGAGGCCCGGTGCTCGCGAGTTCGACACAGAAGAATAAACACTTAACCCTTTTTGACTGCACTGTAAGACTATGTAAGGCTTGAAGTCCTTAGCTCAAGTTTGCACTTGGTACGTGCTGAAAGAAAGATAGGTACTGTCTCATTTTGTCATGGCTGTACAAGTTTCCTTGTATATTATTTTGCTTCTGTTTACATAGGAAAATTCAAAGTTTGATGGTTGGATCAGACGAAACTGATACTTGACAATTATTAGTGGTGTTTACAAGTATCAACCAACAAATATATTTTGAGTCATGAGTAATGATACATAGCGGTAGTGGTAGTGGTTAACGAAGGAGATAGCCCTAAATAGGCTGAAGCAATAAAGGATTCATGAAGCGGGCCTAAAAAATTTATGACAAAGGCTGTGTTCTTGGTGTTGTTCTTGTATTTGTATAAGTTAGTAAGGATTGAAGCGACCGGATAGATTAGTTTAGGAGAAAATTTTAAAATAGACGCTTTCACACAAATATTCACCGAAGTTCGTTTAGTTGAGAAATATTTATTAAATCGATATTGTTTCAGCTACGTGTTGCAACGTGCGTTGAAACTATGTCGATTTTGAAAAAAAATTGTTTACTAAGTATAGAGATTAAATGAAACTTAATCTTTACGTGTTTGACAATTCATTAGAGAATAATTTTTACGTGATCAAACTCCAAGAGATTGTAAATCCCTTGGACTTCGATTGTCAATTACCTTAAGTTGATAAACGAACTCCAATGGGTTAACAATCCAACGAGGATTAACCTCTATGGGATTCACAATTCCGTAGAGATTAATTCTCATTTAATCTCTATAGGATTCACAATCCCTCGGACTCCATAAACATTTTTGTTTTTCAAAATCAATCTAGTTTCAGCGCATGTTGCTGAAACTGATCGATTTTGATAAATATTTCTCAACAAGATCGATATTGGTCAATATTTTTGTGGAAGGCTCTATTTGAAAATTTTGTCCATTAGCTTACAGTTCAACTTGAAGTTGACATGAATATCTATATCCTAAGGGAATTAAAACGATGTGGCAAACAAATTCTGACAATATTTGGTATTATGATATGTGTTGTCTACTTATCTATTTATTTTTTATCATGTCATTTTAACTATTTGAAGCTTGGCTTGTTTGGGTGCGACAATTCTTTCTCCAGTAATCATAAACACTTAAGAACACTAGACCTGTTATATTCCAGAACTATATGTAATTTTAAGATCACAATTTTTGGCCTTAAGATGCCTTTTCTCTGGGAGGGAGAGCTGAGACAAATTTATTTCCTTTCGCGTTCTACATTCTGATGAATTGGGACAACTTCGGTTATTCTTTGACAATGGTAAACTTTGTCCCTGTCCTCGTGAGTCCTCCATGTTACCATGAAGGTACATCCTCTTAGACCGACCCTCTCAGTCAGAGTGGTGGCATCTGAGCTGCACATGAGGGCGTGAAATTGTAAATTCCCCCCCTGCCAATCGCATGTGCAGCTCAGGTGACCCGTTCGAATGCAGGACGTTTTGAGGAGATGCAAACTCTGTTAACATTGATCATCATATCAAGTGCTAGTTCGACGAGCTTCGTTTAAATTCAACCTTCGCTTGTGGACAATTCGTCTTTTCCTTCTTCGTTTGCAAATTTCATGTCCCGTTCAGAGTTAATAACGGGTTCAAAATTGACACTAAATTGGGGACTAAATGTTATGTCCACCATGTTTTACTTAATTAGCACATTTTTCATGATTTTTTTTTTGTTAGTTTTCACGTAATGTTATAGATTTAGACATTTCATAATAGCAACTCCATGAGACTCCTATGCGAGCTTAAAAACTAACGGGAAATAACGTCAACACGAGGACCGAAAAGTATATCTGATAACAAATCAGAAGAGTGGTAAATGGTACTTTCTTATGTGTGGAAGAGTGTGTTTACAAATAAAATTGAAGAGGAATTAACGCGGGAGGACTGGGGCTGTCCAAAAGCCTACCGGCCTGAACCCGACTTGGTTCTGATCCGAACCGAGCCTGGTTCTGACCGGGCATGGACCTGGGCATCTAGAGTGAAACCCGGGCTAGCCTGGCCTGGGTATGACCTCAAACAAGCTGCCTAGGACCGAGCCAACCCCAACGATCATACGATATATTTTGAGCACTATACCCCCAAAAAACGATAAAAAATTAAAGATTAAGGGTATTTTGGTCACTTGTCTATAGCGCTATCTGCATAAATAGAGGAAAGACTGATCGATGGCCGTAGAATGATGTTCGATCCGAATAAATTATAGGAGGAAATGTGCTGACAAGATTAGTAGGCGACCGAAAAGAGACATCAATGCATCAAAGCTATAGCTGCTGTTGAAGGACTTGAAGAGCTGCAGATAGATAAATAATAGAAAATTATTTATAATTTTTTAATTGTAATTTTAATTTTTATGAAAAAGGTTGCAAATAATAATAGTATAGATGGGTAAGTGCTAACCTAGTTGAGATATATCCATACCATAGTGATACAATAATTTTCCAGAAAAATGTTGTAATTCTGAGTGCTTAATAATAAGATAGTGTTTGAAACCCTTACCTAGGCCAAAAGCCTATGATGTATATTTATAGATAGTCAATGTGAATAGGTTGAAGAGAAGAGATCTGACCTAAGAATACTTTGGAAATGAAAGACCTAAAATGGCAAACAAAGTATTGTCTTGGCTTAAGCAGGATCGACATCCTAAGGGTGTATCCTGTTACAACACCAATCCAACATATACAGACCGGAATTACTTAAAAATTCCAAATGGATAAGATTTCATGAATCCTCTTAGTACACCATGGTTGTCGCATCATTGATGTAAAGAACGACCCTCCGTCCCGCTGGAAGAGGGGGGGGATCCTAGGTCCTGAAGTACTACCTCGGCCATTGGAGCACTATTATATCTGGCTAACTGTAAGCGCGTCCCGATATACGTTTTCAGTTTACCTACTAGGCCAGATACAGTGCAGCGGCCGCACAAAACAGGCGCCACTGATGAGTTAAGCATCTCTGCGCTACGCTCCAAGGGTCTTATAAACCCTGGGATATAATTTCCGAAGGGTGGGTCCTGGTCCCGTTAATTGTTTTCAGATGCAGGTTAGCAGGTCTGATCGCCACACCGAGAAATCAACAAACCGGATTTGTGTTACACCATTCGGTGGTACGGCATCTCTGGAGGTGCTGTCAAGCAAACCACTGTAGGCAATCTCATCCAACCATTTCGCGACTGCCTCGGCGATCCATGAAACCAGCAAAGAATGTGTTTGGGCTTCGTTGCTGTCATTCAGGCACTTTAGTGTCTACCAGCGGCCTGAAGAACTGGTGACCTTGAGCCAACTACATATTTGAAGACAATGCAAGGCATGCGTTGCTCAACTTCAGTCTGGGGCTTCATCAAGGGTGACAAGACGAAGCACATATCTCCCTAAGTGTTTTCTGGACTACTGGCAGTGTTTGGGGCACGAAGTCTTCAGAGGAGGAGCGAAGTTAAAGTAGCAGCAGATAATGCATGTAATAATTTAGCTGACTTGTTCACTAAGACTCTGCTAGAATGTACTTTTTTGTAAAACTTGTAAAAGGAATAGGGCATGAGACATCTGAAGCCTACAAGCCTGAAGCTTGTATGGTTCAGGGGGAGTAAACCTAATGGTGTTTTGTACTCTTTTCCTTAGGAGATGGTTTTTTTTCCCACTGGGTTTTCACAGCTAAGGTTTTAACGAGGCAAACACGTTTACTCTGGATTCAGAAGTATCACCACCATTAGCTTTTATGAACTCTCCGAAGTGTTTCAATAAGCTTAAACCAAAGGTAAGGATGGATAAAAGGGGGGGGGGGAAAAAAAAAGATATTATGAGATGAGGGGGCCTTTGGCCTCCCCCTCATTATCCCTCCATTCACACCCATTATGTATGGTGTAACACCCCATTAAGTGGGGTGACTCTTGGATACTCAAAGTATTCACATTGACTATCTATAAATATAAGGGGGGTTTTTATAGCTTCCAGCATCATGCCTCTGGCGGACATAATTCAGCTCTTGCTGCACCATATTCAGTTCTGGTTCCTTCCTCCTGGCTATTAAGTCCTGTTCTATCGCTAGGTGCATAGGAAGATCAGTGACAGACTTAATGGCAGGATTCATTCTTAATGTGGTGGCAGCCACAGCAAGTGAAGGGGGAAGACTATTCAAAATGGTTGCCACTTGCATTCTTTCTGGGATTTCGGTCCCAGCAGTGGATAAGTCCTTAGCCATGACAATCATTTTATTTATATGCTCTACGACATTGTCTCCCTCTTGCATACGACAAGAATTATACTTATGCAAGAGTAGTTGAATGTTAACTTCAGAAGTAGTGTCGTATTTTTCTTTTATTGCATTCCACATGTCCATGGAAGTCTTATAAGTTTCAAAAACTTTGATTAAGTTATCTTCCATGAACATGAGCATAAGACTTTTCGCCTTTTTGTCTTTCGACTTCCACTGTTCAAACCCTTTCTTTTCTTCAGGTGTAGATTTATCAGTAAGGGTTGGAGCAGTGGTTTCGATTATATCATCAATATTGTCATGAATAAGAGCATACCCTATTTTTCTATGCCACATATCATAATTACTGCCATTAAATTTGTTAATTTTGCCTAGTTCTGATAGAACGAGTTTACTAGCCATTCGATAAAGAACTAAAACTAAATTAAATTTTAAATATTTGTATAAGGTTGATATTTTGACAATAATACTAAAAATAGAATAAAGTTAGATAACAAATAAATAAATAAATAAAAAGAACCTGATTGTTCCGAGTTGATGAAAGAAGTTCCAATTTGAGCAAGATTGTCACTCAACGGTGTTGATTGGATCAGCACTTGTCGAAGATTCGGCGCCGTTTCTGACTAGATTCGGAGATAATTCCTTTTTTTTTTTAATGGCTCTGCTGGATTCAAAAGAACAAGGATATAGGGATATTGGACCTAGCTTTGATTTGGAACAGTTGGGCTTGGTTTTGATTCAACAAATAAAAAAGTGAAAGCTTGAATGCAAGTGGGCCTGGGCTTTGATTTCAAAAGGAACAGAAGTCAAAAAAATGGGCTTGACTTTGATTTCAAAGAGAAACAGAAGTTGAAGAGTCTTCGGTTAAGTGATTGGATCTGAGAAAAAAATAGGGTTTTTTAACCTCAAAGATCAAGAGGCGGCTGACTTCACTATTCTTCTCCAAAAAAAAATCTCGATCTCAAGGCCTCCGATCTCCTTCAGTCTCCGATCTCCTTCAGTCGTCGACGTCACAACACGCTCGTCGTCGTCGTGGTTGTTGATTGCAGAGTCGTCGAAGCCGATGGAGGCGCAGTCGTCGCTGTCGATCGAAGCAACAAGTGTCGTCGAGTTGTCGTCGTCGATCGATCGAGGAAGCCGTTGAGCGAAGCAGTCGTCGTCGAAGTTCGAACGCAGAGCTCGAGATGGCGACGCACAGGGAGTTGAGGATCGAAACGTCGCTCTGATACCAGTGTTTGATCACAGAGAAGAAGAGAAAAAGAAAGATTTCGTTGAGGGGGCTCCGGTAATAGGTTAGGAGTTGTTTGATCACAGAGAAGAAGAGAAAAAGAAAGATTTCGTTGAGGGGGCTCCGGTAATAGGTTAGGAGTTTGATTTCTTTCTCTTTTGTTGTATTTTCTCATGGAGATTAATCCACTATTTATAGGCCGAAAATCCCATTATCTCCACCCCCCTCAAACTGCCTCTGAGAGATTTTCTCTCAACAAACTCCATATCCCACGTTTCTCTCCACTTGAGAAACGTTGATTTGGTCACACAAGACCAAGTCAGACTAACAATAACAAATTTGGACAGTAAACCTTTGCTTTCTTTGAATTTTTTTTTTAAACTTCTTGTTGTTTCTATGCGATACTGCCTACTTAATACTTTTAATATCATGTCAACATGAGCACATAAACATTTCTGTTTTTTTTTTTTTTTGAATAGCAATTAACTAATAGTATTAATTACTAGTTATGCCAACAAATAATGAAAGCAATTAGATTAGATGAACAACAATAAAATTGCTTAATAAACTGAAAAATTCCCGAGTGAACAGTAACCCTCGGTGAACAGTAACAATTTTTTTTTTATTTTTTTTTTAATTTTCCAGTTGTCATATATTATTCTACGGATTATAGTAATTACCTCTAGATCAAAGATCTAGGGACGATCGATACTAAAGATCCGTAGAACGCTGCCTCCTTGCGATGATCCGTCGAACGCTCCCGCTGCAACGAACCAGATCTCAATGCGCAAAAGAGGAAGGAAATATATTTTTTTTATGGCTCAGGGATTCAAGAACACTTCGTGCTGATAACGTGTTTGAAACCCTTACCTAGGCCAAAAGCCTATGATGTATATTTATAGATAGTCAATGTGAATAGGTTGAGTACCCAAGAGTCACCACCACTTAATGGGGTGTTACACCATCATAATGGGGTGTGAATGGAGGGATAATGAGGGGGAGGCCAAAGGCCTCCCTCATCTCATAATAGATAGAATTTTGTTTATTTTTTATATTTTTCTAAAAATTGCAAATTGCACGTTCTCAACCATTGATGATAAAATAGAATTTTTATCAATTTTTAAAGTTTTTCTGATAATTAAAAAATTAAATGAAAAAAGGCCCATAATTAGTTGGGCACCGGAGCTAGGCTACCCAATGCCCCGACCTAAATATGACCCGGTCCCGGCCTAGGCCATTCAGGTCCATGTCCGTGTATGGGAATTTGCTCGGCCTAGACCCAGTCACCTGGGTCGGGCCGGGCTTGCCCAGTTCGTTTGGGTCCCATGTCCGGCTTGCCTAGTTCGTTTGGATACCCCCAAGGAGGATGAGGAACAACCGTAAAACAAATCAATTTCAAGAATGTTTATGATTAGATACCTATAGTGTGCAATTGATATCTATACTACTATATAAAAGACTTTGTGGGGGTAGAAAAATGTGAAGTAATCATGCAAAGTTCCCCTCTTTTAGCTTTTTGTTTCATGAAAATCTGTTATTTACTTAGGAATGGGAATATAAAAAATAGGAAAAATTACTCGTAGAGAGCAAAACTCATCGGGTCATGCATAAAACACCCCAAGAAAAAGTCAACCTCCCAAAAACACTTGGACCCGAAGAGCCATTCTTTTAAGCTTTCTTCCAATTTTGCCTATTTGCTCTTATCTTCTCTTTCTTCTCCTTTCATTCATTTTCTTCCCCTTCTCTGGCTAAAAAAAATGTCATATCCTATTTCTTCTTCCTCTCAACTTTCTCTTTCAAGAACAACAACAACAATAAATACTAAATAATGCAGTTGGCGGGTCATTTTGTTTCTCAAGCTCAGGATTTTATTTGCGTTCGCATGGAAGAGTGTCGATAATGGGAGCCTTCTATATATGGAGCTCAAAGGAAAGTTTTGACACGTACACGTGTTCTTAAACTTGACCAATTTATTGGTATTGCACTGCATGTGACATGCTTGAGAAAATGTCTAACAACATGGGGAGATGTCTATATTTTGATGTGCAATAAGGAGATTGAACAAGAAAATGTCGAACTTGAGCAATTGATTTACTAAGAGCTAGCTTAGTGAAAAGATCTGGCAATAATAAGCACGGAGCAATTCTTATCTCTAGGTCTGCTGTTCCTAACCTCACCAATCAAAGTGCGCTCAAGTATGGGACTAAAACCTTTTGTAGTGGCAAAAAAAAGTTATCTTTGAAATAAGTCGTGCAAAGTTTAATTCTTTTTTGTAGGGTTTTTTTTTAAGCATGCAATTGCTTATGTGGAAGGAGATAAGTATTATGGAGCAAAAGCTACTATCAATATTTGGGAACAAAAGATTGGACAAGCAAATTAGTTCAACCTTTCTCATCTTTGGATTATGGGAGGCTCTGAAGTACGGATTCACCCCGGATACCACGAATCCGTGTCCGACTCGAATCGGACACAGATTCGTCACGACACGTGCACGACACGTGTCGGACACGGTCAATCCGTGTTCGACACGGGTCAACGGTCAAATTAGGCTCGGACATGGTCAAAGGAACTCGGACACGGCTCGGATTCGCCGAAGGCCGATTCATTCGGGTTGCGGGTTGCGGGTTGCGGGTTTGGTTGTTAAAATCCAACCCGAACCGTTCGATTAAAAAACTCATCCCTATTTCTCAAATCTCCCGTACGATTCGATCCTCAGCTGACTCAAACGAAAGAAAAAAAGAAAAATCCCTAACCCTAACCCTAATCCTCTCTCAATCTCTCAGCTCACTTCCGTTCGATTCGATCACCTCCGTTGTTCCGACCCGATCCCGCCAACCGACTCCTTCCTCCGACTCCTCAAGTCCACCCTCCATTCCTCCTCCCCGTCCAGCACAACCACCACCAATGTCATCATCATCTCCTCCGGTTTTTTAGTTCGAGTAGCAGCCCAACATCATATTATTTTCATAAATCTGATGGAGAAAGTTCCTCATTTATACTAAATTGAGATTTTCGTATTACGTTCCATCTATATATAATAATAATTTTAAAAAAAATCCTTGCTGTATCGTAGTATCCTATTTTTTTGGATTTTGTCGTATCCCGTATTCGTGTCCGTGTCGTATCCGTGTCCCATATGTGTATCCGTGCATCATAGATGGATGGTTCGTGTGGAGAGGATCTCAATAGAATTGAAGCTAGGTGTTAGGTAAGTTTTCTATATTCCTCAAAAAATGTTTAGTAATTATTTGATGAGAATATCATTCGCTTCTCTATATATTTTGGTATTTGATTGAAAAATATTTATTTAGTCCAGATATGTATGGGGATAATCACACGAGACTCTTCACCTACTGGACTGTAAGTTCACATTTTTGGGGTTAATTGCATATTGATCTCTTTTCCCATTGCCATGTTGAACTTGCTACCCATGTTTTTTTTTTGGTCAATGAAAAATATTTATATTCATCACCAAATTTTGAAATGAGAGAGCTACAAAGAACTACCAGAGTAAAGAATCTCTGGCAACCAAAAATAGAAAAAACCACAAACTAATTACAATTTTCCTATTTTATCTCTCAAGTGTTCAGGTATATCTTCATTTAGTATCTTTAATAGCAATGTAATTTTAATCTCTCTGACCAGTTGATCGGGACTGCGGCTTTTTTGTTGAAAAGTCCTCATATTTCTCTCCTTCCATATCCAGTAAACAGTCACGGAAATTACCATTCTTTTTATCCTCTTCATAAAACCAACCCCCTTCAAGTTGTTGATGTACCATCTCAAAACCTGATCCCAACTACAAGACCTCCATGGAAACTCTAACCATGCCATCAGTTTGTTCCAGACATAAGAAGAGTATCGGCAATCAAAAAATAAGTGATTCCTGGTCTCTAGGTAATTACCAGTAACAGCACACAGTATACATTGATTAATATCTAACATACCCATGTTGCACAGCCTGTCTTTGGTCAGAAGCTTCGATAGGACTGCTACCCATGTTGTTCTACCATTAAGTGCAATAAATCTTTATTTTACGAGATAGTTATTTGTTACTTGTGATATATAGTTATTTATCTGTGATCTATCGATGTCATTTGTGATATTTGATAGTTGATAAATCTGTATTTTATGAGATAGTTACTTGTTTGTGATATATCATTGCTTATCTGTGATTAGGGTTCCGATAAAGCCATCAGCGGGATTGGATGAGGTTAGGGTTTCTATAACGGAGGGGATGATGGGGCGGCTGAGATTAGAGGAGGGTTTAAACCAGCACGTGTCGGACCAGTTCGGAGGGGAAGTAGGTTTGGACCGGTTGGGTTTCGGTATTGGATGATGATGGTTGAGAGAAACTGGCAGCCGATGCTTGGTAGCATTCCTGAGCGAGGAGAATATTTGGGAGGGTTTATGTAATAAATTGTTTTGTTGTGGGTGTTGTAGCATTCAGGATTAAGGTGTGACTCGTTAATAGAACGACATGATATTGTGAATACATTTGTTATTCTAACTACTCTTATAAAAGGTTTTTTGATTTGAATTTTTTGTTCTTGTTTCAACAACGATTGAAATAGGTTGGTCTAATCATTTTCTTCATTACTGTTTGATACTTATGATAATTAATATTTGTTACAAATATGACCATGTCACCTCCAATTAATGTTGATGAAATAAGTAAAAGTTACAGCAAATGACTACAATCACAGTTGATGAATATACGTCACAGGAAATAAGTAGAACTCACAAAAAATGACTATGTATCACAATTAATAAATAAGTGTCACAAGCAGTAAGTAAAAATCACAGAAAATAATTAAGTATCACAGTTAATGAGCAAGTGTCATAGGTAATAAGTAAAAGTCACAAAAAATTATCACAGAATACTACTATATATCGATGTTAATGAATAAATGTCATAGAAAATAAGTAAAAGTCACGGAAAATGACTATGTGTTTGATAGGTGGTAAATAAAAACTAAAAAAAGTTGCAAGTGCACAACTATCAAATTATAGTATAAAAGTTATCGATCTCACAAAGAAGGTGTTGGAGGAGATGATCAAAATTGGTTTTCTAAGTTGTATTTGGACAATTAAGAGTGATAATGTAGTTGTGGAGATAAAGAGAGTGGGTGTAATTACAAGCAAATAAAACAAAACTAGATTAATTAAGAGGGGAGAAGAAATTAATGAAAATAAGAAACAAATAAAGAGAAATCAAGAAAAAAGAGTAAAATCACAAGTAAAAGATGAAGAAAAACAATTAGAGAAATGAGGAATCTAGAATTGAATCTAGTAGTTAAATTCACTTTATGAAGTATTCTCTTTTTTATCACATTTCACTTTACATTTATTAAGCATAGACTATCAAACCATTTAAGAAAAGTATAACCTATCAAATTATCATCCAAGTAAAATTAATATCCATGAAAAGAATAACAACTAGATATTAATTCTAGAATTCATAAGTATAACCTATCAAACCACTCAAGATAAACATAGATCATCAAATTTTTTTCTACCAATTAGTTATCTAGTTGATTATCCTAAACAGGATCATTTTAATCACAAGAGACAATCCATAAATTATATAAAAAAATTAAACTAGTTTCGTACAACTCTAGAATTCTACAAGATTTTAGTTCTCCATTATTGAAAAATAAAGAGAAAAAAAATCTAAACTAGAGAGTATGAAAGAAAGAGAATAAAATATAAAAAAATAAAAACTAACTATAGAACATGAACAAACAATAAGATCTAAACTATGAACATAAAAATAAATCTAACTACAAAAAGAAAATACAAGAAAATAAATCTATATTACCAAATTGAAATACAAGAAGATAATATAAAAATAAAATATAAAATTAAATCTACTTTACAAGACATCAAAATAAATCTAATCTACTAAAAGAGAATAAAATTCTAAAATATAAAAATCTAAGCAAAAAATAAAAGAGAAAAAGGAAAGCTTACATTGCAAGCGGGTTCCAGCCCCTTGAAGGCAAATCTCCTATCTTCATCTTCATCAACAAATAAAGAGAATAAAAGAAAAATATGAAGAGGTAAAAAATTCATTTATTTATTGTAACAAAGTTATAATTTTATATGGTCTTCTCAATTAAAAGTAACTTTCTTCTCCAAATGGAGTTTTTACAAAAAAATTTACACTTGAACCTTCATTCTCTACCCCTATTTATAGAGTATTACAATCAATATTAGCCCTTATATTTAGCATAATCCCTAAGTTATATAATTATAGAATTTGATTTGTAACTGCATGTTTGACATTAATACTGGTATTGATACCGCTATTGATACTAGTATCGATACCAGTATCGATGCTAATATCGTTACTAGCATCGATACTAGTATTGTATTGATATTCTAACATGCGAAGACGACTTCATATCATCGAAATAGGTGTTTTTCATATATTATACGTTAAATTCCGCTTTCCGGATTAGGAGATATCGCTTTTCTTTGCACCTAATCATCCTATATATTATTTTAACTTGATTTCTTTTTATGTTGGATCATTGTTTCTTCGGCTTCTGTAGATTGCTTGGCTTGATCCTGGGCTTCAATAAAAGGTTAAAAAAAGAGTAAATTTGAGTTCTTAGCTCTTCTTCATTAATTCTTTAATTTTTGTAGATTAAGATAAAAACATGTTATTAGTGATATATTAATTTAAATAAAATAGATAATGAAGGTATAAAAGTGGTTATAAAATATGATGATTAATTACCCCCACACCTAAACTTTTGCTAGTCCTCTAGCAAAGAAAACAAATAAATAAAAAAAAAAATCCTAACTCACTTTTACAGGAATCACGGTTATATTTAGCACATACAATAAGGCTTTATACCCCTAGGTAACGCTAGTAGATGAGTTGTAGTCTCATGAGGGTTTGCAATGAATACAACCACAAAATTCAATCAATTTGACAATTTAAAGAAGCGAGCGAATAATTAATTTACTTGATGGCTTTAAACAATCTAATTATAACTAGTTCTTAATCAAGAAACATTTTTATGTATAACTCCAAAGTAAATCTCTTAGAAATTTTTTTCATTATAGTTATACAATACTAAGTTGAACTTAGAAATTTTAATTAAAAGTCTTGAAAAGAACATGCTAACTCTTTGTTTCAAATACTTTTCAAAGTCTATTGATCAATTTATCTTTCAAATATGTATGTGTATGTATGTGTGTGTGTGTGTGTGTATATATATATATATATATATATATAATAATTATATAATATATTAATATATATATATTATATATATATATATATATATATATATATATATATAATATATGTATGTATATATTGTTGTGTTGTGTGTGTTGTACATATATATATATATATATATATATTATATATATATATATATATATATATACTATATATATATATATATATATATATATATATATATATATACATTCTTTTTTTCTTGGTGATTTTGTTTATTTTATTAGGCTTTCTAAGTAGGCGAAGAGTCTTGTGTTTGTGTGATTATCCCATACAGATCTGGACTAAACTAATATTTTTCAAACAAACAACCAAAATAGAGAATTACATTGTATTCTTGTCAATATACTAAACATTTTTGAGGAATGTAGAAAATTTACCTGCCAACCAGCTTCAATGCAATTGAGACCCTCTCCTAACCCCCCCCCCACCCAACCCCAAAATCCAAAGCTGAGAAAGGCTGGACTAGTTTGCTTGTTCAATCTTTTGTCTCCTTAAATTGATAGTACTTTGGCTCCATAATACTTATCCCCTTCCACATAAGCAATTACATGCTAAAAATATAAATGACCACCACAAAAAGAGAATCAAACTTAATTTGCACATTTTTCTTTTCAAATATAACTTTTTTTCCACTAAAAAATGTTTTAGTCCCATGCTTGATGCCCACTTTGATTGATGATTAATGTAGAACATACGACAGACATGTTTATGTCAAAGTGGGACAGTCGCAAGCTCAAATGCGAGCCTAGTCGAGGAAAATAACTTGCTACGAAGAAACAACCATAACTTTCAAACCGTACGTCGGAATTGGACGAATTATATATAAAATCGACTATCTTGACAAGACGGAGCCAACCAAACCCACCCTTAAGGGTTCGGTTTGCTTCCTCCATTTTGCCAAATTTCTTACGATTTCAGAGATATCTGTATTTTTTGTTTATTTTTTACTATTTTTAGTAATGTTTTAGGAGTCTGTATTGATTAGGAAAAAAAATCCGTTTTGATCTCAGATTTGACAAGTGGACTTTCCTAGTCATAAGGAGTATTTTTAGGAGTTTTAATATTTTAGGAATTCTTTTACTATTTTTGGTAAAGTTTGAGTCTTTGTAGGAGTTTGAGTCCTTGTAGAAGTCTTGTTTCTTTTTCTATTTAAGTAGAGTTATGTAAGCCCTAGAGGCATAACTTTTAATTAATAAAATTTTGTTTTTTCTTCAATATTTACTTCGTGGATTCGAAGCTCTTCGTAGATTCGAAGATTGTTCTTGGTGGATTCCGAGGCAACTACTTCCGCGATGCGTCAATGATGTTATGATCAACAGACCTAGAGATAAAAATGGCTCCATGCTTCTTCTTGCCAAATCTTTTTACTAAGCTAGCTCTTAATAAATCAATTGCTTAAGTTAGACATTTGCTTGTTCAATCTCCTTCTTATACATCAAAATATAAACATCTCCCCATGTTAGACATTTTCTCAAGCATGTCATATCCAGTTCATTTCCCATCAAGTGCTCAAGTTTAAGAACTTGTGTAAATGCCAAAACTTTCCTTTGAGCTTGATGTATAGAAGGCTCCCATTATTGACATTCTTCCATGAGAATGCAAATGACATCCTGAGCTTGAGAAACGAAATGACCCATCCACTGAAAAGCTTTTGACAAAAACTAAAGATTCTCAATCGAAATTAATGCCAAAATCAATTAAATCTAGTTCTTCAAGGAAACTAAAGGCAGCTCAAATTTCTTAAAAATCAAGGAAAAATCCATTAAAAAGAGCAAATTATTCAAAAAAAATCCAGAAAAACTCCTTACAGATTTTTGAAACTTCAATAGAAAATTTTGCTGGTAAAACAAATCTATCTGTCCTCATTGTCGCTGCCACCGCTAGAAAAACAAAGTCAATACATCCTCCTCAATTCCATTGTAGCTGCCCGCACTCACCTCCTCTATTGAACTTTTTGTTAGATTTAAATCTAATTAAATCTATTTGTGGGCACTTATGATTAATCATTGTGTATTGCTATCCTTAAGGATAACTCACTTAAAGTGATCAATCAATTTGGGTTAATAGGTATTTAAATAAATCATGGGCTAAATGTGTAGATACCCACTTAAAGTGATCAATCAATTTGGGTTAATAGGTATTTAAATAAATCATGGGCTAAATGTGTAGATACCAGGTTGTAATTATAATTTGATGAGGGTTAATAGGTATTTAAATAAATCATGGGCTAAATGTGTAGATACCAGGTTGTAATTATAATTTGATGAGGGGTCAAATTATAAAAGTAAAATAACTATAAATAAGAGGTTATGGTCCCTAATTTAGGGTTACATTCTCTATTCTCTTAATCCCCATCTAACGAGATTTTAAAGGAGAGACCCTCAAGATTAGAAGATCAAACCCTAATTCAGATCCGTGCAAATTCATCATGGATTCAGGTATTGCTTCCGCTCTCATGTTTATTCTCTTTGAATTAATCATGGTTTTATGGATTATATCTCAGATATTTTAGAACTAACAAGTGGTATCAGAGACTCCGTGTTTAATTCTTTGAGATTTATGTTTAAGATTATGAAATTAGGGTTACTTTTGATTTTAATCCTGATTTATTAAAATCTGTTGTTCGTGGCACTGTAGCGTGCACGAATGAACAGTAAAATCTTATGTTTTGGTTTCTGTTTTCCTTCGGTTCAATCTGGATCAATTTGGTTATTTGATCCATATTGTGTGCATCTTTATCAATTTTTTGATTTGATGGATTTAGTTTGCGGATTAAACTCAAACTTCAGTTTGGTAATTTAATTCAGGTTGTTGGATCTGATTTATGGATTAAGTTCGAAATTAAGAACAACAACAATTTTGGTTTAGCCATCAGTCGCTTCTCTCCTCACCGGCGATGATCGCTGGCGGCCACAACTGTCAAAAGACAGCTGCGGCGGCATCAGGAAGCTCTAGGATTTTTGAAACCCTAGGGTGCGGGAGCTCAAGTGGCGGCGGCGACAGTTAACTTTCGAAATCCTACGTGAAAACGTGCGGAAATTAAGGAGGTGATTACCTCAATTTTTGGCGAGGCTTGAAAGCTTCAAACGAACCCACGTTCGTTTTCTAACGAACCCTGCGTTTGTCAAATCCTGCGTTCGTTCCCAAAATGAACCCTGCGTTGGTTCCCAAAATTGAACTCGCATTCTTACTCAGCGAGCTCGAAGAGCCCTCGATTCAGGCGAGCTTCTTCGGCTCAAGTCAGGCGAGGGCAAACTTTGACTCAGTCAAGCTTTGTTTCGAATTTCAGCGAGCTCGACTTCTTCTTTTCGTCGGGTGAAAGGAAGCTCAAGGAACTTCGTCGGGTTGGCTCAATTAAAAAAATTTGAGAACGAAGGCTGCGTCGTTTCGTTTGGGGTTGGACCCTAATGCCACTAGGAAAGAACCCTAGGGGGGTGAATAGGGTTTATACTAATCTAATCCGATTTTATGTCAATTAAAACTAATTAACAAATATATCCTAGCAAGTATGATATGCTACAAGATATGTGCAAGGATATACAATATAAACAAGGGTAAACAATATGATCATGCAACAAAGGCGATATAATAATATGCAAGAATAAATGCGTCAATGCCAAACCCGGGGAGAATCCACTACATACCGGTTTGGAAGCTGGAACTTCTTTACACACTCGGTTTTCTAGCTAACCGAAAACTCTACACACTCGGTTATCAAGTCAACCGATAACTCTCACAAATCCTCACAATGTACATACACAAGCTACAACCTCAAGTGTTGGTCCTCACGTATCGCCTCCCTCAAGTGCTCGGAATTATCACCTCTCACTAGGCCACTGACGCCACTCCTCTCGGTATCAACTACGTCCTCACCACACACTCCTCTCGGTGTATAAGTGTATTACAAAGTGAACTTCACAATTTAAGAACAATAAATGATTGTTCTCTAAACAATGTGAGAACTCAATTAGGCATAACTCTAAGTCACATAATCCTACAACCCAATTATACAATGTATGCAAATACAATAAGCTCAATGGTTGTGTGTGTAAACAAAGAGTAAATAAAAACAACTAAACTCAATATAAACACTAGCTTAATAAAATGGAAATTAAACAATAAAATGTAAATTAGGGAAACTTCTCTATAGATAACAAGAGAGAGGGAGAAGAGTGAATGCTCAAACAGCAAGGATGATCTCCACTTGCTCTTGTGAAATTCTATTCACAAAACAAACTCTCAAATGCTTAAAAGCTTTTTTTAAACAAACACTAACAAACTTTAAACCCTTGTTAAAAACTTTCTTAAACCTCTTTAAAACATTCTCTTAGTTAGTTTGAAAAATAAGAGCAAAGGGGGTTTATATAGCCACCCAAAACCTCAGCCAAAAACCCCAAAGGAAAAGACCAAAAAGCCCAAGAATCAAAAATCTGATTCTGTACAAATATAACCGTTATAGTGTTATGGGTCGACTCGTTACTGTTCATGAGTCGACTCACAACTAGCCGTTACAGGCTAAAAATAACTTATGGGTCGACTCATAAAATCTATGAGTCAACTCATCATGCATGGGTCGACTCATGAAGTCATGGGTCGACTCAGCAGAAACAAAACACACTTTCCAGCAAAGTTTGTGAGTCGACTTATGACAAGCATGAGTCGACTCAACCTGTCTGGGTCGACTCATGATGTTTATGAGTCGACTCATCAGAAACAAAATGTAAACTACACAACAGTTTATAAGTCGACTCAACATTGTTAATGAGTCGACTCATGACATGCACACAGTTTGTTTTGCACAGTAAAAACCAACTATAAAAAGGGTTTAAAAATATCAAATAAATTTAGAAAAATGTAAAACTTTGGGAAATGATTGTAGACATGATAATAAACATGCTACAGAAACTGGTTTTCAAAAAGGACTTTCCAAATGTAAAATATCATCATTTTGAAAAATAGTCCAAAACATGAAAATGTAAACATATGAGTTTTGACATTTTAGCTTAACCATGTTTTGAAACATTACAAAATAATTTTGTAGACTTAATAAAAGATATAAACTATTATTATGAAGTCTATAAACAATAAATATAATATTTTTACAAATACAATAGAATATGAAACATATGAGTATGTATATGAATATATATTTGTTTCATATCACACAAAATATAAACCTAAACTAAATGTTACCCAAGCAATCTTGATCTTCGATGTAGCTCAACTTGGTACACTATGCGGATGAAGCTTGAACTTGGATCTTGACTTGAATTGCAAGGCTTCACTCCATAATTCCGCCAACCTCCATTGGATATGATCGTGAAAGCTTGATTCCATCCATCCTCCAACATATTGTTTATCTACAATAAATAACAAAACATAAATACTAGACAAATAATATTAGATGTAAATTGTTTGTTAAATCATCATTAAAACAAGAAGGCCAACAATCTTCCCCTTTTTGATGATGACAAATAATTTACAAAAAGGATATATGCATGAATGAATGAATATGTAAATTATAATTCACATGCATATAAACAAGGAAATGTATACTCACAATATTTCTCCCCCTTTGACAACATCAAAAATGGGGAAATGATAAGAGAGCGAAGGCTCCCCCTATCATAAGCATAGGTGAGTATAAACAAGTATAGGGATTGCTCCCCCTATCAAAACACCTTATGGAATATATGCAATAAAGACCGAGGCAAAAACATAGAAGTCATGTATAAAAAGATTTATGAAATCAAAAGAAAGAAAAACATGAGGATCATGAAAAAAGAGTTTTCAAATAAAAACAAATCACTCAAATAAAATCATAAATCAAATAAATACATCAAAGAAAACCATATAAGGCAAGAGAGGTAAATATATCAAGCTCTTAAGCTTGTTTCAACCCATATAAATATTTTAGCACCCGGTAAACACGATTTGGGAAATAAACACCCAATAAATCCGGGGGATTATATAAACACAGACCTCTCATATGAAAACACAAAACAAAGTATATATGTATATTCAAAAATAATGTTTGACAATAAAGAAAATTTTCTTTGAAAATTTTGATCAAACCACATATAGAATACATTATAAAGCACAAGTAGATGATCCATAAGCACAAACTCATAAATATCATCATAGAGGTGTTTTATAACGAATTCAAAAGTACATACTAAAACAAATTCTTCATAGTTCATATTAGGATTACAAAACATACAAGAATCATGAACTATGCATTTGAAAAACAACAAAAAAATCATCTTTAAGAAAAAAAAAATCAAAAAAAAACATTGTTCTTAAAGATTAAACAAGTTTTAGTACCCAATTACTTTTGGTACCTAAGAGACTAGGGACATGACCCCTATCATTAAAGCTCAAAGCCCTTGGGTTATGAACCCATTTGGGCTCATTTAGTGCACGAACACGGTCAAAGCAAAAATTATGCAAATGACCTTTCCGATTGTAATAAGTGCACGAGAAATATTTGCAAGCATAGATGGTCTTTTAAGATTGTTTTGCAAATGTGAAATATTTTAAAACAATGTTGGCCTACTTGAAATATTTTGCGATTTAGAAAATTTTCGCAAATCAAAACAAAATTTAGCTAAGTGACCAACTCTACCACAAAAATCATAATGATACACATTAGCATGCTTATGATGAACTTTATGAGAATGAGCATGTGAATGTGTATCTGATGAAGAAGCCTTATGAGATGCACAAGGAGCATTAATATTAGTCTTTGTAGGTTTATGTGCATCATAGCAAAATTTAGCAATATGGCCTTTTCGACCGTAATTTGAGCATTTGAAAATTTTGCTATACATGTGTGTATGATGAATAGGATGTTTAGATGTTTTAGTAAGAGACTTAGCACACATGTTCATAAGTTTCTTATTATTGTTAATGCATATAGTTAGAGTTGAATCTAAGGATGAAATACGATTTTTAACAATATTCAACTCATCATTAGACACATTAGCATTAACATTAGAAGTAGAACATAAATAGTCATTTATGAAAGAGGCCATATCATTTTTTATGTTCTCTACTTCTAACATGGCATCAATCTTAGCATGAGATAGGCTAGCAATAGATGATGATAATTTCTCATTTTCCAATATTAACATATCATTACTTTCTTTAAGAGCAACATTTTCTTGAGAAATGATATCAAGATTGGAAGCTAGCTTTTCATGATCGGATTTCAAAATGACATGCTTGCTTTTAAGATTAATAAAATTATTTTGCAACTTAGTATAGGCATGCATTAATCTCTCATAGGCACAAGCGAGTTCATTAATAGATAAATCACATTCGGATTCCGAATCGCTTACCACACTAGGGCTATCGCCTAGTGGTCGTGTGCAAGATGATAAAGCTCCACATGAACTAGAAACGGAATCCTCCAAAGCTTGTCGGATCGCCTCCAAATTCCCTTGATGTGCTTCTATAAGTTTCCATAATGTGTAAGCACTATCAAAAGAATCAAGCTTGTTAGACATAGATGAATCGAACGCATTATGTAAAAATTCTAACAAAAGCTTATTCATGGTAAACATACGATGATCATTTTTATTCCACTTGGATTTCTCCGAAGTGGGCATAATATAAGCATCATCTATAATTTTCCATAAATCTATTCATGGTAAACATACGATGATCATTTTTATTCCACTTGGATTTCTCCGAAGTGGGCATAATATAAGTATCATCTATAATTCCCATAAATCGAAGTGTCTAGATTGAACAAAAAGTTTAAATCTAACACACCATTGGGCATAGGGAAAATTATCTAATCAAGGAGCAATATTGATGGCATAACCTAAACAAGGTGCACCGTGCATATCCATGATATATGTATATATGTGCAAGCAAGATAACAAATAAAATCAAAATAAGATTAGCACAAAAAGATAACTTGGATCTTTAACTCAAGGCGATTAGTCCTTAAATCAAAGAGCACCAAACTCTGATACCAATTGTTGGACCCTAATGCCACTAGGAAAGAACCCTAGAGGGGGGGGGGGGTGAATAGGGTTTATGCTAATCTAATTCGATTTTATGCCAATTAAAACTAATTAACAAATATATCCTAGAAAGTATGATATGCTACAAGATATGTGCAATGATATAAAATATAAACAAGGGTAAACAATATGATCATGCAACAAAGGCGATATAACAATATGCAAGAATAAATGCACCAATGTCAAACCCAAACACAAGGAAATGATCAAGGAGTTCGGACCTTCCGTCCTACGTCTCCGCTCCCTACTCCCGGGGAGAATCCACTACACAACCCGGTTTGGAAGCCGAAACTTTTTTACACACTCGGTTTTCTAGCTAACCAAAAACTCTACACACTCGGTTATCAAGTCAACCGACAACTCTCACAAATCCTCACAATGTACATATACAAGCTACAACCTTAAGTGTTGGTCCTCACGTATCGCCTCCCTCAAGTGCTCAGAATTATCACATCTCACTAGGTCACCTACGCCACTCCTCTCGGTATCGACTACGTCCTCACCACACACTCCTCTCGGTGTACAAGTGTATTACAAAATGAACTTCACAATTTAAGCACAACAAATGATTGTTCTTTAAACAATGTGAGAACTCAATTAGGCACAACTCTAAGTCACACAATCCCACAACCCAATTATACAATGTATGCAAATACAATAAGCTCAATGGTTGTGTGTGTAAACAAAGAGTAAATAAAAACAACTAAACTCAATATAAACACTAGCTTAATAAAATGGTAATTAAACAATATAAATGTAAAGCTAGATTGAGTTTAGGGAAACTTTTCTATAGATAACAAGAGAGAGGGAGAAGAGTAAATGCTCAAACACCAAGGATGATCTCCACTTGCTCTTGTGAAATTCTCTTCACAAAACAACCTCTCAAATGCTTAAAAGCTTTTTTTAAACAAACACTAACAAACTTTAAACCCTTGTTAAAAACTTTCTTAAACCTCTTTAAAACATTCTCTTAGTTAGTTTGAAAAATGAGAGCAAAGGGGGTTTATATAGCCACCCAAAACCTTAGCCAAAAACCCCAAAGGAAAAGACCAAAAAGCCCAAGAATCACAAATCTGATTCTGTACAAATATAGCCGTTACAGTGTTATGGGTCCACTCGTTACTGTTCATGAGTCGACTCACAACTAGCTGTTACAGGCTAAAAACGACTTATGGGTCGACTCATAAAATCCATGAGTCGACTCATCATGAATGGGTCGACTCATGAAGTCATGGGTCGACTCAGCAGAAACAAAACATATTTTCCAGCAAAGTTTGTGAGTCGACTTATGACAGGCATGAGTTGACTCAACCTGTCTGGGTCGACTCATGATGTTTATGAGTCGACTCATCAGAAACAAAATGTAAACTATACAACAGTTTATGAGTCGACTCAACACTGTTAATGAGTTGACTCATGACATGCACACAGTCTGTTTTGCATAGTAAAAGCCAACTATAAACAGAGTTTAAAATATCAAATAAATTTAGAAAAATATAAAACTTTAGGAAATGATTGTAGACATGATAATAAACATGCTACAGTAACTGGTTTTCGAAAAGAACTTCCCAAATATAAAATATCATCATTTTGTAAAATAGTCCAAAACATGAAAATGTAAACATATGAGTTTTGACATTTTAGCTTAACCATGTTTTGAAACATTACAAAATAATTTTGTAGACTTAATAAAAGATATAAACTATTATTATAAAGTCTATAAACAATGAATACAATATTTTTACAAATACAATAGAATATGAAACATATGAATATGTATATGAATATATATTTGTTTCATATCTATGAAATTAAACCAAAACAACTTATCCACATAGAAAACAAACATGTATACATAATTTTTGGAATTTATTTGTAAAAAATTTGTTTGTGGATAAAACTAAAAACCAAGATGTATATGTATATATAACTATATATATATATATATATACATAGAAACCAATAAAAAGTGTGTGTGTATGATTGAGCTTAGAGTACTAACACACATAATATAAAACCTAAACTAAATATACACAAGCTTGATCTTGATCTTCAATAAGCTTGACTTGGTAAACTTCCGGATGAAGCTTGAACTTGGATCTTCAACTTGAATTGTATGGCTTCAACCACTATTCTACCAACCTTCATTTGATATGATCGTTATGGCGCAATCCATCCAACCTCCAACTCGTTGTTTGCCTAGAATAAATACGAAAAACACAAATACTAGACAAACAACAATAGTCGTAAATTGTTTGTTAAACATCATCAAAACAAGAATGCCAACAATACGGTCATGGATATTTCCTCGGATACGGATACGAGTTAGCACCCCTACTCAAAAGGACTAAATCTCACTCTATGCCTTTTCACAAACAAAACCACACATAATCCAATGGATGCGAGACAACTTTCTTATAAATCTCCGCCTTAGCTCGGATCTAGTCGAGTCCAACTGGAGCCCATAACACAGGATTGGCTAATGGATATAGCGTCTCAACCGCTTCGCAGATGAACAAAATACTGCACCAAGGGAGCCCTAACCTATGTTGGTTCGAGTCGCACAAGAGAGAGATATATATAATGTAACGTCACGTGCATTCCACCTTGAGCTCTAATCTATGCAACATAATCTCGAAGCAACTGGAGCATCCAACAAAGCCCCCCATTGAACCATGAGCTCTGATACCAATTTCTTAAGGTTTGAAAAGGCTCGTTAGGAGCTGGAGTAGGCTAATCAAATTGGACCCAATTGACTCAAAAGTGGGGTCATGAATCCAAAAATATTTAGCCATCTTTCTTACTCTTTATCCAATGTGGGACTAAAATCCACTCCATGCCTTTCGCAAAACCAAACTTCCAATAACCAAATGGATATGAGATAACTTCCTTACAATAAGGCATGTGAAATTAAAGTCAAGGTTTCTTCCAAAATTGTTATATTTATGAAATCACAATATTCACTATGACCTTACCTGAGGTGGGTTAGAGGTTGGCGAGTCTTCATAATGCGCAATCTCTTGTGATGTACAAGAAGTCTGGGATTTGAGTACTGCCACCCAAGATGCACTATGACCTTCATACGTAAAGGAAAATACAATGTCATATTATTTATTATATATAGTGTCATCTTAGATCATTTAAAATTCTCAATATTGTTCTTCCTTAGATCAACCAAGGAAAGTATCCTGTACATGCTGAGACCCCTCGGAAGGTAAAAAGCTTAAAAGGGACACGAATTGAATCTAACTTTACAGATCTAGACTTTCAAAGAGGGACTACTTCAATCACGGGCAAGTCCTTATCAATGTCGGCAAGAATGAAATAACTATCATATCAGATAACCTTTACAGATATTATATGATATATGGACGATGCTTTCTGCGGAATTAATTAATGAAGACCTCATCACCTTATTAGAGATTATAATATATAGTGATACTATGAATTTTTTTTTATTCCAATTTACTGACGACGTTTAAGAATCAGCGAAGGTTTAGATAGATTTTGTCCAACTCGAAACGTTGCATTAGGCCCAGAAAATCCAGTGTGCCTTACTGGTATAGATGAGCTGGATTTGGATTTAAAAATATAAATGGATCCTGTGATTTTTAGAATCCTGATTTTTCTGGTGTTAGCTGAGATTCTAGCGTGTCTCAAGAGAAGACATAGTCACAAGCTGAGCTATGGTTTGGTCCTCCAGCTAAATAGTTCCAATAGTACCTGTTTCCCGTCTATAATGAAAATGATGTCATACACACTAGATATCAGGTTCTAAGTAAGAGGACGGATGGACGAGAAGAAGGTGTGGATAAGGTTCAGATAAGACTCGGACATACGTATCGTACCCGTATCCGCTTACCATCCACTGATATGAACACATAAAGATATATATCGATAAGGAAAATCCATATTCATATCTGCTAAAATTGGCTCTTGATATAGATATCATGCAGATATATAGGAAAAATTCTAAAAATAGACCGATTTTGCTAAATATTTAGCAAAATCGACCATTTAACAGGCCAAAAAGAGGTCGATTTTGAAAAAGAGGTGCAGAGATCATACGGGACTACTAGTCCCGTATGATATCTGTGTACTAATTAAGGATTAGTGCTGACAGAAAACATACGGGACTAGTAGTCCCGTATGATTTCTGTGCACTAATCTTCGTATTCAATCAAAAAACCCATCCGGAGCTCATCAGCTCCCTGCTCACCTCCTCAAATCCTCATCCTCCTCCATCATCACCTTCATCTACTCCTCCCTCGGCCTCATCGATGCTCACCTCCTCAAATCCTCATCCTCCTCCATCATCACCTTCATCTACTCCTCCCTCGGCCTCATCGATTAAGCCCTTCAATCAAAAAACCCATCCAGAGCTCATCAGCTCCATGCTCACCTCCTCAAATCCTCATCCTCCTCCATCATCACCTTCATCTACTCCTCCCTCGGCCTCATCGACTAATCCCTTCAATCAAAAAACCCATCCGGAGCTCATCAGTCGCCCCCGTTGCACATGGCTAATCAATCAATGAGCTGGACAAAATTCTTAACCTTGAAGAAGCTTAGATTTAGGGAGGTAATTAAAGTTAGCGCTTTGATTGATCACATGAGCTGACATGGGCTGTGGGTATAAATAATGGAGACCAAGTCCATGGTTTTGCGTGGGAATCCACAGGAATTAGACAAAAAAAACCAACATTTAATTCAACGGGCGGGAGATGGTGCTGGTCCGCGATGTAAACAATGTAAACAATGACAGAAATCATACGTGACTACTAGTCCCGTAAGTTTTCTGTCAGCACTAATCTTTAATTAGTGCACAGAAATCATACGGGACTAGTAGTCCCGTATGATTTCTGCACTTCTTTTTCAAAATCGACCTCTTTTTGGCCTGTTGGCCAAAAAGAGGTCGATTTTGCTAAATATTTAGCAAAATGGTCGATTTTGGTAAATATTTAGCAAAATCGGTCTATTTTTAGAAATTTTCCAGATATATAAGTGGATATACATGCAAAGAAAACTAGACATATTAAAAAATATATATAATTCGTATGACACAAGAGAGTTTATTAATATGTTAATTATATCTATAAAGCTAAGATTAAATTATTAATCATCAAAATGAACCTCAAATCTGGAAGTCTAAGGATTAACTTTGTCATAATAGTGTGACCAATATATATTCGGATAATTCGACTACTGATTCAGATATTTCACTACATAACCATATCTATAACCATATCCTATCAGTTAAAAATTTTAGTAAACACTTCTATATCCTAACAAATACGGATACACATCTTTTTTTGAAAACAAATATTTTTGTGCACCCCTAACGAGAAATCTATGGAAATCATTTGAAGGTAAATTTCAGTGAACTCCAATAAGTTTGTGCATTGTGAAGTTAACACCAAAAAGTTTGAACTTATCACTTAGCCCCTAATAAGTTTAGGAGTTCTAGAAATTCCAAAATAATTCTGAATTTGTACCTAACCCTCGTAAACACTGTTACATGATCTGTTAATTAAACAAAAATTCAAGTTTTAAATTTACACTATAACTATTAAATTGATAACTCTAATTAATTCTAGTTACATTTTAACCCTAAATAACTTTAAATGAGAGGCGGGGGGGGAGGTTCCCTTGTGGTGGCACATGTACTTGTGGGGATGGGAGCGACGGTGCTCAGTAGCGGCATGATGACAGTTGGGATGGTGGTGCTAGAGTTAGAAGAGAGGGACCGGTGATAACTAATTATCATAACTTAACCTCTTTTTATACCTTGTTAGGTTCGCTTGAGGTGGTTCATGTACTTCTCGGGGATGGGAGCGACGGTGCTCACTAGCGGCATGATGACCGTTGGGGTGGTGGTGCTAGGGTTAGAAGAGAGGGACCGATGATAACTAATTGTCATAACTTAACCTCTTTTTATACCTCGTTATTGTGAGATTACAAAACATACTTTGTCGGTAATTATCTTTTGTAATCAAATAATTTAGGCAGTGCATACACACACATGCATATGGAGGCTCATTTTGCTAAATGAGCTAACAAGAGACAAAAGTGGTGAGACCCACGTATGTGATGTGGCTTTTAGAGTGAGCCTCACTACATGGTTGTCTCTTGATAGCTCATTTTGTAAAATGAGCCACCACCTCATAACTATATCGAGAATAATAGGTATGCTTGATACTATTTTGGGTCTTATGAATTATAATTAACTTAGATTACAATTTAAGAGAAACTATAATGAAACAAGAAAATTTATAAAGATATATGGTTTTTTTGGGTCGATAGAGCTTTAATCTTGTACTCTGTTGATGGTTCAAAAAAGACGACGAGTCTCTTGCTGATTAGAAACTATCGAGGAAGCTAAGATCCAAAGGAGTTGATTGGTTGGAGATGTCGAGTCTTGATATCAATCAACGCCGATTCTAAGTGCCTCTAAATGAGTAATCTTCCCTCCTCTTATGGCTAAGAAAGAGAGTTAGTGATAATTAAATGTGGATTAAGTGGTCGTTAATATAGGAGATAATGGGAAAGAACTATTTTCTTAATAATAGCTTTTGAAACGGTCAATGGAGAGATTCGCCCAAAATGGTCAATGGCAAAGTTCCCTGGCTAGTCCTAAGGGAAGCTTGTTTTGGTAGCTTCTCCAGGATGTGGTCAATCCACTTCCTTTGGGATGTGGATGATGTGGCCCAAGTAGGCTATTGGGGTGAAGTTCATTTTGGGTGAACTTCATGTGAAGCTCCACCTTGACTTGGTTCTGGTAGCGAGCATCAATGTGGTTTGAGCGAACTTCAACAAAATTTGAATAAGCTTTGCTATGAGCTTGCATTTGACTCATATGAAGTGTTTAGCTCATAGGCGTTCACTTCTTGGATATAGGCTGAGTGTTAACCTAGAAGAGGGTCTAGTTTAACCATCTACAAGATCTCCTCCATAATTTTTAAGAACTTTTTTTGGCTTGTAACAGGGATCGAAATACTTTGGGCAATAGCTAGAGGTGTATTGTTGAACATAGCTTGAGTCCTCTTGCTTGAGTTAAAACATAACTTCATTTATCTACTTGCTCGTCAGAGGTGGACCATTGAACATAGCTTTCTTTACATTCATCCAACTTTATGTTTGGAATGAAGTTTGTTTGCCCCCAACATTAGGACGAAGTTCAGAGAACGGCGATGTTTGGTCAACTTTTGAATTTTGTTGAGATTCGCCCAATCTCGGTTATGCGAGCAAAATTCACTGACTGACAATGGTTACTTAATCTTAGTTATTTCGGAGAATTTTGCTAACTAGTAAGGGTCGCAATGATTGATATCTTTGGATTCGTGGCTTGCTTTGTAGCTGAGAATACTCTTGGCTAGTCAAACTTTTGGTGAGATTCGTCAGACACCTAAAGTCTAGGCTAGACTTTAGCCTCTTGGTACGGTCTAATCACTTCTCCTAAGAAATAAATTTTTATTTTGAAAAGTTGGATTTGGAAAGCTTATAAATAGGCCACATTTTGCTCCAAGTCTCTTCCATCTTCATTCTTCTTTATGTCTAATCCTCTCTGAGCTAACCAGAGATGCTCTACAATAGAGGTGCTGAGATAAATAGCTCTAATAGGATTTAGCCTAAGTAAAGGGAAATTCAATGGAAGAAGTCCATATACTCCACCAGTTGGTGGACTTGCTTTTGGCTAAAAATGTTAAGCTCGAGTAGACTCTCTAGAGCAAGTCGAAAGCTTAGTGCAAGTTGAATGTGATAGGGACACTTGATGATTTAAGTGTCATGCTTTGCTTTTAGAACCATTTGGAGGATGAGATCGCGGCTGAAGAAAGACCCATGAAGTTCCACAAGCGAAGACTTCAAAATGTTAGACCCTAGAGGGGGGGTTGATTAGGGTCTTATGCTAATCTAATCTGATTATATGCTAATTAAAACTAATTAATAAGTTATCCTATAAAGTATGAAATATAACAACTATATATAAGCTAGGATAAGTAATATGAACAATGAGATATATCTTATATGATGAAATATATATATATATATATATATATATATATATATATATATAATAATATATAATATATATATATATGCATGGATATATAAACTAACACAAGATGATATATCCTACCCAAAGAGATATACAATTATGATATATGCAGAGATATGAAAACTAACACAAGGGTAACATAAACAAATGAAAATAGTGATGAAATAAACAATGAGAGAAAGGCTATAAAGATGAACAAATATAAGTGCTAAGCCAAACTCAAACAAGCATATGATCACGGAGTTCGAACTTCGCGTCCTACCGTCTCCGCTTCCGCGGAACACTCAGCGGGAGAAATCCACTATCACAATTCGGTTTGGAAGCCGGAACTTCTACACACTCGGTTTAAAAGTTTACCGAAAACTCTCACACAACAAACACTATGCAATCACACTCTACACCCTCACAAGTGTTGGACCTAGCCGTGTCTCCCTCAAGTGCTCGGTTACAACCTCTTCCTAGGTTCGTCAACCGACGCCACTCCTCTTGGGACGATCCCCGACTCTCACCACACACTCCTCTCGGTGTACAAGTGTATTACAAAGTGTATCCTCACAATTAGGCTTAATATAATAAATGTTTTTTCTCTACTATGGATGAGAACACAATGAAAGCTCACACTCAATTGTTACAACTCTCACCAACTCAAATATACTATGTATGAAAATACAATAAACTCAATGTGGGTGTGTGTAACAATGAGATAATATAATCAAATCTAAACTCAATATAAAAACTAGCTTTAAAGAAAGATAATCAAATAACTAAGCAAATGTAAAGCTAGATAAGAGTTTAGAAAACTTCTCAATAGATCAAGAGGTGGAGGGAGAATAGTTGGAAGCTCAAACTTCAATAGATGTTCTCCTCAAGCTCTTGTGGAATTTTCTTCACAAACAAACTCTTGAAACAAACTTAAAAACCCTTCAACAAACTTGTAAAACTCTTTTTAAAACTCTCTTAAACATCCATAAGAAACAATAAAAGTTGAGGGATTTTTATAGCCTATTAAACCAGCCACAAACTCCCAAAAACCGAAAATATCAAAAACTAGCCGTTACTAGCCGTTACAGGCTGAAAAGACCAAAATACCCCTAAATTCAGCATTCTGAAAATTTATGTATCTGGTTTTGTAAAATCAATTAAAAATAGTAAATCAACTCTACAAATTATTAAACTTTCATAAAAGGTTAAAAACATGTAGAAAAATACGTTAGAGAAAGAATTTCTGAAAAATCATTTCTCATTTGAGAAAAATAAATGTTTGAACACAGATATACAATTTCTGAAAATCTGCTGATATACACGATTTTGTAAAATCAATTGGTTACAGTAAATAAACTCCAAAAATAGTAAAATTTTGAAGAAAGTTTCTACACATGTAGATAAACATGTAAAAGAAAGAATTTATTAAATATCACTTCCCATTTATGAAAACTCATCTGTTTTGTAAAACATGCACGAACAAGTGCACGAACAAAAACATGATTTTGTAAATTCCATTAAACATAACAAATCAATTCCAAGCTTAATAAAACTTTGCAAAATGTTTATAAACATGAAAAAAAAACATGTTACAAAAATAAAATTTCAATTTTTATTTCTCAATTGTAAAAACTCATTATTTTGTAAAAACATGCATGAATATGAATTTGTTAAGAACATGTTTTTGACAAAAAGAGTTTAAACGCATATTGAAACTTTATGACATGTCTTCATAAACATTATAACACATGAATATAAAGTAAACATGCTCAATAAAACAATATCACAAAGTTTTCTCGAAATAGCTTATTTTGTGAGAAAATCCAATATTGTGTGTGTATATGATATTGAGCTTAGAGTATTAAACACACATAATATAAACCTATACTAAATATACCCAAGCTTGATGAAGGTCTTCAATGAGCATGACTTGGTAAACTTTGCGGAAGAAGCTTGTAATTGGATCTTTAACTTGAATTGACGTTGCTTCACTCCACAATTCCTCCAACCTCCATTTGATATGATCGTTAAGGCTCGATTCCATCCATCCTCCAACTCGTTGTTTGCCTAGAAAAGAATACGAAAATACAAACACTAGACAAACAACATTATAAGTAAATTGTTTGTTAAACATCATCAAAGCAAGAAGGCCAACAATCTCCTTCTTTTTGATGATGACAAACAATTTAGAAAAAGAATATATGCATAAAAGGAAATGAATATACAAAGTATAATATATCATGCACATAAGCAAGAAATGAATATACTCACAATATTTCTCCCCCTTTGACAATATCAAAAATGGGACAAAAGAATTAAGAGAGAGAAAGCTCCCCCTATCAAAATGCATAGGTGAGTATAACATATAGAAAGATAGGGATTTCTCCCCCTATCAAAATGCCTCATGAATATATAAAATGAAGATCATGGCAAACATATGTGAGCAAGCATAGATGGAAAAATATGCTAAACACAACTCACATACATAAAGACAAATGAGAACATATATAAATATATCAAAGTGAAAAATAGTGTCTCATATCAACGAACATAAAAACCATTTGTAAAGGTAGATTTATGAAATTAAAAGAAGAGAAACATGAGAATCATGTAAAAAGTTTTCAAATGAAAACAAATCAACCAAGAGAAATCATAAATCAAAGTTTAGATCCAAAAATGTAAGACCAAATCATCATTGATTAAAAAAATCAAAAGAGACAACTATATCTAGCTCTCGAGCTAGTATAAACCCATATGAACATTTTAGCACCCGGTAAACAAGATTTGGGAATAAACACCCAATAATCTGGAGGGTTATATAAACAAAGTCCTCTCATCAAAACAAAAATAATAATCATGAAAATAAAAGATTTGATACAAGAAAAATTATTTTCATAACCAAAAGATTTTAAAGCATAATTTTTAAAACTAAGAAAAAAAAGATAAAAATATTAAAATACTTGGTTTAAAAATCAAATTTGTTTTGGTAACCAAGAACTCTTGGTACCGAAAGATTTAGGGACATGACCCCTATCATTTAAGCTCAAAGCCCTAGGGTTATGAACCTTCTTAGGCATATGTGGTGCACTAACACGGTCAAAGCAATAATCGCTCAAATGACCCTTCCGATTGCAATATGTGCAATGAAAGAGATCCATTTGTTTTTGTGGACCATTAGCTCGTGCACGGGAAACATTTGCAACCATAGATGATCTTTTAAGATTATTTTGCAAATGTGAAACATTATCAAAACAAAACTTTTCTAAGTGGCCATATATACCACAAACATCACATTTAAACTTTTGTGGCTTAATAAAATCATTTGGCAAAGGTGAAGTCTTTTTCAAATCATAGCAAAATTTTGCCAAATGGCGAAAACGATCACAAAGATTACATTTAAACACATTAGCATGTTTATGATGTGCATGATAAGCATATGCATGTGTATGTGATGAAGAAGCTACATGAGATGCACAAGGAGCATGAGAATTCTTATGTTTGTGTGCATCATAACAAAACTTAGCTAAATGACCTTGACGGCCGCAAATAGAACACTTATAAGTTTTGCTATACATGTGTGCATAATGAGTGGATGATTTTGACTTAGTCTTGGCACACATGTCCATAAGCCTCTTATGATTATTAATGCATATTTTCAAAGTTGAATCTAAAGATGAAATACTATTTTTCATAAGATTCAAATCTTCATTTTTAGGCACATATGCATTTTTAGAAGTAGAACATAAATAGTTATTTATAAAAGAAGCTGTATCATTCTTTATGTTCTCTACTTCTAACATGGCATCAATCTTAGCATGAGATAGGCTAGCAATAGATGAGATCAAATTTTTATTTTCCAAATTTAATAAGTCATTGCTTTCTTTAAGCATAGTATTTTCATTTTCAATGACATCAAATTTGGACACTAGCTTCTCATGATCGAATTTTAAATTATCATGCTTGCATTGTAAATCAACAAAATCTTTATGCAATTTATTAAAGGCATGCAACAATTTTTCACTAGCACAAGCAAGTTCATCATTAGGTAAATCATTAATGGTTTCGAACTCGCAAACCTTACTAGGGCTATCGCCTAGTGCTTGTGTGCATGAAGCTCCATATGAACTTGAAGCCGGATCTTCCAAAGCTTGTCGGATCGCCTCCAAGTCCCCTTGATGTGCTTCAAAAAATTTCCATAAGGTATAAGCACTATCAAAATGAACAAACTTGTTAGACATAGATGAATTAAAAGCATTTAGTAAATATTCTAACAAAATATTATTCATTATAAACATACGATGATCATTCTTATTCCACTTGGATTTCTCCAAAGTGGGCACAATATAAGCATCATCTATAATTTCCTATAAATCAAAGTGTTTAGATTGAACAAAAAGTTTAAATCTAACACACCATTGGGCATAGGGAAAATTATCTAATCTAGGAGCAATATTAATGGCATAACCTAAACCATGCATATCCATAATATAAAAGGCAAGCAAGATACAAATAAAGCTCAAAATTAGATTAGCACAATAAGCTAACTTGGATCTTTAACTCAAGGCGATTAGACCTTAAATCAAAGAGCACCAAGCTCTGATACCAATTGTTAGACCCTAGAGGGGGGGTGATTAGGGTCTTATACTAATCTAATCCGATCACGGAGTTCGGACCTTCCATCCTACGTCTCTGCTCCCCACTCCCGGGGAGAAATCCACTATCACAATCCGGTTTGGAAGCCGGAACTTCTACACACTCGGTTTACAAGCTTACCGAAAACTCTCACACAACAAACACTATGCAATCACACTCTACACCCTCACAAGTCTTGGACCTAGCCGTGTCTCCCTCAAGTGCTCAGTTACAACCTCTCCCTAGGTTCGTCAACCGATGCCACTCCTCTTGGGACAATCCCCGACTCTCACCACACACTCCTCTCGGTGTACAAGTGTATTACAAAGTGTATCCTCACAATTAGGCTTAATATAATAAATGTTTGTTCTCTACTATGGATGAGAACACAATGAAAGCTTACACTCAATTGTTACAACTCTCACCAACTCAAATATACTATGTATGAAAATACAATAAACTCAATGTGGGTATGTGTAACAATGAGATAATATAATCAAATCTAAACTCAATATAAAAACTAGCTTTAAAGAAAGATAATCAAATAACTAAGCAAATGTAAAGCTAGATAAGAGTTTAGAAAACTTCTCAATAGATCAAGAGGTGGAGGGAGAATAGTTGGAAGCTCAAACTTCAATAGATGATCTCCTCAAGCTCTTGTGGAATTTTCTTCACAAACAAACTCTTGAAACAAACTTAAAAACCCTTCAACAAACTTGTAAAACTCTTTTTAAAACTCTCTTAAACATCCATAAGAAACAATGAAAGTTGAGGGCTTTTTATAGCCTCTTAAACCAGCCACAAACTCCCAAAAACCGAAAATATCAAAAACTAGCCGTTACTAGCCGTTACAGGCTGAAAAGACCAAAATACCCCTAAATTCAGCATTCTGAAAATTTATGTATCTGGTTTTGTAAAATCAATTAAAAATAGTAAATCAACTCCAAATATTTTGAAACTTTGATAAAAGGTTAAAACCATGTAGGAAAATACGTTAGAGAAAGAATTTCTGAAAAATAATTTCTCATTTGAGAGAAATAAATGTTTGAACACAGATATACAATTTCTGAAAATCTGCTGATATACACGATTTTTTAAAATCAATTGGTTACAGTAAATAAACTCCAAAAATAGTAAAATTTTGAGAAAAGTTTCTAAAAATGTAGATAAACATGTCAAAGAAAGAATTTCTTAAATATCACTTCCCATTTATGAAAACTCATCTGTTTTGTAAAACATGCACGAACATGTGCACGAACAAAAACATGACTTTGTAAATTCCATTAAACATAACAAATCAATTCCAAGCTTAATAAAACTTTGCAAAATGTTTATAAACATGAAAAAAAAACATGTTACAAAAATAAAATTTCAATTTTCATTTCTCAATTGTAAAAACTCATTATTTTGTAAAAACATGCATGAATATGAATTTGTTAAGAACATGTTTTTGAAAAAAAGAGTTTAAACGCATATTGAAACTTTATGACATGTCTTTATAAACATTATAACACATGAATATAAAGTAAACATGCTCAATAAAACAATATCACAAAGTTTTCTCAAAATAGCTCATTTTGTGAGAAAATCCAATATTGTGTGTGTATATGATATTGAGCTTAGAGTATTCAACACACATAATATAAACCTATACTAAATATACCCAAGCTTGATGAATGTCTTCAATGAGCATGACTTGGTAAACTTTGCGGAAGAAGCTTGTAATTGGATCTTTAACTTGAATTGACGTTGCTTCACTCCACAATTCCTCCAACCTCCATTTGATATGATCGTTAAGGCTCGATTCCATCCATCCTCCAACTCATTGTTTGCCTAGAAAAAAATACGAAAACACAAACACTAGACAAACAACATTATAAGTAAATTGTTTGTTAAACATCATCAAAACAAGAAGGCCAACAATCTCCTTCTTTTTGATGATGACAAACAATTTACAAAAAGGGTATATGCATAAAAGGAAATGAATATACAAAGTATAATATATCATGCATATAAGCAAGAAATGAATATACTCACAATATTTCTCCCCATTTGACAACATCAAAAAGGGGACAAAAGAATTAAGAGAGCGAAAGCTCCCCCTATCAAAATGCATAGGTGTGTATAACATATAGAAAGATATAGGGATTTCTCCCCCTATCAAAATGCCTCATGAATATATAAAATGAATATCATGGCAAACATATGTGATCAAGCATAGATGGAAAAATATGCTAAACACAACTCACATACATAAAGACAAATGAGAACATATATAAATATATCAAAGTGAAAAATAGTGTCTCATATCAACGAACATAAAAACCATTTGTAAAGGTAGATTTATAAAATCAAAAGAAGAGAAACTTGAGAATCATGTAAAAAGTTTTCAAATGAAAACAAATCAACCAAGAGAAATCATAAATCAAAGTTTAGATCCAAAAATGTAAGACCAAATCATCATTGATTAAAAAAATCAAGAGAGACAACTATATCTAGCTCTCGAGCTAGTATAAACCCATATGAACATTTTAGCACCCGGTAAACAAGATTTGGGAATAAACACCCAATAATCCGGAGGGTTATATAAACATAGTCCTCTCATCAAAACAAAAATAATAATCATGAAAATAAAAGATTTGATACAAGAAAAATTGTTTTCATAACCAAAAGATTTTAAAGCATAATTTTCAAAACTAAGAAAAAAAAAAGATAAAAATATTAAAATTCTTGGTTTAAAAATAAAATTTGTTTTGGTACCCAAGAACTCTTAGTACCGAAAGATTTGGGGACATGATCCCTATCATTTAAGCTCAAAGCCCTAGGGTTATGAACCCTCTTCGGCATATGTGGTGCACTAACACGGTCAAAGCAATAATCGCTCAAATGACCCTTCCGATTGCAATATGTGCAATGAAAGAGATCCATTTGTTTTTGTGGACCATTAGCTCGTGCACGGGAAACATTTGCAACCATAGATGATCTTTTAAGATTATTTTGCAAATGTGAAACATTATCAAAACAAAACTTTTCTAAGTGGCCATATCTACCACAAACATCACATTTAAACTTTTATGGCTTAATAAATCATTTGGCAAAGGTGAAGTCTTTTTCAAATCATAGCAAAATTTTGCCAAATGGCCAAAATGATCACAAAGATTACATTTAAACACATTAGCATGTTTATGATGTGCATGATAAGCATATGCATGTGTATGTGATGAAGAAGCTACATGAGATGCACAAGGAGCATGAGAATTCTTATGTTTGTGTGCATCATAACAAAACTTAGCTAAATGACCTTGACGGCCGCAAATAGAACACTTATAAGTTTTGCTATACATGTGTGCATAATGAGTGGATGATGACTTAGACTTGACACACATATTCATAAGCCCCTTATGATTATCAAAGCATATTTTTAAAGTTGAATCTAAAGATGAAATGCATTTTTTCATAAGATTCAAGTCTTCATTTTTAGGCACATATGCACTTTTAGAAGTAGAACATAAATAGTTATTTATAAAAGAAGCTGTATCATTCTTTATGTTCTCTACTTCTAACATGGCATCAATCTTAGCATGAGATAGGCTAGCAATAGATGAGATCAAATTTTTATTTTCCAAATTTAATAAGTCATTGCTTTCTTTAAACATAGTATTTTCATTTTCAATGACATCAAATTTGGACACTAGCTTCTCATGGTCGAATTTTAAATTATCATGCTTGCATTGTAAATCAACAAAATCTTTATGCAATTTATTAAAGGCATGCAACAATTTTTCACTAGCACAAGCAAATTCATCATTAGGTAAATCATTAATGGTTTCGAACTCGCAAACTTTACTAGGGCTATCGCCTAGTGCTCGTGTGCATGAAGCTCCATATGAACTTAAAGCCGGATCTTCCAAAGCTTGTCGGATCGCCTCCAAGTCCCCTTGATGTGCTTCAATAAATTTCCATAAGGTATAAGCACTATCAAAATGAACAAACTTGTTAGACATAGATGAATTAAAAGCATTTAGCAAATATTCTAACAAAATATTATTCATTGTAAACATACGATGATCATTCTTATTCCACTTGGATTTCTCCAAAGTGGGCACAATATAAGCATCATCTATAATTTCCCATAAATCAAAGTGTTTAGATTGAACAAAAAGTTTAAATCTAACACACCATTGGGCATAGGGGAAATTATCTAATCTAGGAGCAACACTAGAATCATAGCCTAAACAAGATGCATCATTCATATCCATAATTTGTAAAAATATGCAAGCAAGATACAAATGTAATCAAAACAAGATTAGCACAAAAAGATAACTTGGATCTTTAACTCAAGGCGATTAGACCTTAAATCAAAGAGCACCAAGCTCTGATACCAATTGTTAGACCCTAGAGGGGGGGTGATTAGGGTCTTATGCTAATCTAATCCGATTAAATGCCAATTAAAATTAATTAACAAGTTGTATTCTTGCAAGATAGATATACAAGAGTTATAAGCAAAAATAAGCAATATACACAAAGAGATATATCCTATATGATGAAATATATTATGAGTTATATGCAAGGATATGAAACTAAGGGTGATATAAACATAAATAAGATAAACAAGATAGTGGATAATGTGAACTAAGAGCAAATGACAAAGGCGATATAAACAATAGGCATGAATGTAAAAGAACGCCAATGACAAACTCAAACACACGATATGATCACGGAGTTCGGACCTTCCGTCCTACGTCTCCGCTCCCCACTCCCGGGGAGAAATCCACTATCACAACCGGGTTTTCTACGCTCACCCGAATAACGTTTACAACCACACAGTGTCGGTTTTCAACGCTCACCGAACAACGTTCACTCCTCACACTCGGTTTTCTAGTTCACCGAAAACTTCACAACACACTCGGTTTTCTAGCTCACCGAAAACCTTACAACACTCACAAAGTAAATACAACAAATTTGTTCTCTACAATAGATGAGAACACAATGAAAGCACAACTCAAAGTTACAGTGTGTAACAATGAAATAAATCAAATCTTAACTCAATATAAAACTAGCTTTAATAAGATGATAATCAAACAAATAAATATAAAGCTAGAAAAGAGTTTAGAAAACTTCTCAATAGATGACAAGAGATGGAGGAAGAATAGTTGATTGCTCAAACTCCAATAGATGATTTCCTCAAGCTCTTGTGGAATTTTCTTCACAAACAAACTCTTGAAACAAACTTAAAAACCCTTCAACAAACTTGTAAAACTCTTTTTAAAACTCTCTTAAACATCCATAAGAAACAATGAAAGTTGAGGGCTTTTTATAGCCTCTTAAACCAGACACAAACTCCCAAAAACCGAAAATATCAAAAACTAGCCGTTATTAGCCGTTACAGGCTGAAAAGACCAAAATACCCCTAAATTCAGCATTCTGAAAATTTATGTATCTGGTTTTGTAAAATCAATTACAAATAGTAAATAAACTCCAAAAATTTTAAAACTTTGAGGAAAGATTAAACACATGTAGAAAAAATACGTTAGAGGAAGAATTTATGAAAAATCATTTCTCATTTGAGAGAAATAAATGTTTGAACACAGATATACAATTTCTGAAAATCTGCTGATATACACGATTTGTAAAATCAATTGGTTACAGAAAATAAACTCCAAAAATAGTAAAATTTTGAGGAAAGTTTCTAAACATGTAGATAAACATGTCAAAGAAAGAATTTCTTGAATATCATTTCCCATTTATGAAAACTCATCTGTTTTGTAAAACATGCACGAACATGTGCACGAACAAAAACATGACTTTGTAAATTCCATTAAACATAACAAATCAATTCCAAGCTTAATAAAACTTTGCAAAATGTTTATAAACATAAAAAAAAACATGTTACAAAAATAAAATTTCAATTTTCATTTCTCAATTGTAAAAACTCATTATTTTGTAAAAACATGCATGAATATGAATTTGTTAAGAACATGTTTTTGACAAAAAGAGTTTAAACGCATATTGAAACTTTATGACATATCTTCATAAACATTATAACACATGAAAATAAAGTAAACATGTTCAATAAAATAATATCACAAAGTTTTCTCAAAATAGCTCATTTTGTTAGAAAATCCAATATTGTGTGTGTATATGATATTGAGCTTAGAGTATTAAACACACATAATATAAACCTATACTAAATATACCCAAGCTTGATGAAGGTCTTCAATGAGCATGACTTGGTAAACTTTGCAGAATAAGCTTGTAATTGGATCTTTAACTTGAATTGACGTTGCTTCACTCCACAATTCCTCCAACCTCCATTTGATATGATCGTTAAGGCTCGATTCCATCCATCCTCCAACTCGTTGTTTGCCTAGAAAAAATACGAAAACACAAACACTAGACAAACAACATTATAAGTAAATTGTTTGTTAAACATCATCAAAACAAGAAGGCCAACAATCTCCCTCTTTTTGATGATGACAAATAATTTACAAAAAGAATATATGCATAAAAGGAAATGAATATACAAAGTATAATCAATCATGCATATAAGCAAGAAATGAATATACTCACAATATTTCTCCCCCTTTGACAACATCAAAAAGGGGACAAAATAATTAAGAGAGCGAAAGCTCCCCCTATCAAAATGCATAGGTGAGTATAACATATAGAAAGATATAGGGATTTCTCCCCCTATCAAAATGCCTCATGAATATATAAAATGAAGATCATGGCAAACATATGTGAGCAAGCATAGATGGAAAAATATGCTAAACACAACTCACATACATAAAGACAAATGAGAACATATATAAATATATCAAAGTGAAAAATAGTGTCTCATATCAACGAACATAAAAACCATTTGTAAAGGTAGATTTATGAAATCAAAAGAAGTGAAACATGAGAATCATGTAAAAAGTTTTCAAATGAAAACAAATCAACCAAGAGAAATCATAAATCAAAGTTTAGATCCAAAAATGTAAGACCAAATCATCATTGATTAAAAAAATCAAGAGAGACATATCTAGCTCTTGAGCTAATAATAACCCATATAAATATATTTGGCACCCGGTAAACAATGTTTGGGAATAAACACCCAATAACTCCGGAGGGTTATATAAACATAGTCCTCTCATCAAAACAAAAATAATAATCATGAAAATAAAAGATTTGATACAAGAAAAATTGTTTTCATAACCAAAAGATTTTAAAGCATAATTTTCAAAACTAAGAAAAAAAAAGATAAAAATATTAAAATTCTTGGTTTAAAAATCAAATTTGTTTTGGTACCCAAGAACTCTTAGTACCGAAAGATTTAGGGACATGACCCCTATCATTTAAGCTCAAAGCCCAAGGGTTTTGAACCCTCTTCGGCATATGTGGTGCACTAACACGGTCAAAGCAATAATCGCTCAAATGACCCTTCCGATTGCAATATGTGCAATGAAAGAGATCCATTTGTTTTTGTGGACCATTAGCTCGTGCACGGGAAACATTTGCAACCATAGATGATCTTTTAAGATTATTTTGCAAATGTGAAACATTATCAAAACAAAACTTTTCTAAGTGGCCATATATACCACAAACATCACATTTAAACTTTTGTGGTCTTTTAAAATCATTTGGCAAAAGTGAAGTCTTTTTCAAATCATAGCAAAATTTTGCCAAATGGCCAAAACGACCACAATGATCACACTTGAACACACTAGCATGCTTATGATGAACTTTGTGAGAATGAGCATGTGAATGTGTAAGTGATGAAGAAGCTACATGAGATGCACAAGGAGCATTGACATTTTTATGTTTGTGTGCATCATAACAAAACTTAGCTAAATGACCTTGACGGCCGCATATAGAACACTTATAAGTTTTGCTATACATGTGTGCATAATGAGTGGATGATGACTTAGACTTGGCACACATATTCATAAGCCCCTTATGATTATCAAAGCATATTTTTAAAGTTGAATCTAAAGATGAAATGCATTTTTTCATAAGATTCGAGTCTTTATTTTTAGGCACATATGCATTTTTAGAGGTAGAATATAAATAGTCATTTATAAAAGAAGTTGTATCATTCTTTATGTTCTCTACTTCTAACATGGCGTCAATCTTAGCATGAGATAGGCTAGCAATAGATGAGATCAAATTTTTATTTTCCAAATTTAATAAGTCATTGCTTTCTTTAAGCATAGTATTTTCATTTTCAATGACATCAAATTTGGACACTAGCTTCTCATGGTCGAATTTTAAATTATCATGCTTGCATTGTAAATCAACAAAATCTTTATGCAATTTATAAAAGGCATGCAACAATTTTTCACTAGCACAAGCAAGTTCATCATTAGGTAAATCATTAATGGTTTCGAACTCGCAAACCTTACTAGGGCTATCGCCTAGTGCTCTTGTGCATGAAGCTCCATATTGTATGTGTAAATTTTGATCTCCCAAAAACAGGGAGCTTCGTTTGTATTGATAAGAAAGCTTATTACAAACTAATAAATCAAATGTTTACAACAGAAGCGGAGGGAAGGCCCTCCTTGTTTAACGTGGGTTCTTCGGCGGCGATAGGATGCCTCGCTCGGTGCTCGTGCCGAGTCTGCTTCCCTTGGACGATCCGATCGAAGTTGCTGGAGAGCTTCAGTATCTCAAACGAGGGAGCCTTTGGCAAAGGTCCAGGTTCAACCTTTGGGAGATTAGCCAGCAGAATATGCAACGGCCAATCCCGTGATGCAGAGAGCTTGTCGTCGACTCCGTTGGGAGTCGAGAGCCAGTGGTTCAGTTAACTGATTGAATTAATCAATTAACTATGTGTGAACCTCTTTCCTGTAGCCGGGCGAGGTTCTTAAATAGAGGAGAGATGGCGTGGCCGCTCCTTGAATCATGGGATGTGACCATACACTGTTGAGAGACATCTTGTCGCTCCTCTGTACTACGAACCGTCACTCGATGGGTTGTGCTTCACGTCCTGTCACCTAGGAGTGGGAAGGTCCACCCTCGTATATGAGACAGCGGCTGTCCATTACTCGAGTGGATTGGGCCAGCTCACTGTGCGCTGGCGGTTCTGGCTCTTGACTCAGACAGCCGAGGTGAACTGCATTTATGAATGTTCAGGTCGACTCGATACTTGCCCAATCATTCGTACTGTGAGCGGCCGCTTGACGGTCTTGGGGTACTGTGCCCTCTCCCTTGATTTGTGGGATTTGACCACTGATGTAACTATTCCCATACTCCAAGTGGGCAGTTGATAGTGAGCTGGTGAGTCTGTAGCTTGGGTCTGCAGGCGAGCTTAGGACTGCAGGCAGACTTGGGTTTGCAGGCGAGCTTGCAGGCGAGCTTGCAGGCGAACTGGGTCTGCAGGCGAGCTCAGGTGCGCAGGCAGACTTGGGTCTGCAGGCGAGCTACCAGGCAAACTGGGTCTGCAGGTGAGCTCAGGTGCGCAGGCAGACTTGGGTCTTGATCGTGCAGGCGAAATTCGAGCTGCAGGCGAGCTCCTGAGCATGGATCGAAGAATAGGCTGTAACTTTCAAACCGTAAGTCGGAATTGGACGAATTATATATGAAAATCACTTATCTCAACGAGATGGGGCCATCCGAACCATGCCGAAGGCTTCGATTCGCTTCCTCCATTTCGTAAAATTCCTTACGGTTTGGGAGATATCTGCGTTTTCCCCTTTTCTGCTATTTCGGGCAAGGTTTTAGCAGTTTTGCTCTGAACTTCTCTGATAAGGATTAAAGGCAATTTTTATTGCCTACAAAACCCCCTCCAAAGTTTTCAGACCTGAATCAGGCCGCATGGGGTCTGGAACACTTTGGATATGAAGACCCGTAAAGTGATCCCCGCTCAGATGGAGTGAGGAGCCCTCCAACAAGCTCGGTGAAGCTGACCTCTTCGCTCGCAGCTGATGATCGCCTTCTAGGATTTTGAGCAAACCCTCAGCTATCAACGGACTTGATTCGTCTTTACCAACTGCCGTTTGAGTTGGACTAGCCATGCTCTTGCCCTTAGCATGGTAAGTTGTCGAGGAGTTTCTCTTAGGCTCAATGCTAAAATTTCTCCTCTATCCTTAGCCTTTCGAGGCGTTTGGATTAAGAGAGTAGGGAGCAGTTTAACCTCGTATACCAGTCGGAGGGTAGGAGCAGTTTAGACTCATGCACCAGTTGGAGTGAAGGAGCAGTTTAGCCTCGTGCACCGGTCGGAGGAAAGGAGCAGTTTATACTCTTGCACCAGTGGGAGTATAAGGGGGTAGTTTATACTCATGCACCAGTTAGAGTGAAGGGGGCAGTTTAGACTCATGCACCAGTTGGAGTAGAGGGGAAGCTTATCTTCTCTTAGGGCAAAGATAAAGACGAACCCTAATTTATCTTCTCTTGGGGCAAAGACGAACCCTGAAATAGAAGCACATCGCATAGTAGGCCACTATCAAACAACAACGCCTTTTATGGGAAAGACGGTGCTGGGAGAATCAAATCGTTCATGGACGTATGAGTATGACGTCATTTGCGGGAATGGCGGTGTCGGCTATCAGAGGTAATCGTTAACATGATAGGAATTGCTGCGATCGGAGCGACTTTGAGGACCTACCATCCTTTTGAAGAGGATTGATAAGTTGATTTTGTCAGAGGTGTAGTGTTAACATGACAGTGGGAGTTTATTGCGATTTGAGCAACTCTGTGGACTTACCATCCTATTGAAGAGGACTGGTAAGTTGATTTGTCAGAGGTGACCGTTAACATGACAGTGGGGGTCCCGCCATCCTATTGAAGAGGATTGGCGGGGGGTTGTGGGTTTGGTCCTAACTATCTGAAGGTTTGACCAAGTGGGAGTTTGATGCAGCCCACCTGAACTGCTAGTCTCGCCTGTTTTGAGCGGTTCGCCATAACCGGGAACCTGGCTCAAGAAGTGGGGCTCGCCTAAACTGTTAAACTTGCCTGATTTGAGCGGTTCGCCGAAACTGGGAACCTGGCTCAAAGAGATGGAGCTCGCCTAAACTGTTAGGCTCGCCTGATTTGAGCGGTTCGCCCGTACTGGAAACCTGGCTCAAGAAGTGGAGCTCGCCCTAGTATCGCCTGTTTTGAGCGGTTCGCCATAAATGGAAACCTGGCTCAAGAAGTGGGGCTCGCCTAACCGTTAGGCTCGCCTGATTTGAGCGGTTCGCCCGTACTAGGAACCTGGCTCAAGAAGTGAAAGTATAGGGAATAGTTTAACCTCTTATACCAGTTGGAGGATCAGAAGAAGCAGTTTATACTCGTGTACTTATCGGAGTGTAAGGGGACTATCAGAGGTGATTGTTAACGTGATAGCTTTGTGGGCCCGCCGTCCTATTGAAGAGGACTAACGGGGGAAATTTGGAGGAGAATATCAGAGGTAATAGTTAACTTGATAGTTTTGTAGGCCCGCCGTCCTATTGAAGAGGACTAACGAGGGAAATCACAGGATATGAGGAAATGGTCTCCACTACCAAGGCATCTTGGTCATCATCTCCTCGAAATTCATGCGGGTCTTCGTCACCCATATGCTTGAGCATGATCTCGACTTGTTCTCCTTGGCGGAGTAAGTCTTTTCATGAGCGAGCTTCAACAGTGCCCATATTGGACAGAACGCTGATGGAGAGATTGTTTCGGCACATCTCGATGAGCGTGGCCTCGGAAACTCGATCGCGGGAATGCAACGATCGGTTTATGAATCTCTTGACAAAGTTGCTTACAGACTCTGTCCTCCTCTGCTTCACAGTTAGCAGGGTGGCCATAGATACTTCTGTGTCATTGTCGAAGAATCTGGCCATGAAGAGCCTTTCCATGTCCTTCCAGCAGGCGATGGACCCAGGCTCCAATCTGCGAAACCATTCAAAAGCGACCCCCTTGAGGGTACCAATGAACAGTCGAGTCATAATGGGATCGTTTCCCACTATGTGTCCAGTTTGCGCCTGGAAGTAGTAGATGTGCTGGGTAGGAGAACCCTTGCCATTGAACTGCAGGAGGTCCAGCGGCTCGAACTTTGCCGGGTAGGAGACCGCATCCCATTCAATTGGATACGGTCTGACAACCCCCAGCTTGTTCGCATGCTTCTGGAGCTTCAAGGCATCGAGTTGACTTTGGAGATCGTCAAACCTCTTGTCTCTTGGGTTATGGCCCGAAGATGACGCTCCTCTAGATGACTCGGATGAGGAGTGAGAAGGAGTAGGCACCCGCTCTTTGTGCTTCAAGGATTTATGCGAAGCCCGCGAAGTCCTTTCTCTCTTCCTCTTCTTCTCGCTCAAAAGCTGCTCCAACATCTCCTTTAGGGAGTCGTTGGTTGCTTGTTGCTCGTCGAGTCTCCTGGATATCTCATCAGGGATATCGGTCATGTGCACATTTGCGTGCTCGCCCTGAACTGAGCTTGAAGTCTGCGACATTGCCACTGCTGAGCAATCATCATCATCGTTGTCAGAGACGGACGTCAGACCCGTGTCGGCAAACGGGGTAGCCACCCCCATTTGGGCGTGAGCGTGTTGATGAGGTTCAGGCTGGCGAGGTTCGCCCGTTAGGCGAGATTGGTATAGTGTGCCTGCGCCTGTCTGGCGAGCTGTTGCTTCGCCTTTCTAGCGAACTTGGGCCGCCAGGCGAGCTTGGTGAAGTCCGCTTATTTGACGAAGCCCTCTTGAACTGCAGAGTTCGCCAGGTGCCCTTGGTTCGCCAAAATTGAGCACCTTGCTCACAGAGTGGGGCTCGCCTAAACTGCTAGGCTCGCTTGATTTGAGCGGTTCGCCAAAACTGGGAACCTGGCTCAAGAAGTGGGGCTCGCCTAAACCGTTAGGCTCGCCTAATTTGAGCGGTTCGTCGAAACTGGGAACCTGGCTCAAAGAGATGGGCTCGCCTAAACTTCTAGGCTCGCCCGATTCGAGCGGTTCGCCAAAAATGGGAACCTGGCTCAAGAAGTGGGGCTCGCCTAAACCATTAGGCTCGCCTGATTTGAGCGGTTCGCCGAAACTGGGAACCTGGCTCAAAGAGATGGGCTCGCCTAAACTGCTAGGCTCGTCTGATTCGAGTGGTTTGCCAAAAATGGGAATCTGGCTCAAGAGGTTGATTCCCCCCAAGCCTGAATAATAATTTAGGCTATCGTGGGGGATGAGGGATTGTGCCTCGAGACGAGCAAGAGCTTTTCGTCGCCGCTGTTTGGATCTTTTTGAACGAGGAGCGTTCATGTCGACGGCGGAGGCGTAGTCTGCGTCGACACGAATGGTTGATTCCTTTTGCACAGGGGTCTGCGAGGATCGTTCATCGACCCACCCAGTTTGGGGGGAAAAGAACCCCCTGCCTCGGCTTGGGCAGATCCCTCAGGCTTGGTTGCCTCGGCCCCTTAGGGCTGGGCCACCCGTACGACTCTGCAGCCATCGTGAGATGTACTGCCGCTAGAAGAGGACGATTGTAAGTACCCCTCGAATTTGATCACAAGGGACTCAACAGTAGTCCCTGCAACAACTTCGTCAAACTGCGCCACCACCAATTCATCTGAATGAACTGATTCTCCCACTGTGGTCGCCATCTTCTTTATGTGTAAATTTTGATCTCCCGAAAACAGGGAGCTTCGTTTGTATTGATAAGAAAGCTTATTACAAACTAATAAATCAAATGTTTACAACA
>NC_033803.1:64864454-64899508 GCF_001876935.1 Asparagus officinalis | reverse complement strand
CCAACACCAAAGAATGATCTCGCTCAACTCTTTGAAAGTTCTTCATAAACAACACTCTTAAACAAACTAAAAACGCCTTACAAACAATTGAAACTGCTTTTTAAAACTCTCTTAAACAGTCCCATAGAAACAATAAAAGTTGAGGACTTTTATAGGCGCCTCTTAAACCAGCCAGCAAACCCTCAAAAACGCGAAAATATCAAAAAACTAGCCGTTATAGCCGTTATAGCTGAAAAGACCAAATGTACCCCAAAATCCAGCATTCTGGAAATTTGCGTATTTATCTTTGTAAAATCAATTAAAAATAGTAAAACTGCTCCAACAAATATGAAATTTTGTGGGAAGGTTATAGACATGTAGAATAACATTTTAGAGAAAGAATTTCCAAAAACGAATTTCCCAGTTGAGATAAATAAATGTTTGAACACAGATTTACAGTTTCTGAAAAACTGCTGACATACACGATTTTGTAAAATCAATTGGGCACAGTAAATCAACTCCAAAAATAGTAAAATTTTTAGGAAAGTTTCTAAACATGTATATAAACATGTCAAAGAAAGGATTTCGTGAATATCACTTCCCATTTATGAAAACACATCTGTTTTGTAAAACATGCACGAACATGCACAAACGAAAAACATGATTTTGTAAATTTCATTAAACATAACAAATCAATTCCAAACTTGATGAAACTTTGAGAAATGTTTGTAAACATGAAAACAAACATGTTAGAAAAAGAATTTCTTAATTTACATTTATAATTTGTGAAAAACACTGTATTCTGCAAAAGCACTAAAAGACGTATATATGAAAAACATGTGATTGTTATTTTTGACTCAAAACAAGTTTTGAAAACTTATGGAATATTTATATGGACATAATAAAAGTTGTTTATGATGTAAATATAGTCCAAAACTTATTTTGCATAAAAACACTTATAGTTATAAAAATCACAAATATATATGTGTGTGTATGTTTGAGCTTGAAGTATTAACACGCATAATATAAGCCTTAAACTAATTTACCCAAGCTTGATTGGTCTTCAATATGCTTGACTTGGTAATCTCGCGGATGAAGCTTGAACTTGATCTTTAACTTTGAATTGCAAGGCTTCACCGACATTCCGCCAACCTCCTTTGGATATGATCGTTGAAGCTCTATTCCATCCATCCTCCAACACGTTGTTTGCCTAGAATAAATACGAAAACACAAACACTAGACAAACAACATTAGTTGTAAATTGTTTGTTAAACATCATCAAAATAAGAAGGCCAACACTCTCTGGATTCTGGGTTTGATTACTGGATAAAAGGAAAAAAAATTTATTATTTTTTTTTGAGAAGAGAAAGGAAAAACCTAATTAATTCGTTTTGGGTTTGTATAAATACCCTTTGGGTGTTTTTTAGGGTTAAGAGCAAGGACGAATTTGAGCAGATTGAGAGAGTTTTCTTTGGGCTTCTATTCTAGGAGCAATTGGAGAGATTGAGAGTTGATTGTTGAGGGTTTATGAGAGATTTGTAACCCTAGTTTGTTCCTCTTGATTTCTAATAGTGAAAACTCCCCCCTCCTTGCCCCGTGGACGTAGGCATCTTGCCGAACCACGTAAAACTGGTGTTTGGATGTTTGTTCTGTTGATTTTGGTTGGTTGTTTATCTTTCTCGGCGATTGTTTTGGTTTCTTGAGGCGCAACAATTGGTATCAGAGCTCCGGGCTACGCTTGGGCTATTTTGGAGGAGTAGATCGCTTTGGAAGTTTATCTAGGGCTTCGTTTGGTGATAAAAGTGAGATCTTTTCAGTAAAAATCTCGTCTTTTTCAATTTGGATCTATTTCTCGTTTGTTTTCGCATTGGTTTGGTGGTGCTTTGAGATATATGGCTGAAAAAGATAAAAGTGGGGAGGGTTCTTCTGGTGTGAAGGCCGTCCAAAGTTTGAATATACATTCTATGAAAATAGATGTGGAAAAGTTCAACGGCACAAATAATTTTGGACTTTGGCGATGCGAAGTCATGGATGCGCTAAATGCGCAAAATTTGGAAGATACATTGGAGTTGGACGGAAAACCGGCCGACGTTGATGAAAAGGTTTGGAATAAGATGAATAGAACGGCGTGTGGTGTGATTAGGTCTTGCCTTACCCAAGACCTTAAATATGATGTGATGAATGAAACTTCGGCAAAGAAGATTTGGGAGGTCCTAGAGGGCAAATATTTGACGAAGAGAGCGTCGAAAATCGTTTGCATTTGAAGAGGAGGCTTTATCGCTTCCAATTAAAGAAGGAGACATCCATTAGTGATCACATGAACCACTACACGAAGCTACTTGCAGATTTGGCGAATGTAGATGTCAATGTTGAAGATGAGGACAAGGCATTGTTGTTATTGAGTTCCTTACCCGACGAGGAATATAAGACCTTCGTCCTCACTCTTATTAATGGAAAGGCATCACTTTCGTATAGTGAGGTCACCGCAGCCCTTGTGAATTATCAACTTCGAAAGAAGGACAAGAAGACTTCCATTGAGCCGGTTGCTGGTGCATTGGTTGCAAGAGCTAGAAGTCTAAACCGTGGAAGAATGTCGCAGTCTAGAGTGGGGCATCCTGCAGTTGGTAGGAATCAGTGTGCCTTTTGTAGAGAGGATGAACATTGGAAAGCCGAATGCCCAAAATTGCAAGCTGTGAAGAATAAAGGGAAAGCTATTCAAGCTTCAGAGGTGAATATTGCCAAGGCTAGTGGCGATGTTTCAGATTCAGATTCTTCGGGCTATTCGTGCCCAGCTCTTCCGTCAGTTGATGTTGCCGACTCCACCGAGTGGATGTTGGATTCTGGTGCTACTTACCACATATGCCCTAGAAGGGATTGGTTCTCCAGCTTTCAGGAGTTGGAAAGAGGGGATGCTGTTCTCATGGGTAATGATCATAGATGCCCTATTGGTGGTATTGGTACCGTTCGGATTCGGATGAGTGACGGGATGATCCGGGAGTTGGCTGATGTGAGGTTCGTTCCTCAACTGAGGAAGAACATCATTTCACTTGGGGTATTGGAGGCATCAGGCTATAGGGTGATCTTGGCGGATTCTCGCTTGAAGGTCACATCGGGGTCCATAATTGTGATGAAGGGAGTCAGGCGGAGTAACTTGTATTATCTACTTGGGAGCACGGTAGTTGATAGGGCGCTGACTACTTCTATGGCTAGACTGTGGCATTGTTGTAACTTGTTTTATCTACTTGGGAGCACGGTAGTTGATAGGGCGCTGACTACTTCTATGGCTAGACTGTGGCATTGTTTGGTGCTGGGATATATTGTTGGTTATACCGTGCACAGATTGTTGAGGAGTGCTATGACCTGCAGATTGAAGTCCTGTGAGCACATTGGTATGAGCAAGAAGACCGAGGTGGAGTTTAGCACTTCTACCCATCGATCGAGAGGTCTTATTGGAGGTGTTCAGTCAGGCATTTGGGGGCTTTCCGAGGAGGCATCATCGGGAGGTAATCGTTATTTTGTTTCCTATGTTGGGGATTGTACTAGGCATATTTGGGTTGCAACCAAGTCCCGTTGGTATAAAGACCTAGTAGTCCGCAACAGTTGGAGGAGGTGTATGGGCAGAAAGGTTACCAGTCGTACTTATTCTAGTAGGAGTCCTTTCTTGCATTGGTGCCGAGCTCACAGCAGTTGGAGACACTTCAGAGGGAAGGAGACAGTGGGGCGACGTGATGAGATGGCGGATTTAGTGGGCCGTTCTTTTCTGGAGGAGGATCGGTATTGGTTGTCGAGCAGTGGATCTGGTATTCAGGCTTCGACAGGTTTGGGTCATCTTATGTGGTTGCCGACTGCTGCGTGTAGAGTTGTTAGATCTGGTGGAGCTGCTTTAGATTTTGGTCGGCGTCGGATATTTGGCTACCCAGCACTTGGTCACATCGTTGATGTGAGGTTGGATCCGATTGCGCAGTTGGGATTCAGGAGTTCATTTGGCTATCAGTTGGGAGCTTCTGAGTTTGGTCTGAGCAGGTTTGTCACTTTGGACTCTCGGCAGGTGGAGAGTATTGATCAGGTCAGAGGGATATCGCAGCGGGTGGAGGTTGATGCTACTCCACATTGGGTGGGGACTTTCCCACATACTCCAGGTCATTCTGCATTGGTTGGGATTCCAGCTGAGGTGGCACAGCATGGGAGTCATTTATTTATGGGTGCAGATGATGAGGTAGTTGATTTGGATGCAGCTGATGGATATGTTTTGGATACGGCCATTGTTACATCTCAGGTGGAGGTGTTTGGATCGTTTCAGTTTGGGGTCGTTGATGATGCTATCAGCCGCAGGTTGGATTGAGGGCCTTTGGAGGCCCAACAATACACCAAAAATCTAAATAAAGTTATCCAAAGGTGTAAGAAAGAGAAATACACATCGATTCACAAAAACTTTTATAGAAAATAACACGAGAAATACATTTAGTGTAGAATTGGCAGAAAGTTCGGGTTTCAGCAGAATTGGGTGGCGGTCGACCGGCCCGGTCGACCGCATTCGTGCACAGGAGTTATTGGGCTTCAGGATTGGTGGCGGTCGACCGATCCGGTCGACCGAATCTATGGGCGGTCGACCGTGTCGGTCGACCGACGACCTCTCTGGACATTGGGTTTGCTGCTGGATGCCCGGTCGACCGCGATGGATCGCGGTCGACCGTACCGGTCGACCGCCGCTGCGGTTTTGAGTTGGGCCTGTTTTCAGACCCGCTTCGTTATGGATTTGTATAAATACCCTTTGGGTGTTTTTTAGGGTAAGAGCAAGGACGAATTTGAGCAGATTGAGAGAATTTTCTTTGGGCTTCTATTCTAGGAGCAATTGGAGAGATTGAGAGTTGATTGTTGAGGGTTTATGAGAGATTTGTAACCCTAGTTTGTTCCTCTTGATTTCTAATAGTGAAAACTCCCCCCTCCTTGCCCCATGAACGTAGGCATCTTGCCGAACCACGTAAAACTGGTGTTTGGTTGTTTGTGCTGTTGATTTTGGTTGGTTGTTTCTTTCTCGGCGATTGTTTTGGTTTCTCGAGGCGCAACACCAGGCAACTTTGTTTATATCAGAGGTTACGTAATGATGACTGGAAACAGTAATGTAGGGAACTACCTTATAAGATATCCAAATTTTACCCTCTTCATCTCCAAAACCTACAAACTACTGTCACTTTTTTATGCTCGTTTATTGCGAGTTAGTTAGAAATGTAAAAGGTGGTAACTCTGCTTTGCACCGATCAAACAGATGGCTTTTTTTTATACATAGTTCTACGTTGGCACCAGATAGTGGTCAAGCATCTTCTGAATTATAACAGTTCATCAAAATCACTCTTTATATAAAAGATCTTATATACATTGCATACTTTGATATTTTTCAGTTACATATTTGAAACAATTTATTCAGTTGGCTCCAAACTTTAGGAATTAAGTACTTGTTATTGTCTCTGCTCTTGTTCTCTACAACTTAATGTCTTACTGTTCTTGTTCAAATTTCAAGGTACAAAGTGAAACAGGAGTAGGGAAAAATACTCATGTTCATGTTGTGAACATACACTAACTTGAAACCTTTATCTTCTTTAACTCTAATAGCACTGGCAAAATATAAAATCTCAACCACCTGGAAAAAGGTAATTTGGACATGAGTTACAAAGACCACAGAGCAAAAAGGTAGTAACTCATCACAAGTGGAAATTACTCGAGGATTATGATGTTTGCAGGGGTAATCTTTTTTAGCTGCCACTTTTAGAGATACCGAATCTGTAATACTGTGCACGAGAACAGAATACTAATCTCCAGGAAATAAGGACGACCGCATTTAAGTGTTGAATACTGATCAACTATATCGACATCCACTATACTAAAGAATACTTCTGCATTTGTTTCTGCTATGTGTTATATAACACATGATTTAGTTATGCAGCAACATAAGTTTATAATTTTCATAGAGGAGAAGGGCTTCTCTCGAGTGGACAAGGGCTTCTCTCAGTTGCAAAAGATCGTTGCTTGATCAACGACAGAGGCTGAATATGTTGCTGTGACAGAGACAAGCAAGGAGATGATATGGTTGCAGGGTTTCTTGGAGGAGCTGGGACAGAAGAGTGAGAAGAGTGTCTTACATTGTGATAGCCAGAGCGCAATTCATTTGGCGAAGAATCCCGCTTTTCATGCAAGGACCAAACACATACATGTCCGCTACCACTTCATAAGATCAGCGTTGGACGATGACATGTTGGAACTTGTGAAGATTCAAGAAAGAAAGAACCCGGCCGATATGCTTACCAAGGTTGTCACTACAGAGAAACGAAAGTTGTGTTCAACTTTAGTTGGCCTCATTACTTAATGATATGGAGGTCGTCGCCGCAGAGAGAGCTGAAAAAGATTGATAGTTAGTCTCCAAGTGGGAGATTGTTAGGATATGTGAAGCCTAACTATCAGACCTGCCCTATACTTCAGAATGAAGAGGAACAAAGTGGAACAGGAGGAACAGGATCGACGACGACGAAGTTTAAGCAAAACGACGAAGGGCGGATTTTGACTGAGGCGCGGTCGACCGCGCATGGCGCGGCGGTCGACCGCCCCAAAAGCTCCAGAGAACAACCAGATTTTTTTGCCCTTCGTCGCGGTCCGACCGCGTGTGGCGCATGAAGCGGGGCGACGCCAAAAGTCCAGAGAGCTACAATCAGCAGGAGGCTTTTCGTTTCGCGGTGGCACGACGGTCGACCGCGCGTGGCACGACGGTCGACGCCAAAACTCCAGAGACTCTGATTAGGAGAAGGATTCGTCACGGTCGAGACCGCGCGTGGTGCGGCGGTCGACCGCGAGTCGGGTTTTGGCCCAGTTACAGTTTTTGACCTGTTTCATTTTCTATTTGTAAAACCCTTAAGTCTATAAAAGGGTTGATTAGGGCATGATGTAAAAAAGACGAATATAGTGAAATTTTCTCCTGCGGCGGCCGTGGACGTAGTTTCTCACGTTGAGAAGCGAACCAAGTAAATCTTATGTGTTTGTGATTGATTGAATTCTCTCTTCTCTCCTAAATCTCTATTTCCAAATCGCATCAGGGGGGTTGTGCATCCCCAACAATATGATGCCATGAATCAATAAGAATATTGAGGTTTAAAGCAAAGTTACTCTTTACATGTAATAGTCACAAAAGACATAATTAGACAGTTAAATTAGGAGGAGCATTGGGACCAGAGCATCGGAGGATAGTTTCATCATTAACAATCATTATTCAGCATATAAATTCCGCGTCAAATATGAAGCGCTTGGGTTGAAAATTGAGTTATTCCACAACATCTAGAAAAATTGATCTTGAGATGGTTGATGGGTGAATAACCACATTTAAGACTTCTGAACAACCCATGATATGTGCAAGCACAGTGAATGTAGCTGCACGATAAAGTTGTCGGAAGGTACTTTATGAGGAGTACGCATAGAAGCACTCATCATTTCTCAAGTTTGCCTAGAATTATGCAGAATGAACACTCGTGTATGAAGCTATATCTGTATCTAGCAGGCATCTTAGATGACTGTTCTTGGATGCTCTTCTAGATATTTGTATAGTCTATCCCTAGCTTTTGTAAAATATTTTACTTCGGGATGGTTTCTGAAACTTCTTGAACCCTTATTTTTGACAGTCGTCAGGCACATATTTTATATGCATTGCACGCATTAGGATATGATTTTTTTTTTAGCTTTCTGCTTTTCAGGTTATAATGTTTAAGAAGAAACATTTCAAAATAATAGCCAGCACCTGATGATAATATACTTGGAATATGTTTCAATAGTGAGTTATGTTAAGGCCATCCACTAAAGCACTATCTGAAAATCTGTAATTATCCCTACATATCCATTTAAATGTAAATTTTAATGTCTACAATCTATTAAATCATATTGTAAACATATTATCATAACTCATTGTTGCTGCTTATGGGTAAAAATCATAGAAACGCATAAAATAACAGACAATACAAACTTGACTTTCTACTGCATTTAGGATTTGATTCTTCGGACTACCGAAAAAGTTACAGGAGAAACAACCCGGTTTGATTACAACCGTCTATTATTCAGTTGACATTATGAATCATCTAGAGCACTGTAGCACACTTACCTTCTTCAATATGTCACTGTTATCTCCTCGTCCACTGCCAGTAGTCTGTTTTCCAAAAAAGCTCGAACCCATTCCTCCGCTACTGAGCCCGCTGCCTATAGACCCGCCGTTCCCATTCGTCTTCTCCATCTTCCCAAGATGTTGCTTCTGCTGCGCCTCTAATTAATGACTTCAATATGAGCATGAAATTCACACTTATACTGTTAACATAACATCCTATCAAACAGATATACTTTGGTGAAACTTCAGTGATATGTGCATGAAAAAATCATACTTACTGTCAATTGAACAGATTATGATACAAATATGTTTTATTTCCACCAATCAACCACACACTAAAGCTGCACTGGCAAAGCTTTACACAAGACACTGGGATCCAAACTGCGGCAAGGATGTCTCTCACAAAATATACAAATATATATACTAAAAAGAAAGACCAGCCGTGCATTTTCATATATCATTTCATTTAGAGGAGAACACCCTACCCAGACCAGACCCACTCCTTAGTTTTTCCTTAGTACGAACAATATAGCTATCCACCCTCTCATTGATCCCCCTCTTTGTCTTTGCTGCTGGTGGTGGAACTGCCTCTGGCACCCTCCCCATCGGCATCAGCTCCGCCTTGGGCGGTGCAGGCGATGGAAGTGACCTTGTTTTCTCCTTGTGATCCTTAGCCTTGTGACTATGTTGGGTTTTCTCTTTTGGTGGTGGAGCTGGCTGAGGAAGAGGCGGCGGCGGAGGGCTTAAGATTGACCTAACAAAAGCATGTTAAGGAGAGTAAGAGCACGAGTAATTATAAATAGGGGTTTTTATCTTTAGGCCCATTTGTTTACCTACATTTATCTTTAAACCCAAGTATTTTAAACTGTATCTTTAAGCCCAATTCACTTTTGGTATTTGTTTTTAAACCCAATTCTAAAATACAATCCTCTCATACGTGGGTCCCCCCTATATATTTTTCCTAAATTCCAATCTTAACCTTCCAGTAAGTGGGCCCCCCTCCCACCCTCTCTCTTGCTGTAAATGGCGGGAAAGACTCCCCTTCTCTCCTCCTGTCTTCTCTATCTCTCTCATCCATTAATTCTCACCAACTTCATTCTCTCTCTCCTTCTTCATCTCCCACTTCATCTCCCATTCTCTCACTCCATTATTAGAAATGAAAGCTCTCTCCTAACCCATCAATTAATTCTCACCAACTTTCTTAGCATTTAAAGGTAAAATTTTTCAATTTACTCCACTACCAACTTTACAAATTATTATGATCATTTTATGCATGACAATTATTTGATATGTTAGTTAAATGAGTTCATAAAATTTCACATTAATTCCACTTTATTATTTCACATTAGTTATTTCACATGATTATTTCACATGATTATTTCACATTAATTAGTTACTTCACATTATTAATTCCATATTATTATTTCACATTAGTTAAATGAGTTCATATAATTTGGTAAAATGTTAGTTAAATAAGGTTTTGTAATTAACCACCCATTAATTCCACTTTATTATTTCACATTAGTTATTTCACATGATTATTTCACACTAATTTCTCATTATTATTTATGAACTCATAAAAATTAGTTAAAATTAGTTATAGCACGTATCACATACGTATAGCACGTTATGATGTAAGTATAGCATGTTAACCTATAAGTATAGCATGTTGTATCGTAAGTATAGCATGTTCTCCTGTAAGTATAGCATGTTATCATGTAAGTATAGCACGTTAACCTGTAAGTATAGCACGTTAACCTGTAAGTATAGCACGTTAACCTGTAAGTATAGCACGTTATCATGCAAGTATAGCACGTTATCATGTAAGTATAGCACGTTAACCTGTAAGTATAGCACATTATATTGTAAGTATAGCAGGTTAACCTGTAAGTATAGCACATTATATTGTAAGTATAGCACGTTATATCATAAGTATAGCACATTAATTTGTATGTATAGCACGTTAACCTAGCTTTATCTTTAAACCCAAGTATTATTAGTTACATGATAACGTGCTATACTTACAGTATTTGATATGTTAGTTAAATGTTAGTTAAATGACGTTTTGTAATTAACCACCCATTATTTCACATGATTATTTCACACTAATTTACTCCACTGCCAACTTTACTATTTATTATGATCGTTTTATGCACGACAATTACTCCACTACCAACTTTACAATTTATTATGATCATTTTGTGCATGATTATTTCACAGTAATTTACTCACACTAATTTCATTATTATTATGAATTCATAAAAACTAGTTAAAAATTAGTTATAGCACGTATCACATATGTATAGTACGTTATCATGTAAGTATAGCACGTTAACCTGTAAGTATAGCATGTTATATCGTAAGTATAACAGGTTCTCCTGTAAGTATAGCATGTTATACAGTAAATATAGCACGTTATATTGTAAGTATAGCACGTTAACCTGTAAGTATAGCATGTTATACTGTAAGTATAGCACGTTAACCTGTAAGTATAGCATGTTAATCTGTAAGTATAGCACGTTATACTGTAAGTATAGCACGTTATATTGTAAGTATAGCACGTTATACTGTAACTATAGCACGTTAACCTATAAGTATAGCACGTTAACATTTAAGTATAACACGTTAATCTGTAAGTATAGCACGTTATACTGTAAGTATAGCACGTTAATCTGTAAGTATAGCACGTTATACTGTAAGTATAGCACGTTAACCTGTAAGTATAGCACGTTATACTGTAAGTATAGCACGTTATACTGTAAGTATAGCACGTTATACTGTAAGTATAGCACGTTATACTGTAAGTATAGCACGTTATACTGTAAGTATAGCACGTTATACTGTAAGTATAGCACGTTATACTGTAAGTATAGCACGTTAACCTGTAAGTATAGCACGTTATCATGTAGCAGTATTTTAGTTGTATTGATTTTATGTGACTATATTTGATGAATTTTTTCTCTAAATTTGTTTATTTTTTGTGACAAATATAGATGGATGAAGAATTTTATTGCGCATTGACGGATTTTAGAGGAAACAATCACTTTTTAGAATTAAATGTCAACGGGAGTTACAAAGATTTGGTCGTTGCAGTCCAAAACCTAATTGCTTGTAGTAAAAGCACGATACAGTTGACATACAAAGTACCCCACACACAAGAAGTTTATGTTCGTGTATGTGATGATGGTGATGTCTCGATAATGTTCAATGTACATCGAAGTTGCAAGGAGAATATAATTGTCATGAATGCTGAGATGAATCGAGAGATATTATTTGGAATACAAGCTAACAATGTCCATATAAGGTAATTTCCACTATTGTTATAATTTCGTACTTTAACATTATCACTTTCTTAAGTCTTGTACAATTTTCTATGCAGTAATCCATATATCCCCTCTAGCGACGAACATGTTTCTCATTCACAAAATCCATCGTATTCACAAAACATGCCTCGGGAAGTTGAGAGCTCTAGTATGATTCCTATTGCATGGCACAATGCTATTAGAAGTGTTGGTCAAGAGTTTGATGATGTTGAGCATTGTCGGCGAAGTTTAAGCAATTATTCTATTGCACGAGGATTTAACTTTGAATTTGTAAAAAATGAACGCAAAAGGGTGACAGCAAAATGCAAGGCCACAAACTGTGAATGGATGGTTCATTGCACCCGTCGTAGAGATAGTGATCGATTCTATGTGAAAAAAATATGTAATTCTCATAGTTGCTTGGGAGGAGGTATAGGAAAGAAAGGATATCAACGGGCATCTCGTAAGTGGAATGCTAATCATCTCAAGACCATATTGAAGGAACAACTCACTTATCGTCCAATTGATTTTCAGAAGAAGCTTAAAATGGAATTTGGTTTGGACATCCCTTATCATAGAATTTGGTGGGGAAAAGAGCTAGCTCAACGTGATTTGTATGGTGATACTAAATTTTCATATGACCAACTCCGATGGTATAAGGATAAAGTTTTAGAAACTAATCCAGGATCAATTGTTCACTTAGAGCATGAAGACGGAAGATTTACACGAGTATTTGTGTCTTATTATGCTTGTTGGAAGGGGTTTGCGGAGGGATGTAGGCCAATATTGTTCTTGGATGGTACACATCTTTTTGATAGGTATGGTAGAGTTCAATCTAATCAAAACTTGCATTAATGTACTACTTCATATTATACTTTGTTTCATGATTGTTCTTTTCTTTTTTAGGTATAAAGGAACCTTACTTGCCGCAACTGCTCTAAATGGAGATGGAGGTATGTTTCCCGTAGCAATTTGCATATGCGGGACGGAAAATGAGAGTAATTGGGAATGGTTTTTGGAATGCATTCAAGACATTCTCTTCAATGATGAAGATTCATATACTCCAGATGATGAACTGGTGTTAATCTCCGATAGGGACAAAGGACTTCAGAATTCTGTGAAGAAATACTTTCCATGGTCACATCACTCTTATTGTATTCGTCATCTTTTGGCTAATTTTAAGAATAACCTATCGAAAAAAGGTATTATACCACCTTTACGAGATGAATGTGTGCAAATTATGAAGAGGGCCGCTTATGCATACACTTCTCGTGCCTATAACAATGAATGCAACGAGCTACGGAACAAATCAGAGATCGCCTATTATGAAATGTTGAGGATGAGTCCAGAAAATTGGGCTAATTGTTATTTTCCTGGGAAGAGGTTAAAATTAAAGTTTTTACAAAATTTCAAATGCAAATCTTCAAGATATATGTTCCTGCTATACTTACTATTTATTGACATGCATGTAGATATGGATGGTTGACATCAAACGTAGCGGAGTCATTCAATTCTTGGATCAAAGAAGCTCGTTATTTGCCAATTACCCAAACAATTGATAATATCCGCAAGAAAATGATGAGGATGAGTTTTGAAAGGCGGGAGGCATCACAAAAGTGGACCACAATATTTGTTCCTACTGTGGAAGAGCACCTTATTCATATCAATGAGCAATCACGTTGTCTTTCTGCAATTCCTTCTACTACCGGAAGGTACGAGGTGTATGATTTGCCCACCGTTGAAGTAGATTTGAATGAACGCACATGCACTTGTCGTGAATGGCAAGTTGTCGGGCTACCTTGCAAACATGCTGCGACGGTTATTCGACAGAATATGGACACCCTTTACTCCTATATTTCCCACTACTTTAGTGCGGAGACATACCGCAAATGCTACTCCTTTCCGATATACCCAATTCCTGACGATGACAAGCCATATATAGATGATGAAAATATGGTGATTCGGCCACCAACAACTTCAATTCTTCGTGGAAGACCAAGGACAAAGCGCATTCCTTCGGGATTGAATCCGGCCAAAGAGTTAAAATGTAGTAGATGTCAACAGTATGGTCACAACCGTAGAACATGTAGACAGCCTATTGCAGACTAGATATAGTCTACGCTATACTTTTGGTTAGAAGACATGCTATACTTTTGGATAGAAGACATGCTATACTTTTGTCATGATTTTGTATGTATCCTATGTGTTTGTTATCAATGAAAGACATGCTATACTTTTGGTCTTTTTACTTTTGTCATAATTTTGTATGTATCCTATGTGTTTGTTATCAATGAAAGACATGCTATAATTTTTGTATGTATCCTATGTCAATGAAAGACATGCGATACTAACTCCTTAACGTGCTATACTCTTAATATAACAATCTAATCTCAATTAAAATCTAATCTCTCTTCATTAAACTCGTAAATAGGGTGGCAAAGTGGTAAATAACCAAAGCCCAACCCAAACAGGAAAACGCGTAAATAGCATAACTGATGAGTGGATGGTTCATTGCACCCGTCGTAGAGATAATGATCGATTCTATGTGAAAAAAATATATAGTTCTCATAGTTGCTTGGGAGGAGGCATAGGAAAGGAAGGATATCAACGGGCATCTCGTAAGTGGAATGCTAATCATCTCAAGACCATATTGAAGGAACAACTCACTTATCGTCCAATTGATTTTCAGAAGAAGCTTAAAATGGAATTTGGTTTGGACATCCCTTATCATAGAATTTGGTGGGGAAAAGAGCTAGCTCAACGTGATTTGTATGGTGATACTAAATTTTCATATGACCAACTCCGATGGTATAAGGATAAAGTTATAGAAACTAATCCGGGATCAATTGTTCACTTAGAGCATGAAGACGGAAGATTTACACGAGTATTTGTGTCTTATTATGCTTGTTGGAAAGGGTTTATGGAGGGATGTAGACCAATATTGTTCTTGGATGGTACACATCTTTTTGATAGGTATGGTAGAGTTCAATCTAATCAAAAGTTGCATTAATGTACTACTTTATACTTTGTTTCATGATTGTTCTTTTCTTTTATAGGTATAAAGGAACCTTACTTGCCGCAACTGCTCTAAATGGAGATGGTGGTATGTTTCCCGTAGCAATTTGCATATGCGGGACGGAGAATGAGAGTAATTGGGAATGGTTTCTGGAATGCATTCGAGACATTCTCTTCAATGATGAAGATCCATATACTCCAGATGATGAACTGGTGTTAATCTCCGATAGGGACAAAGGACTTCAGAATTCTGTGAAGAAATGCTTTCCATGGTCACATCACTCTTATTGTATTCGTCATCTTTTGGCTAATTTTAAGAATAACCTATCGAAAAAAGGCATTATACCACCTTTACGAGATGAATGTGTGCAAATTATGAAGAGGACCGCTTATGCATACACTTCTCGTTCCTATAACAATGAATGCAACGAGCTAAGGAACAAATCAGAGATCGCCTATTACGAAATGTTGAGGATGAGTCCAGAAAATTGGGCTAATTGTTATTTTCCTGGGAAGAGGTTGAAATTTAAATTTATGCAGAATTTTAAATGCAAATTTTTGAGATATATGTTCCTGCTATACTTACTATTTATTGACATGCATGTAGATATGGATGGTTGACATCAAACGTGGCGGAGTCATTCAATTCTTGGATCAAAGAAGCTCGTTATTTGCCAATTACCCAAACAATTGATAATATTCGCAAGAAAATGATGAGGATGGGTTTTGAAAGGCGGGAGGCATCCCACAAGTGGACCACATCATTTATTCCTACTGTGGAAGAACACCTTATTCATATCAATGAGCAATCACGTTGTCTTTCTGCAATTCTTTCTACTACAGGAAGGTACGAGGTGTATGATTTCCCCACCGTTGAAGTAAACTTGAATGAACGCACATGCACTTGTCGTGAATGGCAAGTTGTCGGGCTACCTTGCAAACATGCTGCGACGGTTATTCGACAGAATATGGACACCCTTTACTCCTATATTTCCCACTACTTTAGTGTGGAGACATACCGCAAATGCTACTCCTTTCCGATATACCCAATTCCTGACGATGACAAGCCATGTATAGATGATGAAAATATGGTGATTCGGCCACCAACAACATCAATTCTTCGTGGAAGACCAAGGACAAAGCGCATTCCTTCGGGATTGAATCCGGGCAAAGAGTTAAAATGTAGTAGATGCCAACAGTATGGTCACAACCGTAGAACATGTAGACAACCTATTGCGGACTAGATATATTCTACGCTATACTTTTGGATAGAAGACATGCTATACTTTTGGACAGGTTAACATGATATACTTTTGGGTGCTATACTTTTGTCATGTAAGACATGTTATACATGTGGATACATTTGGATGTAAAATGTGCTATACTTATGATATCAATGAAAAACATGCTATACTTTTGGATGTAGGATTTGTGTTTGTTATCATAATTTTGAATATAGGATACTATACTTACAAAATAACGTGTCATCATTACAATATAATGTGCTATACTTATAAGATAACGTGCTATACTTGCAGGTTAATGTGCTATACTTACAGTATAACGTGCTATACTTACAGGTTAACGTGCTATACTTACAGGTTAACGTGCTATACTTACAGTATAACGTGCTATACTTACATGTTAATGTGCTATACTTACAGGTTAACGTGCTATACTTACATGTTAACGTGCTATACTTACATGTTAACGTGCTATACTTATGATGTAACGTGCTATACTTATGAAATAATGTGCTATACTTATGATATAATGTGCTATACTTACAACATAATGTGCTATACTTATAAGATAACGTGCTATACTTACAGGTTAACGTGCTATACTTATGACATATCATGCTATACTTACAGGTTAACGTGCTATACTTACAGTATAACATGCTATACTTACAGGTTAACGTGCTATACTTACAGTATAACGTGCTATACTTATACTATAATGTGCTATACTTACAGGTTAACGTGCTATACTTACAGTATAACATGCTATACTTACATGTTAACGTGCTATACTTACAGGTTAACGTGCTATACTTATGATGTAACGTGCTATACTTATGATATAATGTGTTATACTTATGATATAATGTGCTATACTTACAACATAATGTGCTATACTTATAAGATAGCGTGCTATACTTACAGGTTAACGTGCTATACTTATGACATAACATGCTATACTTACAGGTTAACGTGCTATACTTACAGTATAACATGCTATACTTACAGGTTAATGTGATATACTTACAGTATAACGTGCTATACTTACACTATAACGTGCTATACTTACAGGTTAACGTGCTATACTTACAGTATAACATGCTATACTTACATGTTAACGTGCTATACTTACAGGTTAACGTGCTATACTTATGATGTAACGTGCTATACTCATGAAATAATGTGCTATACTTATGATATAATGTGCTATACTTACAACATAATGTGCTATACTTATAAGATAACGTGCTATACATACAACGTAATGTGCTATACTTATGACATAACATGCTATACTTACAGGTTAACGTGCTATACTTACAGGTTAACGTGCTATACTTACAGTATAACGTGCTATACTTACAGGTTAACGTGATATACTTACAGTATAACATGCTATACTTACATGTTAACGTGCTATACTTACAGGTTAACGTGCTATACTTATGATGTAACGTGCTATACTCATGAAATAATGTGCTATACTTATGATATAATGTGCTATACTTACAACATAATGTGCTATACTTATAAGATAACGTGCTATACTCATGAAATAATGTGCTATACTTATGATATAATGTGCTATACTTACAACATAATGTGCTATATTTATAAGATAACGTGCTATACTTACATGTTAACATGCTATACTTACAGTATAACGTGTTATACTTATGACATAATATGCTATACTTATAAGATAACGTGCTATACTTACATGTTAACATGCTATACTTACAGTATAATGTGCTATACTTATGACATAACGTGCTATACTTACAGTATAACGTGCTATACTTACAGGTTAACGTGCTATACTTACAGGTTAACGTGCTATACTTACAGGTTAACATGCTATACTTATAGGTTAACGTGCTGTACTTACAGTATAACGTGCTATACTTACATGTTAACGTGCTATACTTATGATATAACGTGCTACACTTATGATATAATGTGCTATACTTACAATATAACGTGTTAGTGTTGCTCAATTATAAAGCTTGTGAATGAGAGCCTATAGTGGTAGAGTTGATCTCTTTAGGGGATCAACATGTGTCTGTTTTTGGTGTTTACGTTTGAAAGGAGAACTCTATATATGTTGCTGTAATTCTGATGCAACTAGAGAGAGTGAAGTGTGGAAAGCTTCCATTAATTATGTGTGAATGTCCTTTGCATCCTTTTGTTGTGTTATGGTTATGTGTAACATGCTGATATCTGTAATAAACCATCAATTTCAATGACGTAAAAGCATACAAAACTTTACATAACCTATAATTTAACCACTGTGGTTTAGTACACAAAATGACTTTACAAATGACTTTACATAACCAATCCCAACAACAGTCTCATAGGTTTCATACAAATCACTATACATCAAAACTTTCCAAACATATATATGTTCTTTTCAAATGACTTTACATAACCACAGTAGCTGATTGCACAAAATGATTTTACAAATGACTTTACATAACCAATCCCATCAACAGTCCCATAGGTTTCAGACAAATCACTTTACAAATAACTTTCCAAACATATATATGTACACAAAAAATGCTTGATATGATAATTGGCATCTAGCATTCGGGGAATTGGTCTTGATGATCACGCTGATTTCCTAAAAGCAAAATATATATGATTGATCAAAAGAACAATAGATTGAGTTTAAAAACGGTTCAATGAACATTGCAATTATAGAAAATATACCTTCAGATAGAAATAGAGCAACGATGCGAGCTCTATGTCTCGCACAATCCTTTTGGTCAATTGAAATAGTTTGACCGGAATCGAGGCTAAACATATATGCCATCAAGAACACCCCGCAATCCAAGCTACTGCAAGTTCAAATGTTTGCAATATCAATATAACAGTATCTATGCATTAGCACATATGAAAAAACAACAGATGAATAAGTCGAATACACTAACCCCCGTTGTTGAGGTACATCAACACTTTCTACCTCCTGACAAGTAGTAATGTCTAAATACCAAACATCGGGAATGGTAGAAATAAGCTTCACTCTAAATTCACTAGCATCAGACATATATCCACGTAGAGAAGAATAATGAAGAAATCTTCTATCCTTTACAGAGAATACCAACAAATGCCAATGAAATGAAGTTAGGAGTGGAAAAATAATCTTATCAAGTTCTTGGAAGCGAGTAGTCGTTATTGGCTTAAACATTCGATCCACACTCGACGGGTTATTCTTATTAATGCATCTCTAAGAAAACAAAGAAAGTTCAGATTAACATATGAATATAGCTTATGAAACTTACAACATAGTCTCAGATTGGATTTCTACTTACGGTTACCCATGGACTGCATACGTGTATGTCCTTTGCATAGTTGGGACGTGTCTCCATCAACCTATTTAGAAGCACGACATAGGCGGCTATAACCTGAAATGTAGATAATAAATTGTAAATATTACTGGTACGAAAACAAATTCCAAACATTCAAGGCCCCCCCCCCCTGCCAGGGGGCGCCCCAACCAAAAAAAAACCCACCAACAAAAAAATAAAAACCTACAACACGTGCATCAGTGCATGTAAGACTGCATCGGTGCATGTAAGAGATGTGCAAGGCTTCTCAATTGAAGCCTGACTATGATAATCATGGCAAGGAAAGCTGATGCAAAATGGTGGTTTTGATGTTCTATAATCTTTGATGAATCAACATTTGTCTACATTGCTTTGAGGAGGACGTTACCCCTTACAGTACAATATGCTCACCTTATAGTTGTTGGCTCTGAAATTTCAAAAATGAATTATAAGACCTGAACCATAGTTTATCCGTAAACACAAAAGCCAAATAAAATACTAATCAGCACTGGAATGCATATAGACAAATAAGCTCTCATAGCTGTACTTCTATCTCAGTTTGTTTTAAATATGATATGAAATAGAACATGAGACAAGTAATGAATAAGCTAAAACAATCCACAATATATGAGATATCAGGGAAGTGAATCGTACATAATAAAATTGTAACTATTAGTGTTATATACTAACGCGCATTGTGTGAGGCATGAAAAGAACAGATACTTACGTCGCAACTAATTGCCTCTCCTTTAAGTAACTCCAATGCATCCTTACGTGTTATCAACGCATCTATAGACGACCACACTAATGTCTCACTACATATGAAGAAAATTTATAACATGTATTAATGAATAAACTTCGTACAATTTGAAAAGTAGATAAGTAAATCATTCAAAATACACTTACGCGGACATATTCTTCTCCTTCCAAAAGTTATCTAGCAGTTCTCTCTCCGCATCCATTACTTCCTTCCTTCCCGGATAATTTGGTCGTCCTTTTCTATTAACAAGCGAGACAAAAGGAGTCTTCAATGATGGCCCAGCATGTCGAGATCTTGAGAGAACTGTTCTTTTGATGGAAGGGGTTTTACGCATGCTTTCAATCTTGCTTACATCGCGTGGGCTAAGAATAAAGGCATCATCATCCACTTCCATTGAATCCAAGTCCACTTGATCATTACCACCATTCCCCTCATCATCCTCCTCATTCCCGCCATCACCTCTCCCCTCATCTTTCTCATCCATATCTTCATCAGCCCCCTCCGCATCCTCCTCATTCCCGCCATCACCTCTCCCCTCATCTTCCTCTTCCTCATTCCCCTCATCATCCCCCTCCACATCCTCCTCATTCCCCTCATTATTTCCCTCCTCATCCTCCTCATTCCCCCTATCATCCCCCTCCTCCTCATCCCCCCTGTCATCACTATCATCGCCATCATCCTCATCATCCTCATCTCCTCCATCACTATCAACATCCTCTTCTTTCTCACCAAATTTTTCCCTCCTTATCTTCAAGAGAAGGTCTAATTCCACCTTTTTTTATGTATGAGCTGATCCAACTCAGCTTTGGCGATTACCTACACATAAATAGCCCAAGTAACTCCAATTTAGGGATGAACATCAAATAAAAATCATTATGTAAAAGGATAGGGAGCAATTAACTAACATGGAATAAAAATGAAAATATGTATACCTCTCTCTCTCTCTCTTCAATCTTGTAGGGGCAGCTTTTCTCATTTCAAATTCGGAAGCCCTCGAGTCAATCACATGCTTCCTAAAATTATTCGGGTCTCTAATCAACTCTTGCACAGCACTCCTCCGTAGAGATCCTGGACCCTTGTAGAAGCTTAGGATGGGTGGTAGGGATTCTACTCCTACGCGAAGGCGTAATTTTCCCACAAGCTCATAAAACCAAATCTGCGAGAAAATGAAAATTTTAGCTCAACAATAAACATGACTAAATGAAATAAATATATACAATGGAGAATGACATAAAAATATAGTAAAGGTTAACTTACCACTAGAACCGAGGCAAAACCCCCCATATAACCGCCTCTAGATCGATTTCCCTCAGCCCTCTTAGTGATGGTTTTCTTGGCCTTATTCATCTCAGTACGCAGCACATTGTATACTAATTCAGCCTAATTATACTCCTTAAGAGTGTCCAATTTTTCAGCATATCTAAATGCAAACAAGGGACAACTCATACTAGCTTGAGGGCATAATATAAATCCAATAATGAAAGAAACAAGCATCTGTGGGAAAAGAGGATCTCTACGCTCAGCCATATGCTTGATAAGTTCACCCATCCTATCTCTTCTAGCACACACAACCTTCTTCTTACCCTCGTCAATTTTCTTCTTTCCTTTTCTAGTCACACGCTTACTATCTTCTTCAATTTCAGCCGCGGTACTATATGAAAGCACAAGCTTGTAGATTGTATCGCGATCACTTCTATGAAACCGCGTGTCTACTATAGATCCTCCCATCGGAAGACCCGTGATTCTCCCAACTTCTTCAACATCAAAGGAGGTCCATTTTTCTCTAATTTTAAAACTACTTTTTTCGACATTAAATACTCCCAACAAACAATCCACTATAACTGGTTGCACTGGAAGATCTGGAACATCTAAGTAGCCATAAAATGGAGTGTCACGAAGGGCAATTCGTTGATCTTCCGATAAATAAGTAGAAATCTAGAAATCTGATTTTGAAGGTCCCGGAAGTACCCAATGTTCGATGGAATTCGCACTAAAGCCATGAGATAGAATTTTCTGCAACCATAAAACATAAGGCGACTTTAGTTGTCTATCATATTTACAGACAAAATTGTATCAAATGTTTACAGAATCAGATGTTTACAGACAAAATTGTATCATATTTACAAACAAAATTGTAACAGACAATCTCAATACTCAAATTACCACGCTTTAGCTTTATATCAACCTATTTACAGCCTATGATATTTTTTCCTCTTCTCGCTCAGTGAAATGTAGCAAATGTTAACATATGTACAATAACAGACATTTGTATCAAACTTTAGATGTCCCAGAATTGGGACTGAATATACGCAAAAATTTATGAACTTAAAAACGTAAGAAAACCAATACCAATCCTCAATTATAAAGTCATGAATTCAAAACAATATAAACGCAACAACTAAGCTAAAATTGTTGAGTTTAAGAGCCAATAATTATCTATGCAGTCAATATCCAAATATCAAAAATAAAAAAGTTCGACGGCAACCCAGCCAATGCTCGTGAGAAATCAATACCTGAAACAGTCAAGTTGGGGCTGATCTCAAATGGGGAAGATGAGAGAGAGAGATACTAGGTTTTATGGGGCCAATCAAAGGGGTATTTTGGGTTTTTACATTCATTCTGTATAAATACAAGTAGTCAAAAATACTGTATTTTAGAATTGGGTTTAAAGACAAAAACTAAAAGTGAACTGGGGTTAAAGATACAGTTTGAAATACTTGGGTTTAAAGATAAATGTAGGTCCACAAATGGGCCTAAAGACAAAAACCCCTATTTTATATAGGTTGCGTCATAAATAGGTCGATCCAAAGAAGTCATTTATTAGTCGGGTCGTAAACGGATCTAACCCGCCGACTCGTTTAACTTTAACTCATTTATCATTCAACTCCTAACATTCAAAATTTATAAACCACAACTATAAAATATTAGTACTTATGAAAAACTACAAAATTCATAAACTACATACAACACTATGAAAATTTACAATTTGCAGAAAACACCCTTAGAGGTTTAAAAACATCCTAAACATCTTGAAAATTACAAAAATACAACCTCAAACAATTAAATTTATAAAAACACTGCCTAGAATTATTAAAACCTACAAACAGTACAAAATCTAAAGATTACAAATAACACCATGAAATTTTTGAAATTTGTAGAAAACACTATGATAGTTTCAAAAGTTACCAAAAACACTCTAGATAAGTCAAATTTTACAAAAACACACCCTTGAAAAATCAAAATCTATAAATAACTACACAATCTATAACTTATAAATAGCACCATGAAAAATTTAAAATTTTTAAGAAACACCCTAATAGTTTTAAAAGTTGCAAATGATCCAAAATAAGTCAAAATTTAAAAAAAAAATTTGAAACTTATGAACAGTAAAAGTTTATAATTTATAAATACAAAAACCCCATAGAAAGTTTAGAGTTTTGCAAAAAAAAGACACTTAATGTTTGAAAAATTACAAAATACATGCTTAAAAGTCAAACTTTTAATAAACACTAGTTCTTGTGCACGTGCATTGCACGTAGTTAAATATCACAATATTTTTTTATTTTATTACAATAAAATAAGTCAGATTCATTTTGAGTTAAAATCTATAAACATGGATTATTACATTTGATATAAAAATTATTTAAACATTTTAAAAAAATTGTGAAATAGATGATTAATTTTGAAAATCCCTTGGGACCAAGAATAAACAACTAACAAGTTTGTAGTGGAAGCTGGGGGAATGTAATACATTCTTAAGAATTATTAATCTTTTCTTAGTTTGTTTATAATAATATGATCTCATTATTAACGAACTACAATGCCTACTACATTTTTTGTTGGGCCCATGTGAGTCCTTATTGCAATGAATGTTATACAATTTAAGTACAAAGAAAAAATATGGGTTGATCAATGGTGTAATTGGTGAGGGGAAACTCCAGCAGCTTAATTTGGTATGTGGATATATTATAGATGGAGATGGAGAATGGTGGTTTTGAAAATAGTGGGTGTATGTGGGTAATTAATATGGTTTTTGTTTGAGTGGTTTTCTTCGTTCATTTTTAAGATATTTGTGGTCCTGTGGATATATATAGCTATAGTATTGCTACTCTCTTTTGATTTTCTGAAAGAGTTTGGGTGTTAAAAAATTAAATTATCTAATCGGACTAAAGTAGAATCATATAAGTTTAGCCCATGTATAAAATTTATTTTAACCAACACCTATGTGTAAATATTATAATTGGCATTAAGATCTAAAATATGTGTGAGATTCTCTTTGATTTTTATACAAACAGTATCTATTTAAATAATAATAGTATAATTTAACTTTATGATCTGAAAAAAGATCAAACATACAATATAAGTAATTGCTTTAAAATAATCTAATCTAATAAGAAAAAAATAGATGAAAATGATGTGAAAATTATTACAATTTAATTATTTATAATTTTTAAATAATCTAATAAGAAGAAAATAACAAATGCACATACCTATAGAAAGAGATGAAAGTACTATGAAATTTATTATAATTTTTAATCTGAAAAAAGATCAAACATTCAATATAATTAATTGCTTTAAAATAATTTTGATAAGAAGAAAATAGATGAAAGTGCTGTGAAAATTGTTGATATATCTTGATATAAAAAAGATAAAATATACAATATAATTAATTAATTTGAAATAATCTCTAGAAGGAGATGAAAGTACTATAGAAATTATTGTAATTTCTTGGCTTATATACATTGGTATGTAATGTTGCATGTGAGAGGATAACAATTATAAATAGAGTTCTATTTAAATAATAAGAGTATAATTAAACTTTAAAACTAATTATGCAGTACCGTGAACTACTTGAACTTTAGTTGGTGAGAGATCGCCACGTTGTGTTCTCATATCATAGCTGTTTGTTTTAATTTTTCTTTTTTATAATTTTGAGAATGATTTTATCTTTTTAATTTGTTTGGTGTATTTTGCAAATACCCCATCCGCATTATGCACATTTTTAGGTCTGCGCTATTCCTGGTTAGACCTCTAGGCGGACATTATTTGTCTCACTAATTTGTTTGGGTTTTGCATATATATACGCCATTTATCTTGTATACATTTATAAATTTAGCATTTAATAACTTCATTCAGATTTACATTTTAATTTAAACAATGTCCTTATCTTCATACTATGTATATCCAATAAGAATTCATCAATTTATCAACTCACTCTTACTTAATGGATTGATATTTGAATTTCAAGGGTATTTTTGTCTACCAAAAGATTTTTCCGAACTCGTGCTTTTAAAAGGAGTATGATATGATGTTTCGAAAATATCAGAAATTATGAAAAGTACAAAATTAGCAGCACCATGAAGTTTTTTGAAATTTGTAAAAAACAACCTAAAAGTTTAGAAAATTGCAAACACGCCTTCAAAAAGTTAAATTATTATAGAAACATGCACTAGAAATAATAAAAATTACAAATAGTACAAAATCCATAAGTTATAAACAACAGGTTGAAAATTTTAAAATTTATATATAGAAAACACCCTAAAAGTTTCAAAATTGTAAAATACACCTCAAAAGTCAAATATTACAAACACACAGCGCATAAATATCAAAACTTATATAAATAGTACAAAACTATAACTTACAAACAACAATGTGAAGATTATGAAATTTGCATCAAACACCACACCTTATTAAGTCAAATATTATAGAAATACATGCCAAAAATATGAAAACTTATAAAATAGTATAAAATCTATAGCTTATAAAAAGCAATGTGAGAATTTTGGTATTTGCAAAAAACAACCTAAAAGCTTCAAAAATCACAAAAAACACCCTAAATTCAAAATTAAAAAATAATTGAAAAGTCAAAACTTACAAAGGACATAAAGTTTATAATTTAGAAAAAGTCCACGAAGAAAATAATATTTGCATAAAATACCCTAAAGCTTTTAAAATTTACAAAAAATGCCCTCAAAATTCAAATTTTACAAAGAACACCCTGAAAATATCTAAACTTCTAAACAGTAACAAAACCTATGAAGGATAAATAGGATCATAAAAACTTTGACCATGGACTTTATGTTAAGTACATGAAAATTATAAAACAATTAAATGGGTCACTTGGGTCAGTGGGTATATATAACCCGTTTAATAAACGGGGTTGACCCGATTATTTGATGGGTCAGGTCGGGTCGACCCATTTGCCACCCCTAGGTGAGAGGATATGGGAGTAGAGTATGGTCATAGAGGAGATTATTCTTGCTTTGGTGTAGGAGGTGAGCTGGTGAGATAAGTCTAGCGAGGATACAAAGTGAAAAACAGCTTATAGGGATCATATTCCTCCTTTAATTCCTGTTGTGCACGGCGCGGAAGCCAAACAAACAACCAACTATGATGCTTTGAGAAACCAAACCAACAAACGCCGAGAGAAAGACCAAACAAAACACAAACACCAAAGTTTTACGTGGTTCGGCAATTGCCTACGTCCACGGGGCAAGAAGGGGGGTGGGTTTTCACTAATAGAGAAGGAGAGTACAAATTGAGATTACAAATCGCTCAAACGAACCAACTAATCTCACCAACAAATCTCTCAAACTCTCAACCAATAACCCTAACAAATAGCTCAGAAAGATCTCTCTTTTCTGTGCTCCAAAATCCCCAGATTTGCTCCTACAAAACCCTCAAATCGTATTGGTATTTATACCAAAACAGAAACCCAAACAGACTGCAAATAGGAACTCTAACTTTCCAAAAAACCCGTCATAAGTCGACTTAACAGTCTGCATAAGTCGACTTGGCAGAGCGAAAAACAACAACTGGAGAACAGATCGTAAGTCGACTTATCAGACCTGATAAGTCGACTTGGCAGAGCAAAAAACTAACAATCCAGAGCAGAACGTAAGTCGACTTAACAGTCTGTATAAGTCGACTTACCATAAGTCGACTTGTGCCTGTGCATGAGTCGACTTATGACACAGAATCTGCAAAAACCTGAATTTTCCAAATTTCTCCACAATTCTCCACCTCGGCGAAGTTTTCCCAAAACTGAGCCGACACCAACCAAACAAATGCCTCACATAATGAGACCCAAACGGGAGTGCGAACACTCACCCCAAATGTCGATGTCGCTCACCAAATCGGCTGCATCAAAACTGACTGCCTACGTATCCTCTTGCCCAAGGAATCAAGCCTTCACGTAGTTCATCCAACGGCCTCCAAAGGCCCTCAAACAAATAGAAAAGTCTGCAACTCTTCCCCAGTATCGCCGACGGATCTGCAACTGATAGCGGCCCCAAACTGATACAAATCAAATACCTCCATCTGAGGTAAACCAATGGCCGTATCCAAATCATGTCCACCAGCTACCACCGAATCCAAAACCAATCCATCATCTGCATCCGAAATCAAATGATCCCCAACCTGTGTCACCTCAGCTGGAGTCCCGAATGATGCAGTATGATCTGAAGTACGTGGAGTAATCTCCACCCAACGTGGAGTAGCATCACTCTCCACCTGCTGCGATATCCAAACGACCTGATCAACCCTCCCCCCCTGCCGAGAGTCAAAAGTGACATACCTGCTCAGAACAAAATCAGAAGCTCCCAAACGATAATCAACTGAGCCTCCGAACCCCAAACTCGCAATCGGATCTAATCTCACATCCACGATGTAACCAAATGCTGGGTATCCAAATATCCGACACAACCCAAAATCTGAAGCAGCTCCACCAGATCCAATAACTCCTAATGCAGCAGTCGGCGACCTATGCATAAGATGACCCAAATATGTCGAAGCCCGCACACCAATGCCAATGCTCGACATCAAACGCCGATCCTCCTCCAGAAAGGAACGACCCATCGAAACTGTCATCTCATCTCGTCGCCCCAAAGTCTCCACACCAATGAAGTGTCTCCTATTGCCGTGAGCTCGGCACCAACGCAAGAAAGGACCCCTACCAAAGCTGAAACAATGAGTTACCTTTCTGCCAATACACTTCTTCCAATTGTTGTTGACTTCTAGGACTTTACACCAACGGGAACTGGTCGCGACCCAATAATGCCTAGAACAATCACCAACTGTGGAAACCAAGATACGATTACCTCCCAATGATGCCTCCTTGGAAGGCCCCCAAATGCCTGACTGAACACCTCCAAAAAGACCCCTCGCTCGATGGATAGAAGTGCCAAACTCCACCACGGTCTCGCTCATCCTAATGTGCTCACAGGACTTCAATCTGCAGGTCATAGCACTCCTCAACAACCAATGCACGGTATTACCAATCATATACCCCAGCACCAAACAATGCCACAGTCTAGCCGAATCTGATGAAGTCGTCATTTCCCTATCAATCACCGTGCTTCCGTGCAAATAATACAAATTTCTTCTTCTGACGCCCTTCATCACAATCATGGACCCAAATGTAACCTTCAAGCGTGCATCCGCCAAGGTCACCCTATAGCCAGCTGCCTCCAAAGCTCCAAGTGAAATGATGTTCTTCTTCAACTGAGGAACGAACCTCACTCCAACCAACTCCCGAATCACCCCGTCACTCATCCTGATCCGAACAGTACCAATACCACCAATAGAGCATTTGTGATCATTCCCCATGAGCACGAAATCCCCTCTTTCCAACTCCTGAAAGCTGGAGAACCAATCCCTCCTAGGGCAAATGTGGTATGTAGCACCCGAATCCAATATCCACTCTGTAGAGTAGGCAACACAAACTGACGGCAGTGCAGATAACGAGTAGCCCGAAGAATCCGAATCTGAATCGTTGCCACTAGCCTTGACAACATTCGCCTCTGAAGCTTGAATAGCTTTTCCCTTATTCTTCCCGGCTCGATCAACTAACTTTGGGCAATCGGCTTTCCAATGTCCATCTTCTTTGCAAAAGGCACATTGATTCTTACGAACTCCAAGATGTGCCCCTCTAGACTGCGACCTCCCACTACGGTTTGGACCCTTTGCTCTTGCGACCAACGCCCCCGCTACCGGCTCAAACGAAGTCTCCTTATCCTTCTTTCGAAGCTGATAATTCACAAGTGCAGCGGTGACCTCACTATACGAAAGAGATGCCTTCCCATTAATAAGAGTAAGAACGAAGGTCTCATATTCCTCGTCAGGCAAGGAACTCAATAGCAACAACGCCTTGTCCTCATCTTCAATCTTAACATCCACATTCGCCAAATCCGCAAGAAGCTTCGTGTAGTGGTTCATGTGATCACCAATGGAGGTTCCTTTCTTCAACTGGAAGCGGTAAAGCCTCCTCTTCAAATGCAAGCGATTCTCCACACTCTTGGTCAAATACTTGCTCTCAAGGATCTCCCAAATCTTCTTTGCAGAAGTCTCATTGATCACATCATACTTTAGATCTTGAGTGAGACAAGACCTAATCACACCACACGCCGTTCGATTCATCTTTTTCCAAACCTTCTCATCAATGTTGTCCGGTTTCCCGTCCAACTCCAACGTATCTTCCAAATTTTGCGCGTTGAGCGCATCCATGACTTCGCATCGCCAAAGTCCAAAATTGTTTGTGCCATTGAACTTTTCCACATCAATCTTCATTGAGTGGATATTCAAGCTTTGGACGGTCTTCACGCCGGAAGTACTGCCCACAACTCCTTCTTTCTCGGCCATAATCCTCAAGGCACCACCAAACCAATGCGGAAACAAACGAGAAATAGATCCAAACTGAAAAAGACGAGATTTTTACAAAAAAAGATCCCACCTTTATCACCAAACGAAGCCCTAGATGAACTTCCAAAGCGATCTACTCCTCCAAATAGCCCAAGCGTAGCCCGAGCTCTGATACCACTTGTTGTGCACGGCGCGGAAGCCAAACAAACAACCAACTATGATGCTTTGAGAAACCAAACCAACAAACGCCGAGAGAAAGACCAAACAAAACACAAACACCAAAGTTTTACGTGGTTCGGCAATTGCCTACGTCCACGGGGCAAGAAGGGGGGTGGGTTTTCACTAATAGAGAAGGAGAGTACAAATTGAGATTACAAATCGCTCAAACGAACCAACTAATCTCACCAACAAATCTCTCAAACTCTCAACCAATAACCCTAACAAATAGCTCAGAAAGATCTCTCTTTTCTGTGCTCCAAAATCCCCAGATTTGCTCCTACAAAACCCTCAAATCGTATTGGTATTTATACCAAAACAGAAACCCAAACAGACTGCAAATAGGAACTCTAACTTTCCAAAAAACCCGTCATAAGTCGACTTAACAGTCTGCATAAGTCGACTTGGCAGAGCGAAAAACAACAACTGGAGAACAGATCGTAAGTCGACTTATCAGACCTGATAAGTCGACTTGGCAGAGCAAAAAACCAACAATCCAGAGCAGAACGTAAGTCGACTTAACAGTCTGTATAAGTCGACTTACCATAAGTCGACTTGTGCCTGTGCATGAGTCGACTTATGACACAGAATCTGCAAAAACCTGAATTTTCCAAATTTCTCCACAATTCCATGGTTATCTTCTTTCTGATATGACAAGATCGCCTTACAGTACATTAGACATCAACTCGAAGTAATGTGACAAATTTGACTCATAAAGCTATATTAGTTTTTAATAACTTCTAATCTTCCTCTTGCCTCATATTGTACTTTTCCTTCTCCTCTTCTTCATACAAATTATGTATCTATTTTCTCTAGTTAATAAGTTCCCTATATTTCCCCGGTTACTCATAAAATCTGACTATGTTGTTTTCTGTTAACTCCATCTAAAATTGTAAGTGAAGCTTAACTCAATGTTAAAGAAGAAAGTTGGAATAGAGGAGGTCACAGCTTGAACCATTGAAGAATCAGTTGTTGTTCAGAAAGAAAAGAACCAAAAGAAACGAAGAAAAGATAACTTTATATGAATAATTTCTTGTGCAGTGTAGTTTATCTAGCGATTTGGATCTCACGTGAATGATTTCCATTTGAATCTTAACAATTATAAAAATCCAGTATATGATTTTAAGATCAAATAAAACTGTAAGGGCAGACTATTGCATATCAAGACATATGTAAGATGAAGTATCAGTATCAGAATGCCCAAACAGGCAAAAGGAGAGAAAGATGGCAAGAATTGTGAGTGTGGGACCCAGCCACCACGTGCGTGAAGTGTTTCACGTGAACGAAGCTCGCGTGAAGAAAGCTGCTGCGGCCCACCCGACTTTTTAATCGAGCATATAAATGCACCTAGGTTTTCGTGAAAAATTGTGGCAGAGGATTTGTTTTGTGAGTTTGCGGCTGCGGGAGTTCAGCTTGTTTTTCTCTCTTTTTGCGGCTGCAGGTGAAGAACACAGAAGAGATTTTGGCGGCTATTCATAGAGAAGAAGCAAAGTCTTTTTGTAGTTGTTCTTTAATTTGTGCATCCCTTTGAGAGAATATTTGTGTGAGGGATTTAAGAGTTTGTTTGAAAGGGTTTAGATTGTGAGATTGTAAACCCTAGTTGTATCTCTCCCTCTAATAGTAGATCTTCCCCTCCTTACTGTAGGCGTCAAAAAATGCTGAGAGATATCCAAACACAGCTCAAAAGGAAGTCATCCAAAATGTCAAAAAGAACACAAGTATAGACTATCTCGCACGCGAGACAGTCTTTACTGTCTCGCACGCGAGACAGATTTGACTGTCTCGCCGTGCGAGACAGTCTTTACTGTCTCGCGGGCGAGACAGACTTTTACTGTCTCGCCCATGCGAGACAGTCTTTACTGTCTCGCGGGCGAGACAGACTTTTACTGTCTCGCCCACGCGAGACAGAGAATCACGTGGATAACTGCCAAAATAACGGAGTTTTAAACGTGGGAAGGCAGTTAAAATGAAAACTGCCTGACGGTTACTGTTTTCGAGACAGCGTTTACTGTCTCGTGGGCCGAGACAGCAAACACTGTCTCGCCCGCCGAGACAGCAAACACTGTCTCGCCCGCCGAGACAGCAAACACTGTCTCGCCCGCCGAGACAGCAAACACTGTCTCGGCAGCCGAGACAGCAAATGATGTCTCGCGAGCTTGTTTTCAGCCAACTATTCCTAGGGGCTATAAATACCCCCCGAAGGCCATTTTTTAGGGGGGGCTGATCATTTTGAGCACTTTAGAGCAATCCAGAGCAGAGAGAGAGCAGAGTTCTTGAGCTTCTGGCAATTCCTTGTGATTCGAGCTTTGACTTGATCTTAAGAAGAACGACTATCTTACTTTGATAAGATATCGTTTCAAATTCTCACTTCGATAAACGAAGGAAGAATCGTCAAACCCCTCACGATTCAATCAGAATCTGTGATTTGGTGATCCACGAGTCAAAGCGCTCCCGGCACAGGCAAAGATCCCACGCAAGCAGTGATCCAAACAACGATCCTACGTTTGTTTCTCAAGAGTTGTAATTTTTCATTTTGTTGTGTAAAAGGAGTCTTATAAAAAGGCTATCTCTTTTTTTTTGAATTTATTGTAATCGACTGAAGATATAATGAATTCCATGACAAAGTCAACTTTTGACGCAAACAAGCTGGCGACCACAGTGGGAGCCAACGGTCTCGCTGCCGAGACCGTCGTGTCGCAGCCAACGATCAAGATACTGGTTGAGTCCATGGTTGAATACGAATTCGACCAAACCAAATTTGAGGAATATCTCTCATCGTCCTCTTCAAGATCTTTATTGTCTCGCAAGTACAAGAGGATTTCACCATTGAAGAAGACTTATATGCCAAAGAAGGCACAGAATGAAGACTCTCGCCTGATTATTGCTGAGGATTTTACTCGCAACACCTCTGCTCACAATGACTCTTATCTAGTTAAAGAGTCATCGAATCAAAGCCCACCGGCACTGACGAAAAGGACTCGTCAGAGACAACGTCAGCGTCGCGCTCGGCAAATGGTTAAGGCGTTGGAACAAACCGACGGGGTTCGTTATCACACGGACCTAGAGTCGAGGAGACATCGAGTGGTTCAGTTGTCTCAACAACCAATCACTCATATCCCTGCTAAAATGACGACAGATGAATGGACTTTTGTCAAGAGGGCTCGCTCGACCCTCAAAGAACGCATACAAAAACATCGTGCAAACGCTGCTCATGCTCGTGCTCTCTTACAACAAAGACGAGAAAGGGAGAAGGAAACGGTGACCAAAGAACCACCGAAACTCTGCCAAGTTTGGATTCCAAAGTCTGGACTTAGGGGGTGGTTTTAAACGTGCGACTCCCGACATAACCTTGGATCGCTCAAAGACAAAAATAAATTGTCCTGAGAATGCCAACAAAGTTTTACACCCCCAGAAGAAGACGCATTCACCAAATGATATCGTCATAACTGGGAGGTCATGCCAACAGACGATATAATTTTTTAGCAATCATACCGATGAATCGTATTATCAAGTTGGGGTTGTGAATAATTTTCGAAAGAGAGTTATTCGAGAAATAAACTCTCATTGTTCCTGTGCGCGACTCGTTAAAGCAGCATTATCAGAATGTGACTGTTTCAAACGAGAAGTCATCCCACGAAGAGTCTCTGTATCGTCGAAGCCTAAGCCGAGACATTTCTGCAAAAAAAAATCAGCTGCCCAAGATGATGAATTCCCTGAAGTCACCATCAACGTGGCTGATAAAAGAAAGTCTAAGCGGCATTCAAGTGACTCAAATCCCGACTTTTCCCCGAGAGGAAAAGTCAATCCAAGAATTGCTCAAAGGATGTCTCGACTCCAATTAGGAGCCATCAGACGCAGAGATTACAAAAGAATACAAGAAGGAATGTCCTCGGAGGATGAATTCTCGGACACTTGTTCTGCAATCGCTTCTGCTGATACAACGTCTAGCATGGGACAAACCAGAGAAGTACTCACAATCACCTCTGATCAATTTGCTCAAATGCTTCAAGAAGCTCTAACGAAGCAACGTGAAGAAATTAGAGCTGAGATGAAGACAGATATGGGGTTAGCTATTCAACAAATGGGAGAGTTGCTAACTCAACAACCTCAACCTCCTGAGTCCAGTCAGCAAGCTGAATCTAGCCACTACACTCGGAATGTTGTAGATGATAGTGATCCAGAAGTGGATGAAGTCATTATAGCTGATACACCTCCCAATAGAAATAACGTTGGGGGTGCTTTAGCACATCCTCCCAATAATGATATTGGGGGTGGTTCGAGGGCACATTTTACAAGAGGTGGTCTAACTCATTCTCCTCAACGTCCTTCGAATGAAGACATAGACGATGACGAGAAAATGAAAGAGCTTGAAAACAAAGTCAATGCTTTGATGACGACTCAAGAAGTTAAGAAGACGGGTATTCCATGTCCCTATCCAAGGGAATGGGATTCAATACCGTACCCGGCGAAGTTTAATCTGATTAACTTCACACCGTTTGAGGGGAAGAGTTCGCCGATTCAGCACTTGATTTATTTCAAGTCTCATTTGGGCATGATCTCTGGAAACGAGGCTTTAATGGTCCGGTCATTCATTGGCACCCTTTGTGGGCCCGCCTTCGATTGGTACCGACGGCTCAAGCCAGGGAGCATCAATTGCTGGGATGACATAGAAAGTTTGTTCCTTAGCAACTTCTTCGATGATAACACCGAAGTGTCAATCGGAACCCTTCTGGATGAAAAACAAAAAGACGGGGAGTCAGTCGACAATTTTGTCAAGCGCTTCTGTGACAAGGCAATGAATTGCAGAGACCCTGTTACAGAGGAGTTCATCCTGCAAACTGATACGAGTCGCCGTGCGAGCACTCTTGATCGCGGAATTATCAAGAGTGGGTAAAGAAGAAAACGACTGAAGAACACAAGAGTTATAATTAGGATGAAGGAAAATACCTTCTCTAGATTATGAGAATCAATTGGATTTACAAAATCTCTCTCTCACAATCTCTCTAGATCAAAGAACAACCTCCCTGATCTCCTTTCTGATTACAATCTGAGTTCTCAACCCTAGAAAAGTCGTGTTTCTATTTATACTAAACAGAAATCCCAACTGGAGCAGGAAACAGACCCAGGCCCGGAACCGCTACGCGGTCGACCGCAGTGCCCAAGGCGGTCGACCGGTCAGAACGTCGAAACCTGATCTCTTTTCTGATTACAATCTGAGTTCTTAACCCTAGAAAAGTCGTGTTTCTATTTATACTAAACAGAAATCCCAACTGGAGCAGGAAACAGACCCAGGCCTGGAACCGCTACGCGGTCGACCGCAGTGCCCAAGGCGGTCGACCGGTCAGAACGACGAAAACTGGAAAAATCAATTATAGTGTTTCCAGTCGACCGCAGCGCCACCATCGGTCGACCGCTCTCAGTCCCGAGACATAGTCTGGG